>NC_070606.1:66515000-66823750 GCF_027172205.1 Podarcis raffonei | reverse complement strand
AATTCCCGTTTGCTCGCCTCGTCAAATGCAGCTTTAGAAGTCTGTAATTTCAGCATCTCTTCTGCTTAAGGCAATTGCTGATCAAAGTGCAGCTTTTTTGGTTATTTATAAATATCTTATCAAGACAGATGTAGAGCTCCTCTAGGGCAGGGTGGGAGGGGCTGGGATTGACTTGTAAGGTAGAAAGCAATGCTGAAGGTGAAGTGTGAAGTTTAACTGTTTTCCAGGGCAGTAATTAAGTCCAATTGAAATTCGTTGTAAGACGAAACCATTAGGTAGTTGGAAAACTATGGACTGTGCCAAGGGCTTGAGCTTATTCAGCACCAGATTGCACATATATCATGATGACCTAGACCAGGGGTAGCACCAAGTTTCAGGGGACTCTGGGCATAGTGCACTCATTGGGCTCCTCTCCACAGTAGTGCCAGTCTTAGCTGACTGTACCTGGTGGGTAGGACTTGCCATTTCAATTACCCCACAATGCAGTACCCACAACATGTACACCCAGTGAGTGAGCTCTTCACTCCTTTTAACACTGCTGGAAGGGTAGTACCAACAGCACAGCAGTGCCAGGCCTGCAGAGCTAAACCTGCTGCTGCTGCCATTGAAATTTCCCCACAATGCAGTGCCCACTGTGTGCACATTGTAGGCATTGCATTGTGGGGAAATCAGAATGGTTTCAGCACCAGTGAGCCCAAATATACAAAACTAGCACTCGTATTAGTGATGAGAAACACAGAAAAGAGTGATGCAATGAAAATTAAGGAGCTGTAATAATAACTGTTATGATAGCTGTGTTTGTTTACCCTTTTAAGCTCTGCAATTTAGGAGTTACACCCTGTCCAATATTGAAAACAAGATCTTGAACCCATTCCCCACCAACACTCCAGCTGTTTGCTCAGCTGTTTCCCCATTTATGTAGTAAACACAGCGTATTTGTTTTATTTATTTAAGTTATTTATACCATAACCTGCTTTCCAAACTGGCTGAAGGGTTGATGTAGTCACAGATGTTCTAAAGCTCCAATATCTAGTAGTTCCAACAAACACAGAAGCTCCAGAAAAGTTGGTATTACTTACCAGCTTGTAGACGTTTTAGCAAATAGAAACTTCAGACTTTCAAAGTGTGTTTCAGCTGTGGGGAGAGCTATGGATAATTATGTCTGGATGCTGCAAGCACTCATTTTGGTTTGGCAAGATGCACTGCTAAATGTGGATGTAAGCCAGTGCTTTCTAGAGTAATAGAGGAGGAATAAACTGCGAAATTAAGCTTTCTGGCCTATGTAAAAAGTATGCATGAGGAATATGCATGTCAGATGGAAAGTGGCTTTCGAGCTTTTTTAAAAACACACACACACACACACACACACACACACACACAAAGAGGATATTATACTTTCTGCTTTCATGCCTAATCTTGAAACTTAAGCTATGGAAAGCCATAAAATGGACAAGGGTTCCTATGATCATTCCTTGATAGTCCCTACTTATTTCCAGAAACCTATGGGGCAGACTATCAGAACTATATTTCTTTTCACCGTGTTCTCTATCCCACCCATCCCTCAAACTATTTGGTTTGTTAAACAAAGAGAAAAGGCTTAGTAATAGAGCCCATGCTTTGCAATTAAAAGGGGCCAGTTCAATCTTTGGCATCTCCATGTAAGACTTGGAAAAGACTTTTGTCTGAAACCCTGGAGATATTGCCTCCAGACAAAACTAAGTAGATGGGCCTAATGGTTTGATTTGGTATAAAACAGATTCCTGTATTCCTAAAGTACATCACATGGAAAATTGCAAGGAATCCAGATAGCATTTTTGTCTTCATCAACAATGAAACCTAAGCAGCATAAAACTTTTCTCACATTTTTGGATGGAAGTCACCAGGGAGATGTTAGGAAGTTTTTACCAGTAACTCTGTGGTCTATGGAAGGAGTACTCCTTGAAAAGGGAGAATAGAGGCACTTTTGAGGTGTTAGAACCCCAGAAAATGCCCAACTTAGCCACTCAGCCTTGAGGGGTGTCACATGTCTCTTGTGCAAGGTAAATTGCCTCTCTGAACTGTAAAAACTAAAACCCTGAAAGCACTCAGTAATGGCTGGGCAAAAAAGGATGAATTGATTCTTAATTTTTTAAAGAAATGCGTTTAAAGCAAAATGGATATGTCACCAATAAAAATCAAAAATCTTGCTTGCACCAGAACTTTCTTGCCAAGTTTCATGGGAGGGTAATTTTGCAGCTGAGCTATAAACTTTTCTAAGGAAAAAAACCATGTGTCCTTAAGTGGAAACCCTGACTAACTCTGCAACTACATGGTATTATGAACAGAGACACTGTAATTACTCCCCACATGATTTTACTGAGACCTGTTCATGCTACAACTTGTGCATTCCCCCCCCCCAACCCGGTTTGATGGTTTGGAGAGCATGTTTTATTATGTGGTCTTCTTCTCTTTGTTCATTTGACTTCTGGCACGCAGATTTCAATAAGTATTTTTCTGATGGGAGCAGTGCAGACTGCTATGATTAACCACAAAATGATTGTGCAAGTTGTTTGTCAAAGTTATATATAGGATCCCACAGAATCCCAGCACTAATTTTGCAAAACGACCAAAGCTAGTAAGATTTCCTGGTCATATGTTGATGCTTTTCCATACAGAATAGCTAGCTCCTGCTCTGTCTTAAGACTCAGCACATTTTCATTAAGTTTGGAAATGGCTGTTTCCTAAAATAACTTCTTTTTGGGGAGGAATGTAATCTTGAGTTTTAAATATTCTGCACTAGCTTCTAACTGAGCAGAAACCAATATAGAGGCTTTGGCCTATGCCAATCTTTTTGGGAACATAGTGAAATTGTTGCGTGCCCCTTTATTGGAGAAGCCTTCCTACTCTTTAATGCCTTACCTGCCACCCTGCCTACTGTGTTTGGATTTAGGAAACCTAAGGTTGCCGGGGGGTAGGAGAAAACATCAAGTAGAGACAGTAACCCTACCAGAAATTGGCTATATTTCATTTAGTTCCTTAACATCAGAGAATCTCCTAAGTCATATGGAGGTATTACACTAGTGTGATTTGGGATCACTGTCTAGGAACTTTTACATATCCTGGGGTAGTTCAGAAGTATGACCTACATGTTGAAAATACCTTGTGAAATCAATTTGACATGTCACTTCCCAACTTGCACCATGAACCCACATGCAGTGAAATAACTAGTCAGTGACTGAAGATATGTGTCTTGCTGCATAAGAGTCAGAGGAATGAATAGTACAGAAGAGATTTCCAAAATTTGTGTCTGTTTCTGACTTGGGGAGTACTTTGCTTGCGTTTGTTCTGAAGTTTCCTGCAGTTACTGTTGCATTGTGTTCTAAAAATATATTTTAAAAAACGTTTATGTACCATTCGTTCTACCATTTTCAAGAACTGGTACATTTGAAATGGGTACGCAAATGCTAAATAAATGCAAGTCTTGGTCCACATCGTGTCAACTTTTGTGACCCTTTGTCATGATGAGAATGATCCACAGGAGTTAGATGATCAGGGCTTTCAATCTGTCACAGTTGTAGCTCTGCCCCAGTTAGATCTCTTAGCTGAAGCAACTATTCTTGATAGTAAGAGCTTCTACTCCTCGTTCAATAGATGGTGACAGTTGCTGATTTATAGTGCATATTAGCTAAATTTAGTTCAAGGGGTCCACAGTTGGGACTGTCAACCCCCTCATTTCTCAGTCTCTTGCCGCACAGTCGCATTGGGCCCTGGAGGGTGTTGGAGTGTCTCCGAAAATCATCGTGATAGCACAAGCAGAGCTCTGCTTCTTTCCTTCAGAGTAGGGGCAGGGTCACCAATGAGCATATACTTGGCTGGCTACGAAGGCTAGTCAAAGCTTGAGAATTCCTGATGTAGTCCTAGTGATAAATCCACTGTAATGGTTCTCCTTAAATAAATCCAGTTTCCCAATTAACTCTCGCATGCCAGAGTAAGGACTCTTTTGAGCCTTTTTTCCTGCATGCATTTTCAAAGCTGGGCAGTGTTAACGTTGACAGACTTTTTGTATGTTCGAGGGAAGATGAGAACATTTAGTAAAAAACAATTTAGGTGTGTTTGATTTTGCTCCAAACGTGATACAGCGCTTTACCTTGTTGTCCCAGTTCTATGAAGAACACATTCAGCATGCGTCCGCTGTTAGGATACTCGCTGTTGCTGTCCTGCATTGCTCTTCACTTGTTACACATGCCTTGATGACTATGCAAGGAGCAGGATATGCTGGGGCTGAGAGTTCTGTTCCTGTGTCAGTGTCATCATTTGCCTTTCACTAAAGTTTAATAGGAGTTAAGAGCATGCAGGAGGATGATCTCTCAGTTCTAGACTAATGAAAGAAGTGAGCAGGGTAGCCCCAGAAACCCTTGTCAGCAGATCAAAATATTTTATGACTAGCTTGATCGGTGAACTGAAATAAGCTTTCTTCTGATTCCCGCTCTCTCCCACCCAACCCTGACCCCAATTTCATGTACAGTGGTAACTCGGGTTACAGACGCTTCAGGTTACATACGCTTCAGGTTACAGACTCCACTAACCCAGAAATAGTACCTCAGGTTAAGAACTTTGCTTCAGGATGAGAACAGAAATTGGGCAGCGGTGGCGCAGCGGCAGCGGGAGGCCCCTTTAGCTAAAGTGGTACCTCAGGTTAAGAACAGTTTCAGGTTAAGAACAGACCTCCAGAACAAATTAAGTTCTTAACCCGAGGTACCACTGTATGCAGATTTTAGGTGTGCTGATGGTTTGGGTGCAGACGTTTGTTCAGCTATAAGCAGCCAAAGCAATGATCAGCTAGACTTTCAGAAGCATTCATTGATCCATGCCCATTTCCCCCCAGGTCCTGTACAGCAAATCACTTCCTCCAAAGGTCTGCCCATTGGTAGCCAATTAGGTTGCTATTACGTTTCCTATTCATAGCAACCTCTCAGAACATGATCCATAAAAACACAGCACAAAAACGCTGGGGAGCTACTAAGTTGCTGTGAATCGAACATTGCACTTTGATACCCTGATGTAAACTAGGAGTGGCCAACCTGTGGCCCTCAAGAGGTTGTTTGACTCAAGCCTCCATAAAGCCCCTGCCAGCATGCCCAGTCATTGGGGATGATGGAAGTTGTAGTCCCAACAACATCTGGAGGGCCTTAGGTACCTCACCCCCATCTAAAACTGCAGTAGTGCAGCTGGACAGCCGCTGCTGCAGTTCAGATGCTCTTTGAAAATGCTGTGGTATTTTTCTAGAAAAAGAGGTGCTGGAACTCACCATGAATGCCTCCCTTGTTCTCTTATGATGGCAATGAAGCCCACCTGAGAGGTATCACAACCGAGTTCCAGCTGAAAAAATGCTGTGGAAAATGCTAGAATTTGAAATCAGCCTTCCTTCCCAAGATACATCAACTACTCCCTTCTTTTTAGGCGTGGCTAGTACAATCTCAGGTGCAATTGGTACAGCCTTGCTTCAGCCTTTGTGTGCTTTAATGAGCCAAATTTCTCTAAAGGTCTGTCATTGGGGGGGGGGAGTGTTACGAGTCTCCAACTGAAGTTGGCTGAAACAGAGGGTACAGCTTTGGGTGGCTGCCCAGTTGCCTCTCAGGGGGATTTTCTACCTTGCAGGAGTGCCTGTTCAATTTGATGGACTAGGCAAATGTAAAGCAGCTTGGGGGGTGTCAGAGTTTTTCTATAAGCTACCTTTACAACACAGCTTAGATTTTTGCAGAAAATTGTGTTCCAGCTCATCTTGAATTAATGGCTCCTTTTGGAATGCCATGTGTCAGATCATCTGCTTCTGGAGAAGAAAATGTGGCCTTATTACTGATGGATTCTCTTTGCTCTCCAGGGAAATGCAGGCGATGCGTTTCTATCTGAATTCACGCCCCCAAATGCAAACCAAATGAACAAAATGTTACGTTATGTGGGCAGAAGAACCCTATGGCTAAAAGGGTTGCTCCCTCTCCAGTTCCTCTGATCCTTTTGCTTTAATCCTTTCATTTTACTGTTCTCAAAATATTTCATTGCAATTGGCATAGCTATTTTGCTTAGTCAGCTGTGGCCTTGGAGATGGAAATAGTTGCCCTGCCCCAAGGATCATTGACTGTTAATCATTGTGAGACTCTGGCTACAATCCCAGTGTGAAAGCCGCTACTAGTCTGGGCGATTGCATGCTTCTGAGCAGTGAAGGAAGACACCCCCTCCCCACCCTCTATCCCAGTTTCCTTATTAGAGTGCCTTTTCAGCAAAGGAGGAATGACAAAATAAAGCCAAATGATCTGAGAAAGCAGAACCAAGAGCGCAGTTAACATTTCGTCGGCCAGCTACAAAATGACAGGGAACCACCACCATTATGGGGTCAGATCAAAAACTAAAAGATGTCTTTGAAGACAATTTCCTCCTTATATTGTGCAATAAATTTGAATTGCAAAGAGAAAATATGAAAACTTTGCTTTCCTCTCAAGTTGAAATGCTGCAATACCAAATGTCACAGATACCCTTGAATAAGGAGAATAAGTATTGATTTTTTTTTGAAAGAGTTGATGCTGTTATTCAGGCTGTCTAGAAATACTAGTTTGTAGATTGATTGCTAATCCAGTTAATAGTAGCAACTAGCTGATGCGCAGGTCCTTTTGGACCTGGAAGAGGGTGGAATGGGGCGTGGTATGAATGGTCACTTCCTGTACTCTTCAGCCTGTATCACCACCATCCATATTCCCCACTCCCCAAGAAAAATATCTTGTTTCAGTGTAGCCTTCCATATGTTGTTAGACTGGAACTCCCTTCAGCCTCAGCCAGCATGGTGAGTTGTATGGTATGATGAGAATTGGAGTCCAACAACATTTGGAGGGCCACGGGCCAACAACCCCTGGTGTAGTTTAGCAGCCAAATTTACTGGATTGCCGATGTCACCTAGGGTGGGTAGAATTTGTCCAGTATTCATTGAAGGGTTTTGTGCCTTATAATTACATAAAGAACTTCTCCTTCCTCTGATTGCAGGGGAGAATCTAGACTCTGAGGACAATATGTACTGTTACTGCTTTGTGTTTGGTGTTGTGGGGAGGGAAGGGGGGAGAGGAGGACAGAGCAAGAGCTTATGGTTCTCCAATGCTTGCCTGCTGCTTTCAAAAGGGACTATATGCAGCAGTGAGTCTTGCAGCCTGGTCTTGCTGCTGTGGATCAGAGAAAAGGGATTCAAGGCAGGTGTAAGCTATTACCTTGTAGCTGCCAAGTATTGAATGCTTATCTATCCAGCCAATCTGAAATATCACTGGCAATATTTTCTCCAGCTCCGCAGTTTACACAGTGAGTTACAGACCAAGGCAGATTCATCACTTCCAAGAAAAAGAGCCCTAAAGGCACTTGGTTGTGAGAAGTATGCGCTTGGAGGAGCGTGTGCAGATTCCAATGGCAGCCTCCCCACTTGCAGGGCTGCCTGGGTTTCAAAACAGACAAGATGAGGCACGATTTCCCCAGCCGTTCTATAAAAGCACCCGCAGGATTGTGGCCATCACAGCCAAATTACATTATGTGTGTTGACTTTTGTAATTGGATTATTTTAGCGCATGGTTAGACAAGATATGTTTTGGGTGCCTTTATTTTAACTGAGTGAATCCCTACAATATCAGCAAGTAAAGAGGAGGAGGAAACTGAGGTGTGTTTGCAGATGTACAGCTCTGGTTCCTGAATGTCTTTAAGGCTGCTCTGAAAGGAGTGGGTTAGCAATCCTTGAGATCTGGAATGTTTCCAAATTATTGTGGGATGGGTGCTCTTCAAGAACCCATTTTTATTTTTATTTTTGCAGCACCAGCACAATGCCATTGGCATTGGCATAAAAATGCTTGCCTGTATCTCTTCCCCACCCCATTTAATCCAGATTTACTCTTTCCATGGGAAATCTGATAAACTGAGAAAAACCCTGTTGCCAACAACCCGTTTGCAATAACTGAACGACCTGTTTGCCATGCTAAGTCCCCATCTGGAAGCCTCCATGGTTAAATTACTGTGCCATGTCCTCCCTTCCTCCCTCTCTCACACACACTCACACTTAGAAATGCCTTGTACATGAACTACTATAACAAGCTACATTTGTCTCTCTTGTTTTCAGGGGAACACTTGAGAATTTGTCCACAAGGCTACACTTGCTGCACCAGTGAGATGGAGGAGAACTTTGCCAACAAGAGTCGGCATGAGTTTGAAGGCATGTTGAAGGAGGCCACACGCTCGGTGCAAGTAATCTTAACAGCCCAGTACAAGAACTTTGATGGTAAGTAATGCAAAACGTTTACCGGCTGGTCCAGTTTGGAAAACAAGGTGCACTTTGTGGTTTTATACCCCTTGCTTGCTCCTGTTTCCCCTTTCCTCCTGCCTGCAGCTGGGCAGAGGACTTTGCCAGAGTTTAGTTTCACTTTCAAGGAATCCCCCACTTAGTGCTGTGTTCAAATTGGATGTCCTGATTCAGACTCTGGCTTGTTTAATGGTTTTGAAACCAGCTTTTTATGGAACAATCAAAATTTGTTTTAAACCAGGATTCCTGCTTTGAAAATAATGCTAAACTAAGTTGTTGTTTTTAAGTAAAATTGAATCCAGACAAATTCCTCTCATCCACACAGTGGGAGGCAGGAGCTTTGCAAGCCTGGTTTGGGGATTGTACAGGCTCCTCCACATAGTGCTAAACCATGGTTTTCTGTTATCTTCTGATTTGTTGTTGTTATTTCACAGGTATGTCAAAAGAGTACTGGAAAGTGTATCTTTTGTTGAAAAACGGGCTTCAGCCACTGAAATCACTAGCTAATTCAATATATTTGCTTGAACTGACTTTTTCCTGTATTTATAACGTACAGCCCTCAAACAGAGCCTGTCTCTTGTCTTTAATGTAATTAAAAGCAGAATTTACTATATAATAAACGACAAGCCAACAGAGATCGCCTGATAGGGTTGTACATTGTTAGATAATTAACTCCCCACCCCCAAATGAGATACTTGCTTCTATCTTAAAACTACTGACTGGAGTTGCATGTTTTCCTTATCTGTGTTTTTGCCAGCAGTTTAGGAATATTATTTTTATTTCTCTAGGACGCATTTTATCTTGGTCCTGAAGCAATGTATGTGTTCAGTTAAACAAACACATTATCAAACTATAACATATAAATCTCTGCTTCTCTGTGGCAGCCATAACCTCAGTGGATGCTTTAGGCTTGGAAAGATGTTCCCTTCTCCCATCACATCTTTTTCAGTTTCCTTAAGTAGTGCCGCAATTAGTGTTTGGTATTTGATTTAAGTAAGATTATTTTGAAGTTACTCATGGTCTGGTTTTTCTAGGACTAACTTGTTTAAAGTTGTACTTCTGCTTTTTCAATTTGCTAAATATTTCAGATAGGAAAAAGCTGATACTGTTAGGTAAATTGTGGAACAGAAATCTGGGGTGTCAAGACAAACATGTGTATAACCTGTGGAATTCCCCACTGTCTTATGTTAAACACTACATTCAAACATGTCATCTGGGCTGTGTTCATGCATAACAAAAAGCCAGACTGGTTTGACACTGCCCATGCATACCTCTCCTGGAGTGACGGGCAGAAACATACCAAGAAGCCCTGGTTTTGTATCACACCTGAATCAGGGCCTGCAATTTGTTGCTTCCTACCAAGCCGTGGTCAGCAAACCAACAAACCATGGCTTCGGGTTAGTTTGTTGGACAGCAACAAACCACAATCCTTTGTTTGGACATAAAGCAGAACCAGGGCTTCTGACTGTTTATCCTACTTACTTCAGACTTCTGTCTGAACCATCAGTTCTTGGTTAAATTTTAAAGCAATAATTAAGAATCTAAAGCAATTTAACACCAAATTGTGATATTATTTAACAACATTTGACTTTGCTAAATCAACTGACAGGGCACACAATGAGAAAATACAGCATGACAACATGAATTTGCTTTCTTTAAAAATACACATAGTTTGTCTCTTTCACTGATACTCCTATTAGTTCTCTGGTAAATGAAGCAAGGAAGAAAACTAGCAAGAAAACGAGTTGCTGTGCGCTCATGTGGCTTTAGTAAAATCAGTGTCAAAAGAAATTCTTTGCAAGTATCTTCTTAATTGGAAAAAATAACTACCATTCTATTTATATACATGGGAGACAGACAGAGTGGCTTGCTCTGATGTTGCTACAACTGTGTTTTATCTTGTTGTTGAGGTTACATTTTCATTGCTGTGATTAAAAATGGTGAATTAAGAGCCTCTCATCTTCGAAGGACTTATTTGTTCATTCTCAATACACACACACACACACACACATGCGGCCTTTGATTCACCTCTTAAATGTATAAACAAATTGGAAGGCGAAATTGGATCAGGCCATTGTCATCCCAGAACAGTTGCTTGTATAAACAAGCCTTATGTAAGGATAGTCGGACAAAATGCTCAGCTGGTTCTTGCCACAGCAGCATCTTTAAAACAACTTACTGGATCATGTTTAGTGATTCCGATATAGAAGGTGCCATATTGGCCAAGAAGCCATTAGTTGGTTCCACATCTCCATTACCACCCTTTTCTTGCTACGTGGATCATGGCATCATTGATAGCATTAGAGACACAATCCCACAAAATGTTTCAAAGGGTTCATTGCCACCAGCATTAATATATACTGTAGGAGCCAGCATCAGTTTTGGGGCTTCTTGGGGGAAAAAAGTCAAGGGTTAAAGGCCTTTCATATATCTGGTACCTCCCAAGCAGGGACACAGGTGGCGCTGCTGTCACAACCACTGAGCCTCTTGGACTTGCTGATCCGAAGGTTGGTGGTTCAGATCCCAGTGAAGGAGTGAGCTCCCATTGCTCTGTTCCAGCTCCTGCCAACCTAGCAGTTCAAAAGCACGCTAGTGCAAGTAGATAAATAGGTACTGCTGTGGCAGGAAGGTAAACAACGTTTCCTTGCACTCTTGTTTCCATCACGGTGTTCCGTTGTGCTAGAAGCAGTTTAGTCATGCTGGCCACATGACGGAAAGCTGCCTGTGGACAAACGCTGGCTCCCTTGGCCTGAAAGCGAGATAAGCGCCGCAACCTCATAGTCGCCTTTGACTGGACTTAACCGTCCAGGAGTCCTTTACCTTTACCTTTTTTAGCTCCCAAACAGTCATCTCCAGGAGTATGCAGGACTGCCAGTGGGATTGTAGGTTGGATAGAATCCTACAGATATACCTGTTTTTGAACTAGTCATTTCTCATTGTGGTTGGTCTAAAATCCTAAATGTTGCTCAAGTGGTATGGCCAGAGCAGAGCCTCACTGAGAGTTCAGTACCCTCCAGCTATCCAATTAGATTGATTTTCTTCTTTGCCTAGCCACAGTTCTGTCTTAATCATACCTTCTACTGGCAATCTGAAATATTTAACTTATCTGCAATAGTGATAAGTACTTTTAGTACTCGGTTTGATTGATTTACACCCTGCTCTTTCCCATTGACTCCGAGCAGCTTACAGCAGTTTTTCTAAATGTTAATAGTTTTGTCCCCAAGGGGCTCTCAATCTAAGGAAATCAAATGGTTTGGAGGATAAAAGGAGCCAACTTGGGGGGGGGGAGGAATGCCACTGTAAATATTAAAAACTGGGTGTGTGCTTTTAAATTTCAAATAACCACATCAAAAAACCATTCAAAGAACAATGCTTTTTCAGGCAGTCATCTGCTAAATGTCTGTTCATTAAAGAGGTGAAAGAATAAAAAGACTGTAGCTCAGTGGTAGATCATCTACTTTGCGTGCTGAAAGTCTAGGTTCAGAAATAAGCTAGAGGTACCAATGGCCTGAGTCAGTATAAGGAGGCTTCCTACGAGGAAGTGCTGTAGAGAGGGGATCCCAGCTGTTATAGCGATGGTATTTCTGCCCAGGATGGTAGATATTCCCTCCCAGATCCTGGAATACTCATCTTCAGCAGCTGCGCAGACTGGCAGTCTTGACTATTGGAAAAGTGTGACAGGTTGGGATGGAGCAGACACGCAGCTGAACTCAGATCCCCCTACAGAGTCATCATAAGTATTCTGAACCCCCCCAAAGTGGCAAAGCATCACTCTTTTCTCTCTCGGAGTGATTCTATAACTTATCAAAAAGTGATAGGGTGTGCCCTCTGCTGGTTGTTAGCCAGACTTTACTACTTCAGCTGTGCCATCTGCAATTCAGTAACCACAGAATTCTTAAATTTGGAAGTAAGTGTGCTTCCTTAAAAGAGTGCACAGAATTGTAACCCTAACTGCGGGTTGTCTTATATGGACCTTTGTCTGCGGGTTGTCTTATATGGACCTTTTGAAACAGCTTAATATTTGCAACGTGTTCATCAATAAAACTTCGTAATAGTTTAGTTTTGCTCCAAAATGTTAATGGAGCAAGTTAACAATATGACGGGACGCGGGTGGCGCTGTGGGTTAAACCACTGAGCCTAGGATTTGCTGATCAGAAGGTCTGCGGTTCGAATCCCCGCGACCGGGTGAGCTCCCGTTGCTCGGTCCCTGCTCCTGCCAACCTAGCAGTTCAAAAGCACGTCAAAGTGCAAGTAGATAAATAGGAACCGCTCCGGCGGGAAGGTAAACGGTGTTTCCGTGCACTGCTCTGGTTCGCCAGAAGCGGCTTAGTCATGCTGGCCACATGACCCGGAAGCTGTCTGTGGACAAGCGCCGGCTCCCTCAGCCCATAGAGCGAGATGAGTGCCGCAACCCCAGAGTCCGTCACGACTGGACCTAATGGTTAGGGGTACCTTTACCTTTAACAATATGACATATGTACAGAAGTGTAAAAAAACTGAGATCAACACAGAAAGCTATGCACTAATGTCAACAGATAGTTCCTTCTCATTTCTGTTAATTCTTAAGGCACTTTGAATATAACCCACAGAACTAAGGCTAAAATCTTAACCCCCTGCTCTATAAGGCATGGGCATAACAGTAGGCACTGTTGACCTCTGTGGAATCCTAAGTTGATTCATTTTCCGGGGGTTGGGGGTTGGGAGGGAGCTGATGAACTGTACCATTGAGTTAGGATAGCAAAAAATTACACACAGGCTGCGCCCCCACCCTTCTGCCTTGGCTGACATAAGCAAACAGGGTTTCAGGTGCTGAAGTTGATCGATTGCACTGTTGCTTCCAGCCAGGGTTTAGGATTGCTCTTCCCCGCTGTGGTTAT
This sequence comes from Podarcis raffonei, assembly GCF_027172205.1. Lineage (NCBI taxonomy): Eukaryota > Metazoa > Chordata > Lepidosauria > Squamata > Lacertidae > Podarcis > Podarcis raffonei. The sequence goes on along the minus strand of NC_070606.1, from coordinate 66,810,574 downwards.
TCCAGCAATAGCCCTAAGACTTGTACACCAAGGAGCTGTCGTACATGCTAGCGTAGTTGGTTAAAAGCAGTGAATGCAAAAGGAGTTTGTCAACAGGAAGTGACAACAGGGGGATCCACACTGAACATAACAAGGCTGCCGTTATGACATTAATCAAAGCTCAGTTGTTGAGCTTCAGTATCTCCTCCCTCCGCCCCATTTCTCTCCAGTCGTAATAATGTACTGTTTCTCTCTTCTCAAATACTTGGGTGCAGTTTAGTTACAAAAACCATATGACAGATGACCTTTATCCGAGAGTCAGGACATTTTCATTTTCAAAATTATTTGGTCCTTTAAAGGAAATGTTAGCGTGCAGTTTAAAAAATAATAATCCTGTTTTGTTTAAAAGCCCGGATAGTTTATAGGCTAACAGTTTAGTTTATTTGTGAGCTATTTCGTTGTGAATAAATGTAGTTATGTATTTTTAGCACACTGTCTGCAAAGTCATTTGGTGTCATCTAAAAGCTTTATTAGCTTTAAAGTTCCGAATGAATGTGTTAATAAACAAGGGGAGGGGAGAGGAGAACGTCTGAAATCATGACTATGGCATTTTATGTGGACAGTTCCATATTCTCTTAAAACTGAATCACTACTTCCAGACATTAAAAGGGAGATTATGCTGGAAGTTGTCACGAACTGAAGACTAACCATCTGACTATTAATAAATTAACAGTGTTTTCCGCCGCTCTTGCATCAGATTTCAAGTCCAAACAAATGCTGCTTTGTAAAAGGAATTCATTTACATTAGCATACCATTTTGGACACGCTACATTCTTTGCTGTAGCCCTTTTATGGAGGGATGCAGTGTAATTCCAGTAGTGTAGGCATGAAGGATTTAGGAATGAAATGATCAGTACAAAAATAAATGACTGTTGAGCTGACATTTCAGTGGACTGGAAGATAGGAGAATGGTTATATTTTTTCACATATTTCTATTTAGAGCAGAAGATAAGTGCATGAAATGTTATCTGTTGGATCAGATTAGATTGGTTTGGGCCAAGCTTCATAGAACTTGCTAAAACCGGCCACCAGTGGCCTGTTACTTATGAGTGCTACGTACTCAGTACTCTTTGCTTTTAAACAAACACGTGAGCAGGAAAATCACATTGTGCCATGCACTATACTTTCATGTATTGTCCAAAGTCACTGCCCTTTCATATCATAGGTACAACATCTATGTTGCTTTTTGTGCTTGTGAACACAAATCCTTTGACAATGTTTGGGCAAGATGGTGTGCACATTGCAGCTGCTAGTGGAACAACTCTGCTAATGTTTATAGAGGGGATAGGGAGACAAAGCAAGAAATCTTAAGGCCAGCCAGAACTGTGTGTTGTGGGAGAAGGAAGCTGGAAATTTGGAAGTGGGGCAGAACCTGTGACCCTCCAGATGTTTGTCATGCTGGCTGGGGCTGATGGGAGAACCACAGGTTAACTACCTTTATTCCAGAGCTCAGCCCAGGAATAAGTGGGACAAACACTGTAAGCTGCAAAAGGGATCTAAGGAATGGAGAGATTACGGTAAGTCAAAGAAAGAAGGAGCCAAGGAGAAAGTTGATCTGAGGCATGGGATCTTGGAGGCAGAGGGTCTACACCCCAATAGTAGGAAGGCAGTATACATGCAGAAGAGAATCGGAGGGCCGGAACAAAGGGTTATTAGATAATTACATTATTTGATTAAAATTTCCCTGATGTTTAAACTTAATATTTCAAGTAAAACAGAACAGCTATAGAACTGCTGTTTTTGGCTCATTTTAATGTATTCATTATATTTTGTAGTATCCAACCTGATAATGTATTTGATGGGTGTGTAATAAATATACAGTCTAGGCTAGTCTTACCCAACCTTATACAGTCCAGAAGTTTTGACCTATGACTCTCATCCTTGGCTGGGACTGGTGGGAGTTCCGGTCCAAAATATCTGGGTCACCTGATGTCATCACAACATCAAGTGATTGACTGGTGGGTGGGGCTTCCCACCTGTCAAACTATCTTCACTGGTGTGCATAGAGATAAGGATCCAACCTACCGGCCAGATTCCATTCCCCATCCCTGCTTTAACAGGTGCATTTAAGCAGAATTCTGTTCACTGTAGTTTCTAGTGGGCAACAGGGCCATTAAGTAAGAAGCTGAATTTCACATACAGTACTTGTCCTAATTAGAAAAGTAACTGGCAGTAGGCTTTCTAGTTCTGCTATAGATGAGGCAGATTCTGCTTTGTTTTACAGTGCAACCACCTCATTTGGCACAACAGCAACTGGAGCTGTTACAAGACATGTAGGCAGCAGCTTCCTATGATCCTGGCCATACACTGCAAAGCACAGTTGGGAACAGAGCAAATGCAGTGACTTGCTCTCTGAAATATCCTCATACCCTTTGCAGAAAGTTTTGCCAATCCAAGCATATTGTGCATAGCCCATGTCAGCCCCCCATTATCCTTGGGGGTTAGTAGGGGGTTGTTGTTGTTGTTTAGTCGTTTAGTTGTGTCCGACTCTTTGTGACCCCATGGACCAGAGCACACCAGGCACTCCTGTCTTCCACTGCCTCCCGCAGTTTGGTCAAACTCATGTTAGTAGCTTCGAGAACACTATCCAACCATCTCGTCCTTTGTCGTCCCCTTCTCCTTGTGCCCTCCATCTTTCCCAACATTAGGGTCTTTTCCAGGGAGTCTTCTCTTCTCATGAGGTGGCCAAAGTATTGGAGGCTCAGCTTCAGAATCTGTCCTTTCAGTGAGCACTCAGGGCTGATTTCCTTAAGAATGGATAGGTTTGATCTTCTTGCAGTCTCAAGAGTCTCCTCCAGCACCATAATTCAAAAGCATCAATTCTTCGGCAATCAGCCTTCTTTATGGTCCAGCTCTCACTTCCAGCAGGGGGTTAATGTGGGTCAAAGAACCACATAACCGAAGCTCTAAGGTAGCACAACCAACCCCTTAAATTGGTCATACCCTCTTTTAGGGCTGCATCGCTTGCTTGTACTAGAAGATGATGGTTTTTTCCAAAAATTTTATTAATTTTCCAAATTTATAACAAACATATCAACAAACATAAAAAGAAAACGTCAAAAAACAAACAAACAAACATCCTAACTGTAATAATTCCATTAACATTGTTAACATTGTTGGGTGACTTTCTCAAATCCCCCTGGCTGAGTTTCCATATATATCATTGTAGCAGTTTTCCAAAACTATTTTCACATATACCGTATTTTTCCCTCTATAACACGCAGATTTTTTCTCCTAAAAAGGAAGGGGAAATGTCTGTGCGTGTTATTGAGCGAATGTGTGGTCCCTGGAGCCGAAAAATCAGGCAAAAATCAAATCGCGCTTCACGAAGAAGGGAAATCTGAAAAGAGGAAGTGGGTGCTTTCCTGCATTCTGCCTCAGGGTCTTACTGCCCACCCTCCTCTGTTTCCTTGCTGTGTTTGCTGAAACGGAACAAAGAGCAGGGAAAGCCCCTCCCCTCCAGGCAAGCAGAGAGGAAAGCAGACTGTGTTCCTTCTATTTCCTCTCTGTGCTCCGGTGCTGCTGGGGGAGAGGGAGAGAGAGAGAGAGGGTGGGAGGGAGGGAGAGAGAGAGAGAGAGAGAGGGTGGGAGGGAGGGAGGGAGAGAGAGAGAGAGAGAGAAATGGCTGGGGTGGGGGGAAACGTTTGCCTTTCTTTTCTCCCTCCCGTTAAATCCCTCTCCTGCATTCTTAGCCAGCTGCTTCTCTGCACACCACCTCATGTCCCTTCTTTGTTTTTCCTTCGCTCCCCATTTAAAATGTGGTTACAAAGCATAGATCCACATGGATCCTCAGGATCTTTGCATTGGGTCACCCCAAATTCACCATCAGATCACATAGCATGTCCATGGCTACAGCCTGCACCAAAAAAATCACGCACCCACTGTTGCCTGGGGCTGCAATGGTGCAAAAATGTGGTTACAAAGCATGGATCCACAGGGATCCTCAGGATCTTTGCATTCGGTCACCCCAAATTCACCATCAGATCACATAGCATGTCCATGGCTACAGCCTGCACCAGAAAAATCACGCACCCACTGTTGCCTGGGGCTGCAATGGTGCAAAAACGTGGTTACAAAGCATGGATCCACAGGAATTCTCAGGATTTTTGCATTGGGTCACCCCAAATTCACCATCAGATCACATGTCTGTGGCCACAGCATGAAGCACAAAAATGATACATCCACTGTTTCATTCAGAATGTTTTTTCCCTTGTTTTCCTCCTCTAAAAACGATGTGCGTGTTATGGTCAGGTGCGTGTTATAGAGCGAAAAATACGGTAATTTACTTTAACATCTTTCTTTCTTTTCATTTTAGCTTTTAACATAGTATTCTGCAGCATCACATATTTAAATCCTAGGCCTATCTGATACTCGCAAGTAATTCTATTTAAGCTATTGTACTAGAAGATTATGAGCCCTGTGTAGAGGGGGGAAATGTATGCATGATGACTTGTGGAATGTTTATTCTGCAGTTCCGCAAACTGTGTATTTGTGTCAAAATGCGCAATTGTACAGTACTTCCCAAGAGGCGCAGGGTCAGGCACACTCCAGAGAGCTTTATGTCAGAAAAGTGTTACATGAGTAGTGGCTCATTGCCTGAAACTCCCATGGAAGCCCTATTAACCAAAGTGTGCATAGGTTGGTTCAGTGACTGAAAGTGCCTCCAGAATTGGTTCTGTAAATTCATCCCGCTTTCTTGTGTTGTGGCTGTTTGGCTGTTTTTGAACTTGACAAGCACAGTGTGTCATTCCACAAACTGGTAAGTCTGAGGCCTTATGTGGGAGAAGTAAACAAGGCTCAGAACAAAGGGAAATAAGACCCTTTATTCCTTTTGGAAGCTAGGCGCTAGGAAGCCTTGAGCAGTCCTGCTGTCTTTATGGTGTGGAGAAAGTGGGGATATCTACCTTCAGAAAAACACAAACAACAGGAAGTGATTTATGTTGATCCTGCCGCTTTCAACAGGAATCAAGCCTTGGCAAAGAGGCAATTCCTTCTCATGCAGTGAGCAGCAGCTTCCCTCTCAGTGTTTAACTAAACATGGGGGCGAGACGTCTATCAAAAGCACATTCCAGAACTTGGGGAGATTAAACCTGACAGAGAGCTGCCTCAGGGAAGCAAGGGCTTCTATTCACCTGTAACAGCTTGAGCACCTGGAGGTTTTCTTTCCCCACACAGCCCCTTCTCTCATTAAAGCTGCCAGCTCCCATTGTAAGCTTACGGGCATGGTTTAGTGTGCGCGCAGCAGTTTGTTTTAAAGAATGACACGAGCACCATCTCTCTTTCTTAAAGTCTGCTGACTGAATGAGAAGACAATGCTTCTGGGTTCACTGGACAAGGAATAACATACCTAAAACAGAGAGCAGAAAGCTGACATCTATCATGAGCTGCTGTGTTTAAAATAACTGAAATTTAGGTCAGAAGAGCAAAGTGTTTTTCTTCAGCTCTGTACACAGCGGGGAAGCAGATGTTACCATGTTGTGTCTCAGATGGATCTGTGGTGTTCAGAAAACAGTGGGGTGACATCTGTTTTGGGACTTCAAATGTAGATCAAGCTTTTCTGTGATATGCGATTGAGCTCGCTAAGCTAATGAAGTACTGTCAGTTGTTTCAGAGGACAGCATTGGTGGAGTTCACTTTAATGTTCAGGGGGACTAATGTCTGAACCCCCTTTGAAACTGCCTGTATTGCAGAGTATACAGTCAATCAGTCCAGCTTTGATTATAAAAATGTGATGTTACCATCAACCACTGAAGAGACATGATGATGAATACGGTCACAGTCATCTAGCTGGCTTGAGTTCAGAACTGTAAAGTGAGATAGGATCAGCTAAATTCCTTCTGCAGCCTTCTTCCAAGAATCCTGTTACACCAGCCAAGGTCTGATGCACCAGAATTTGATTAGCAGTAATTAACACCAAGATAACAGCTTCTACCATTCTTCCCCACCCCCTTGCCCCCCAAGTAATGGAGTTAAACGTTGTTCCTCATGAGTGCTGAAATATAATTTATAATAATACTGATACTGGGGTCTGGGTATGTGTGATTTATCTATTGTGCAATACTGCTCTTAATATAGTATTATGCAGAGGTTGGTTGTAGGGGAGTTTGGTGTCCCATTTTACAAATAAAAAAATGGAGGTGCCATTTGACAGTTTGCCCTTCCTCAGATGCATTGTAGGGGTGAAATTACCACTGATAACAATGGCTCTCAGGGTGAACAATTCACAGTGGGATCAGATGTTAAACAGGGTTGTGTTATCACCCCAACTCTATTATTTTCATTGCCATGATCCTACACTTTGTTGAGGGGAAACTCCCGCCGGAGTAGAAATCAGATATCGAACAGATGGAAAGCTCTCTAATCTGAGTGGGCTGAAAGCAAAGAGTAAAATTACTGTAACTTCTGCCATAGAGCTTTAGTATGCTGATGACAATGTAGTGTGTGCACACTCAGAGGATGATCTCCATGCCATCCTAAATATCTTCACAGAAACTTATGAAAAGCTTGGCCTATTGCCCAACATCCAAAAAACCAGAGTGCTGCACCAACAAGCACAAAACAACCCCTCTGCAGTGCCACAAATCCAACTCAATGGTGTAACATTGGAAAGTGTTGATCACTTCTCCTACCTGGGCAGTTATCTTTCCACAAGGGCTGACATTGATGCCGAAATCCAGCATTGCCTGAGCTCTGCAAGTGCAGCTTTGTCCCAATTGAAGTGCAAAGTGTTTGAGGACATTCACAGGGAAACCAAAATGCTTGTTGACAAAGCTATTGTATTACCAACCTTACTGTATACTTGTGAAGCACGGACCACTTATAAATGCCATTGCCAACTCCTCAAAAAATTCCATCAGCAGTGTCTAAAAAAAAAAAATTACACATCAGTTAGGAAGACAGGCGAACTAATTCCAGTGTACTGGAAGAAGCAAAGATCACCAGTTTCAAAGCAATGTTTCTTCAACATCAACTTTGTTGGACTAGTTTGGCAAACCCTCACCGTGATCAATTCCCACCCGGAAACCTATGTCCCCACTGTGGAGCCATATGTGGCTCCAGAATTGGCCTCCACAATCACTTATGGACTCACTGATAAGACTGTGTTCATGGAAGACAATCTTACTTGGCTACAAGCAATCGCCAAAGAAGAAGATAGAGAAGGATGACTGCCTCCCTGGGAAAGTAGAAAGGGAAAACAAAAATGGTTAAAAAGAAGGTAGCTCTGGCCATTCTACTGCCCCTGACTGTTTAAAAATAAAAATGTAAATCCTCTGTCCCCACAAGTGCTTCCCCATATCCATCAGAAGTTCTTCACCCTACTTCTTTCTTCCCCTCCACTTTGGCCTCCCTCTGCTCCTGTGAATGCGTCATAGCATTTGTCCTGAGAACCATGGCCCTGTGGCAGGGCCAGGAATTAAACCGGGGTGGCTCAGTTTTCAGGTGGAGCACCAAACCTATACAGGAAATATACTCCTAGTCTGGCAGATTCTTCAGATGGCAGGAATTGATGGGAGGCAATTGCAAACAAGGGAGAAAGGTAGTGGAAAAACTGACCAGGATCCAGGAGTGCTTGTGTTTAGAATCCAGATGGCCTGCCCCAATTAATCAGAGCTTCACTCTGAATATGTGAACAAGCCATTAAACTGTAATCACACTGCTTAATCAATTAATTCTTGCAACCCTAGTCTTTAATCATTGAAATGCTTTGACTTAGCTGTTTTCTGGACTTCCGGGCATAAGGCAAAAGAGATGTAGCATTGCCTTATCCTTGGTTTCCATGCAAAGATTCAACCTGAAACCGGTGCAAAAAATCTGGAATGTAGGGATATTTTTATTACCGTCTTTCAACACCATTCTCTTTTGCTCCTTCATGAGAGTGAGGAAGAAAAAGAAGAAAGCCTGTTGACCTTGGCTGAAGAAGTTAAGATATTTTTGCAAGGCTTTAAGGAATTTCTCATACTTTGTGTTTACTGTTTGTTGTTGTTTAGTCGTTTAGTCGTGTCCGACTCTTCGTGACCCCATGGACCAGAGCACGCTAGGCACTCCTGTCTTCCACTGCCTCCCGCAGTTTGGTCAGACTCATGTTTGTAGCTTCGAGAACACTGTCCAACCATCTCGTCCTCTGTCGTCCCCTTCAAGCATGTTATAGTACAGGAACCCACATCATACCTTGAACCATGTGAACTACATCAATTCCACGCTGGTCACATACCATCTGTATTCCTGCAGAAAACCTGGTTGAGTGGTGAGCAGACATTGAAGGTTTCCTGGACCTTTCATTGTTAATACTCCCATGTCCTTGTTTGTGCCCATACAGTACCCAAGTGTGATGGGTGCTGTGTACCTAGTGAAAGTGTAACATCCTGAAGAGGCATCTGGACAGAAAAGGCTATGGGGAAATAGGAAAAGCAGAGAATGGAACCACTTATTCTTTATAGTACCTTCAGAGACATAATAGTAGACTAGATGGACTTCGGTCTGATCCATCACAGTACTACTACTTCTTTTTTAATTACCATTTTGCCTAACTGCTCAGATACAAGCAAATGAACAATTGGTAACCACATGTTCCCCTAACTACATATTCTCTAGGTACTGCGTAAATTAGACGGTAAATGGCACTGTTGCAGGAAATACTGTAGCCTGAGAAAGGGAGAGAGTGTGTGTGCATGCTTTTCATGGAAAGGTCCGAATTCCAGTCCCTGACAGCTCCAGCTAAAAAGAGGTAGGAAGTTCTGAGTAAAGCCTCTGTTGAAGAGCCACTGCCAGTCAGAGTAAACAGTACTGGGTTAGATGGACAAATAATGTGACCTAGTGTAAAATAGCTTCCTGTGTTTTTCTGAGTCCTTTGAAACATTTGTGAAAACAATGCTCATGACTCCATCTGTGATCACATAAGAAACTGCTTGGCGTGCTCAGTTTTACAATCAAGGCTCCAGCAGCAATGTTCCTCTTTATTACTTTTTGTTCACCTCTAGTCTTTGATAACCTGGGCTATGTATATAGCTAAGTTCTCCTCTCATTGTGGAGATGGGTAAGGGATTGGGTTTTCTTCCAGTTCCCTCTCTACTCACCCAGGTGATTGCTGAATATGAATGACAGTGTCATGTAGAGCTTTTTTCCTAAAAAAAATGTTTAGGGGTACTCTCATTTTCCTACTCATATTGAAATACTGCCCCTTAATGAGGCCAAACTTAGATTTACAAAATGTTTAGGGGTATGCGTACTCCTGTGTCCCCCCAGGAAAAAAAGCACTGGTGTACCTGTTAGGTAGCAGAGCATGCACTATAGCACGGCTGCTGAATCAGGGCCCTTAGAAGAAAATCATTAATCAAGTTTACATCTCTCTTAAAATGAATGTCATCCAGTTAGTATAAAGAAACAACGACTAAAGGTCATTTCCTCCATCGTGCAAGATGCTAGAAAATATTTGCTATAGTGTCTGGATTCAGGGTAGAAACTGCTGGAGCAAACTCAGCTGTTAAGATGGCCTCAAACAGCAGAGTGGTTTCCTTGTAAAACATAAAGCTCTGTTTTAATGCCAGTAAAAATGAATAAATTGGTCCTTGAAGAGTAATAAATGGCAATAAACATATTGCTTTGCAGCATGTGGTAAACTTGCTATTGAGATTCACTTCTGTAGGGAATGGGCTGCTGTTTGGTTAACACGCACCTCTGAAGTAGTGGCATCAAACTGTGTTATCCCATTGCCTTTTGTTCTTTAGCAAAAGTTGTGATTCATTTTCAAACTAAACTTCAAAATGCCAGTATTTTAAATGATGCCAGCTAACACCAATTTCCAGGTGTCAATAGGTTTAAATCAACACTGTTCTCAACGTTTTCTGTGCCATTCTGCCTCCCCTGCCAGAGTGGTTTAAATGAAGAAGACTTTGAGAACAAAAGCTTGACTACAGCAGCCCTTTCCTTCCTGGCATGCCCTTCTCATACCTCATTCCATCCAAAACATTTCTTGCCAAAATAATTAACTTCACTTGGTGTTCAACAAAAGGGGCACCCCTCCTCTGTTGACTTCCCTTAGGTTGGGTCGCCACACGAAGCAGAATGAAGGGGAAACTCCTGATGTGCTTGGCTCATAAAGGGAGTAGACTCCCCCTCTCTAGAATACAACTTTTGCATGCTCTTACGCTGTTAAAAGCAACAACCCCAAATATTAGCATGTATCGGAAAGAGGTTTTAGACCAGAGGCATGGTGGCCAAATTTAGGGGGGAGGGCCCAGCCTCTCCATATGACCCATGGCTCCCTCCCCAAGTGAGAACCGCTTTGTTTTGCTTTTGTTACTCAGTAAAGCAGGAGTAGAGAAACTGAGGACATCCAAAGGTTGTTGCATTTCAACTTTCATCAGCCCCATCCAGCATAACCAATGATCTGGAATTATGGGTGTTGCAGCCCAGCAACAACTAGAGGGACACAAGTGCTCCAGCCCTGCTATAAAGCATCATACACATTGATGCTGCACTGATGATGGAATCATAGAGGTGGAAGGGACCCCAATGTTTGTCTAGTCTAACTCTATGTCAATGCAAGATGATGATAGGCAGAATGGATTTGTCCCCTGCCTGCAGTCTGTATCAGACTTGCTGGAGGAGCCATGACTTGTGTATATATTGGAGCTGTCCTTCACCCTTTGGCCCAGATATTTTGGCAATTTGTGCAGGATGGTTGTAACGGACCCACGTTTTTGATATTTTTTCATATTACAAAGTTTATAGCTTCTTTCTTTTTTCTTAATTTGAGCCTTTCAGTTGGGGAAACTGTATTTTTGCATTTTGTTTCTAAAAGTTTAGATAAGTGGCTCATTTTCCACTGGCTGCAAACAAAGATTAGAAGAAGAGAATTCAATAATATTGCTATGAATTGTTTTGGAGACTCAGACTTAATCTGAACTAGAGTTAGCTGGTAGAACTTCTGATTTTTCTTTCTTTTATATTATTCATGCTTCTAATATCATTACTATGTTTGAATTTTGTACATTATAATGCAATTGTCATGGCCTTTGGCTAGCATAATAAACTTATAATGAATGAATGAACGGTAAGTGGTTCTGAAATGTTCAGCAGTTCCCCGGTTTCCTTTTGGCTGAGCTTAAACTCCAGTTTTTTTCATCATCACATACATGCACACATATGTGCCTAGTTGCACTTCATTGTGCATGATATTAGTTTCATATGAGTCCAGTCATTTCTTGTAGGCACTTAATGGCCTTAAAATACACAATTATTGTTATGTTCTTGCAATTAATGTGCAGAAGGTCATCAGCTGATTACCAGAGTCTCTGTGTTGATTACTTTTTTTATTACGGAGAGATTAAGTCAGCTATATAAATATGTTTTATGTCCTTGTAATAAGTTCAGAAAACCATGGAATACAATTTAAACGATTCTAGCCTATGCAGCCGCAGAAACAAAACATGGAATAAAATCTTTGACCTTTCTTGCCATTGGTGAGTGGTAAGCGATTGCTTACTAGTCTTGACATTCATTTTCTTACTCTTTGGCTTCATTATAAGAACAACATATCAAGGCTGCAAACCAGTCAGATACAAATAATAAAACTGCTGTTGTTGGTCACACTTGCCTGGGAGTGAGCCCCACAAAACATAATCTGACTTTCTCCCAAGTAAACATGCCTAGGATTGTGCTGCAAATCACCCATTTAGGCTCCAATCTTCAACACAAATGAGCCCCATTGAATATGGTGGGACTTGCCTTTGAGTACACAAGCATAGGATTGTACTACAGAGCTCCCAAATGCTCCTTCATCTTGATTTTCTGAAATAACAAGACTTTTTTTTAATAAAAAAAACAACAACAACAAAAACCTAGCTTTAAACTAGGCCTATATTGTGTGAAACGAGAGGTTGAGCATGGCAAGGTGCTTTAGTGTTCACGTGCATGCATTTGCACATCATTTTCCACTCGGGGATTTACATTCTGGAGGTTCCAGGGAAGGAGATGAAGCCAGAAGAATGGCAACTGCAGCAACTCACGTAAACAACATTTGTTGTTTTTTGGATGGGTACCAGAAAATATGGGAAAGTCCCTGGTAAACAGGGACATATGTAACATATGGCACTCACTGGACCAGTTCAAACAAGTCTAATGAAACTTTATTTCATTCCTTCTTTTTTGGAGGGATGGGGGAGTGGAAGCCCTTCGGTACCTGTCCCTTCCTCTGCCTGTGTTCTTGGATAATCTGCTACGAACCTATGAATTTATATGTATTTTAACCCTTTGTTTGCTTGTGCACATCCCCCCTCTGTGGGCTTTCTCAAAGGCCAGGGCAATTTTATTAGAGATGTGTTGGTCTGTCCACACAGATGCTACCAAACTGTGAATAAATATAAAGAACGTGCCAGATTGATTATTTCTGAAACAGATGAAGATATACAGCTAGAGAGAGATGGGAGGAAATAGTCTCAAACGGTGAAAAACATTTAAAGGAATAATGAGTTACAGCAGCATGTCAGTGGGCAATATTTCCCTTTTTTTTTTTTCAAAGGACAAGACGATTAATTTTCATTGGAAGGATTAAATAGATTGGAATCTGTGCTGTCATAAAAATGGCTACCTCCCTCATGTGCAATATATTTGAAAGGGACAACTGTTCCAAGATAACGGTTGGTATCTATGCAGACCACAAAGAGCAATGTGGCTGAAATGTTTCCTCACCAGAGCGGAGTGATTGGCTGTGGCACATGGACTGAGCATTCTGTCATTCGTACTGGACTGTTTGATGTTTTCTTGTGTGTGTGCACATGCAAAGGCTGGGTCCAACAGTCGCAAATTTATAACCTTGCCAATCCAGACAGTGTAGTTTAGTGTATACAAATTTTACAATAAATCTGTAAAGTGTTTTGCACCATGAATTAGTCCATAAATAAAGGATTCTCAGTGGAATGGTGAACTACCATGTATGCAAGTCCAGAAATAAAGCAGTTTCCTTAAATTTACATTGTGAACTGCCCTGAGATCTATGGATGAGGAGCAGTATACAATTGTTGTTGTTTTCATTTTCTTTCTCAGATCAGATATCACTTGCCCCAGATTAAAAGCAGTTTCAGTGTAGTTCACAAACCACCATTTGTTGCAGAAAGTTAGGCAGCATTTATTCAAGGAATTGAGGAGAAAGTGTTGTTGTGTGTGCTTGCAGCAAAACTATTCTGTAATAGTTGTCCAATGAACTCATGTCTGAGAACTTGTAATTGCTTATTGGCAGATCTTTATACTTGAGGAGGGTCTAACATTCTAATGTACCAGAATAGCCAGCACAGACCAAATCAATGTTTACAAACTCAATAGTACATTAGGAAATACATAGGAAATCTTTTGAATATATATATACACAAACCTTCTCCAAATTGCTTCAGTTTCTATAGGTTAAATGAATGATTCACATTAATGTAAACAAGAACATTTGCACTTGGATTCTAATCCTAAATTCAGTAATGAGGAAGGAAGGAAATCTCATTGGACTAGATGAGAATTCTAGTTGTCAGTTCACATGCTAAATTCAGATCACAGTTAGCTTTTGCCCATAGTTCCTTTCTGTTTTATTTTAAATAGGAATTATTTCCTGTCTTCTCTAGGACCCAGATCCAACAAAATTTAATTGTGGGTGAGGCTCTAATCCTTAACATTCTCTCTGCAGAATAAAGCCCCAATGAATTGACTGGGACTTACTTCTGTGTAAGCATGCATAGAATTGCATTGTAAATTCCATTGACACCACTGAACTATGCCATTGAGACTTAGTTGTGATTAACTTTAGCTAGGTCAGCATAGAGATCTTCAAAGGTTCATTTTCTGCTACACCATCTCACTTTGCTATACATGCAAGACACTAGATAAACTATATCTAATACAGCTATGCATCTTTTTATCTGTTTTGCATAACAATACTTGTAAGCCTTTCCCTTTCTAGAATGGAACACACCCGCTTTCTATGTAGATACATACATCCCCAGCCACATGGATTCAGAAATGTACAAAAATAGTTTTCAGGCCCTTGGTCAAAACTGTTGTTGTTGGGAAATTACCCAATACACGAGGATCCCAACAAGTGGGAATGTTTGCTGCTCTTTTTTTCTGTGATGTGCCCACAATGCCCGTGTGAACTATAGCTGTCAGGCATATTCGGTCGGTGCACCTACCACTCATAAGTGCCCCAGGAAAACAAGTGAAGTTTAAGTCACCCAAGAAATCCCATGTTGGTATTTCAGGGCAAGCACAAATGCCCATAAATGGACAATTCATGATGATTCTCCCCTTTTACAGCATAAGTATTCTGGGGTATTACGGTAGGTTTGTTGCCATATACTATTGGTATTGTTTTCCTATCACAATCCATCTTCGTTGTTATTGGGATCATCATAATCTTCTCCAGTGTATTGTTTCTGGAGCCAGGGATTACGTTTAGTCCACCCAATTGTTTGAAATTGCTATTTTTGCTTGCTGTTTTTTCCCATCACAGCCCCACATTCTCCATCTTATTTTACACATAATAGGCATTTTTTTCTATTCCTCTGGTTTAATGAAAGACCATGAGGCTTACTAGGTGATATCGTGCAGGTCAATTGCACTTTGCTTAATCCACGTCGCAAGGTTGTTGTGAAGATAACAGATGGAAGATCTTTGTATGCTACCCTGAGTTCCTTGGAGGATAATTAATATGTCTAAAAGTTTGCATGTAATTGCTGTTTATATTTCTAGAGACAGTGCTGCATGGTGATAAAATTGTTTTACTTGCAATTATTTATAGTTAATGATATTTTTAATTACAGAAAATCAAAGTACAAAACACAATATTAAATTTTCATTTAAAAGTAGCTTCATTGTAATACTTGCAATAAATCTTTTTAAAAGATTTGTTAAGTCAGAAGATTAATGTGCCTTATTTCCCCAAGAATTTGGAATGATTTTCATTTGTGTGAAGGACAGATTAAAGACTTATACATGAACAAAAGAAAATCTGAGTTTGAGATGCTTGAGGAATTCTTTCATTGGCTGGAGGATGCCTTATATGCTACATCCCTATCCAACCTATCTTTTTGTTCGTTCTTTTCTCTGTTTATATTGATAGTTTAGTTGTCATTGGAGAGGTTTCTGTAAATTACAAATAAAAGTAGCATAATACAGAAAGAAGATGCACTGTTCATCTGATATATTATGAATGCTAAAGCCTTTTCTGCGAGTGTGTGTGTGTGTGTGTGTGAGAGAGAGAGAGAGAGAGAGAGAGAGAATGTAAAAAAATGATGAAATATGACAAAATATTTTTGGTAATCTAAGAGCAGCTATAGTTTTAAAAAACAGTCCACCCACCCATCCCCACTTGTAGCTTGAGACTGTAGCATAGTGCAAGCTACACTGCCATGTGTAAGGAACATACTTTTCTCTTCCTCTCTTCAAGCTTGATGAAATGTTCTGTGAAACCTGATGTTATGTACTGAAGTTCTCACCCTGGGCCAGCAGGGGGATACTGTAGATAGTTCAGGTCCACATATGCAAATAAGGGATCGAAAATGACGTTCTGTGATTGGATAGTTACAGAAAATGGTTACTGTTGCGTTCTAGTGGAGCTCTATATAAGGAGGCTGGCTGAACCCTTCAGTTCAGTTCTGTTCTGGCCTGTGAATAAACAAGAGCTGTTTGAAGAATCGCTGTGTCGTCTGATATGTTCACCCACAACTTATCACCTGAAAGCTTACTTTTGTGCTAATCTTAATAAATGTATTGCATTACTCTCCCTGTTTTGATTTTTTAGTGGACCAGCACATCTGTTTTTGAGAAGAGGGAAATTAAAGAATATGACCATTTCTGAATTATGCTTTGCAGATATTCTCAACTCCAATAATGTGACTAGATGTGTACAAGTTAGGTTCTGATCACACACTGAATTTTAAATGCCTTTGTAAATCTCTCCAAACAATGTGCTGCCATATATTTGAAGATTATGTCTTCAAGAGAGACTAAATAATGTTTAGTGGAGCTAAATTAACATACTTAAAAATATCTCCCGTATAGAATAGCACACTTCTGTACCATAATGTGTTATGTGCTTTCATAGGCCTTTGAACTATAACTCTAATTGTTTTTTGTTGAGTATGCTTTTATAAATAATTTCTGTCGTTGCAGACTATATGCTGCTTTCTTTGATGACTCTTAAGTACTGTAGTTTCTGTGAGATATGAATGAAAGCTTGTTGGATCAGTTCTATGAAAGGTTATTACATTAAAATGTACTTCGTAAGGTGATAGATACATATTTTGAGCCCCCCCCCCCAATTCTTTCTGAAAGACTAAAATCTCCTCAATTTTAGTCTCACAACTTAGTTTCTTAATTTCAGCTACTGAGCTTTAACAAATCATATAGAATTGCATGCTGTGTACAGCAGTGGTGCAGGGCAAGAGCTGAACGTCTTGCAGGATTTTTTTTAATAGCTGTAGATTACATTCAAAGTCACATTATTTTCCTGACTACAGGTCATATAACACAAGCAAGTGTACAGATCAAGGATACATTGGGTGGTATAACTTAGTTTGGAGGCTTAGTTATAATGCTATTTCCTCAGGTGCACAGGCCCATACTTTTCCAAGTTATTGGCTTTGGTTTTTTTTAATCCTGATAAGGTGGTATTGAATTTTGACATAGTCTCTGAAGCATCTTCTCTCCTTTGGTTCCAAAGTTTAGTAATAAAATGCTGGAGACTAGGTATAAAATCTGGGTTTAGAAAGGCATCTTGATGTGGGTGTGCAGGGTTTTGATCTCCACAAAGCTCATTTTCAGACACATGCTTCCCAACAAAAGAAGGAATCCAAGGTGCATGTGTGAGTTCACTTGAAGAACAGCTCTGAGGAGGTCAAGAGGCCACACTCTTTCATCTAATTGAGTTTAGAAAAGGTTATATCAGGCAAAGGAGAAGGTGAGGCAGAGTCATAACAGATGAAAATGATAGCCAGGCTGTACCTTTGTGCTGAAAAAAAAATCAAATTATGCACCAAGAAATAAGAACAAACATAAGAAGAGCCCTACTGGATCAGACCAAAGGCCAATCTCATTCATCATCCCATTTCCCTCAGTGGCCAACAAGTTGCCTATGAGAAGTCCACAAGCAGAACATGAGAGCAATAGACCTCTCCCACTGTTGTTCTCCAGCAATTGGTATTCAGAGGCATGCTATTCCATTTTCAGCAGGGTTGAAGCAGAGTGCTGGACCAGAAGGAGTTCTAGCATGACCCTGCTGACAAACACCAGAGTGCAACACTAGAAGGGGCTCTGACACAACCCTACTGGTGTCCCAATTTGGGGGATGAAAATTAAAATAATGCTGACGCTTATTGAGACCTGTGCATGCACTGGACACATTGCTCTTCTCTGCAGATGATGGAGGGCAGATGCACATGCCTGGGCTGACATTTTTAGGAAGGGAGTCTGAAGAGCTGAAGCAAATAATGATGACAAGAGATAGGCCTCATTGATAATTAAAAACCAGCAAATCACTAAGTCCAGATGACATCTTATTTAAGAGTTTGTAAAGAACTCAAATGTGAGATTGCCGATCTTCTGACACGTACCTTGCCCCTAAGAATGGCCTCTGTGCCTCAGGATAAGAAAATGGCCAGTTTAACATCAGTTCTGTAAAAGGAATACAGTGGTACCTCAGGTTACATACGCTTCAGGTTACAGACTCCACTAACCCAGAAATAGTACCTCAGGTTAAGAACTTTGCTTCAGGATGAGAACAGAAATCGTGCGGCGGCGGTGCGGCGGCAGCGGGAGGCTCCATTAGCTAAAGTGGTGCTTCAGGTTAAGAACAGTTTCAGGTTAAGAATGGACCTCCAGAACGAAGTAAATTCTTAACCCGAGGTACCACTGTACAGGTTGAATGCAAAAAATTACAAGCCATTTACTATCTGTTCCCGATAAAATAGTTAAAACCATTATTAAAGATTAAATGAACAAGCATATAGAAGGACAAATCGCCCTCAGAAAGAATCAGCATTGCTACTGCAAAGGTAAATCCTGTCTGTGAAATCTTTTAGAGTCAACAAGCATGTGGATAAGGGTGATCCAGTAGACATAGTGTACTTCGACTTTGAAAAAGCTGTGTACGGTGTCTGGGCTGCTTATGCACCAGCCAAAGAACTGGAAGCAAAGGGTAGGAATAAATGGATGGTTCTCACAGTGGAGGAATGTAAGAAGTGGGGTCTTCTAGGAGTCAGTATTGAAACCAGCGCTTTTAAACTTGCTTATAAATGCTCTGGATTTGGGGGTAAACAGTGAGGTGAGCAAGTTTGCAAATGATCCCAAAGCATTCATGTGGAGAATATGGATAGAGAGAAGTTCCTCCCCCCGCCCCCCCCACTTCATAATACTGGAACATGGAGTCATCTGATAAAGCTGAAGTGTAGGAAATTGAGGACAAACGGGAGTTATTTTTCACACAGCAAATAGTTGAGCTGTAGAATTTGCTTCCATGGGATGTGGGCATGACCACCAACTTAGATGGCTTTGAAAGAGGATTTAACAAATTCACGGATGATAGGACTATCAGAGGCTACTAGTCACATTGCCTCTATACTTGCTTCTGGGAAACAGGATGTTGGATAAATTTGGCCTTTTGTTCTGATCAAGCAAGGCTCTTCTTACATTCTGGCCAGCCACTGATCTTTCCAGAATTTCTCTCGGGAGCCTGGGGTCCCTCAAACCCCAGATATTAATGTTTTCCCACATCTGCCTTACACACTGATGTATGTAATGGGAAAGCAGTGGTTTGGGGAAAGTGAACAATACAGACATTGGTCTGTTTCACAAGAGTCACTGAACTGTCTTTTGAGAACTGCCTGGGAACTGCCTTAGAAGAACCAGAGAACCTGTTAAATGTCTCCGTTTGAACCGCTTAGCCCCAAGCATTATCTCCAGAACATAACATTTTTATGTAAACTGACCCACTGTGTTGTAAGGCAACAGAGTTACCCCTGATGAATCTCTGATTTAGAGAGAAGCTGAAAATTGTTACTTTTCAAATGAAAGACTTGTAATGGCTCTAAATAGAGCTGGTCAGTATATTTGCTGTAACCTCCTTGGTCTAATTGTTAGTTGTTGCTTTAGAGCTGCCTCTGGGTTTTAATTTGTGCTGTGTATGAATACCGCCCCTTTACTGTAAAAACCACATGCCTCTTGCTGCAGATAAATTTCCTAGACCTTATCAGAGTTCTAAGAATGTTCTCATTCCCCACCCCACCCTTTCGCTTTAGACCCACCCATCTCTGAGGTTCCTTGCTTCCTACTGAGCATTTTTGTCACCCCGACCGTAATGTTTCACTCTTAGAATGCCACACAATAGAAGCTCACTATTTCAGTGGTCATTTGTAATGAAATCTATTTTTATTCTTTCATACGATGTCTTACATGTTTGGTGATACTTTAGGTGATGGGGGGGGAGTCTTGTTTTAGAAACCCATTTAATTTCATATATTTAGGCCTCCACTTTAAGTTACCTCCTTCCTCACCCACCCCCTTTTTAATAGCTTGGGCAGCATAACTAAAGCCATGGTTCTTGGAATTAATGGAACTTCCCTTTTTATATATATATATAAATGTTGTGGTAGTTGGTCTAATTTGTTTGCTTAAAACCGACAGCCGTCACAAAGAGGTGGGGAAAGGGGTAAATAAAAAAATCATAAGGATGAAACATATCATCCAAATATAATTTCTCTTTGTAGCATAATACCATGTTCTGCAGCATATATATCTCATTTGTCTATGTGTGCATGCCATGAGCACAGACAAGCTTATACATAACAAGCTTGTTGGTCTCATAAAAGAGAACCACTTTAGTCAGAATAATTTTTTTCAGCAAACCTTACAAGAATTCCAGCTGAAAATCTAGGCACTCCCAACAATGCTGTATAACACAATGCCTTCTGGGAACCACACATGCATCTGTTTACGTATTTCCCTTTCAGATAAGCTGTGGGCGTAGCCTGAAACTGGAGGGCTGTAGAAGTCTTCCTCAGCTGGTAGAATATTGTATTAGAAAGATAAATTTCCGAGTATTTCAAGAAGTAAAAATAGCATATTAAAAATACACCTATTCATCAACCAGTTCTGACCTATAAACTGATTTGTTTCATGGCTGTACAGTATTATAAACAATGGGTAGGATTCA
This sequence comes from Podarcis raffonei, assembly GCF_027172205.1. NCBI lineage: Eukaryota > Metazoa > Chordata > Lepidosauria > Squamata > Lacertidae > Podarcis > Podarcis raffonei. Next base: position 66,790,347 of record NC_070606.1, on the reverse strand, counting down.
TCTTGTCCCAACAGGGCAAGGATTTCCACTTGCGCAGTGGAACACCCCTCTGCTTCTCCTGTGTGTGCCCTGAGGCCTCCCCAGATCTGCTCCAGAGGGTTGGTGCAATCCCTAGAAGAGATTTAGGGAGAGCACAGGTAGGGAAGGAAAGGGTGGTAATGTTCCATTGTGGAAACAGAAATCTTTTCACTGATAGAACAAGAGACTTAGTGCCACATTGGATTACATCCGATGCTGCTCAGCTCATCATACATTGACATCATTAATTCACAGTTCTTGTTTCAGTTATTTTGATTTTGGCACTGAGACAGCTTTGGTTGTCTTTTTCCTATAGAAAAAGGGGGGGAGCATGTTACAATCTTGACCATGCTGCCCATTCAGAAGGCTTGAAGTTGGTGCCCATCACATGATGGGCTTGGCTTTAAACCTTACTTTCTTTGTAGACTGGCTGTGTGATTGAATTTCCCTCGAGGAACTCAGTCATGCAGCCAGCCCAGCCTTGTCTCGAGCTGCCCCACATCTGACATCACGTAGACACATGCTGGGCCAGTTATGGCCTGTGTGCAAGTCCCACCCATGCCTTATAGGATGCAAAGGGTGCTGAGGTCATTCCATCAGCCATAAAGGGTCAGTAAACCAAGGTTTCGTGTTTCCGTAATGAAAAAATATATACTTGTTAATATCACTCCTGTAAAAGGTCTGTTGAAAGGGTGGTTCTTACGGAGATGTGAGTATTTGTTTGAGAGTGATAGCTCTCAGAGTAAAGAAATACAGTGGTACCTCAGGTTAAGAACTTAATTCGTTCTGGAGGTCTGTTCTTAACCTGAAACTGTTCTTAACCTGAGGTACCATTTTAGCTAATGGGGCTGCCCGCTGCTGCTGCACGATTTCTGTTCTCATCCTGAAGCAAATTTCTTAACCCGAGGTACTATTTTTGGGTTAGCAGAGTCTGTAACCTGAAACGTCTGTAACCTGAAGCATCTGTAACCTGTACTGTACTGAAGTTTTAGGATCCGCAGTCACCTTAGCCATGGTTTATGAAACAAGGATAGCAGTGAAGTTTCAGGGGGAACAGTGGGATTCCAGTCAGGAATTTTCCAAACTGCTCACTGGAAATACCACATCTTATGAAAATGTACCAGCATGAAAAAATGTAGTAAAACCATTTTGTAATATTTTACAATAGTAACCCTTCAGAAGTCTACTCTGCATTGCACAACTGGGTGTTTTCCTTGTTCTTATTAATAGAAAGGAGGAGAAATATTAAATTCCTTTGAAAACTGAAAGCTTAGATTTCTTATACTTTCACTAATAAATTCAAGATGTTCATATTAGTAGGATTTGGTGTTATTCTGGTTTATGAGTTCCAAGCAATTTAACCTATAATTCCCTAGTGATAATTTCAGAGGTCACTAAATTATGCTGGTATACTTTTATATAATTATATTTTTTATTACTTCTTAGAACTCATATTTAGCCCTCCCCAGAGCCCACCCATGTTCTGGAGGTGTGGAAGCCTTTAGTTTGCTCCCTTTGAGAGTGTGTAACATCTGTAAATTGTAGTCTAATTATACATAAATCAAGTATATGTAGCTCAGATTGTCCATATACCCAACATTTTACAACACTGCTACATGAATGAAAGTCGGTAGCTCAGTCAAGGCGTGACTTGCTTTTGTGCTGCGATGCCCCATTTGCTGGGATCCAAAGTACCACACATCCAATGTTACACTTGTGCACAAGAGCTTTCTGAGTCCCATTCTGGTAGCAACCCCCTGCACTCCCCCAAAAGACCACACCTAAAGTAAGGGGCCTTCAAGAGTGGCAGCCCACGAAACCACCAGAAGGACTGTGTACACATCATCTTCAGGCAAAAGTACACATTGGAGGGAAGGAACTGAATCTCGTCTAATATGTAGTTAATAGAACTTGTGACAATGTTCATGCAAGTATTATTGGCAAATAAGGCTTTCATGTGATCTGTGGGAGTCTGTCAACCTATAGATATCAAGAAAGGCACCAAGCGTTGTTTGTTTGCATTTTATATCTGCACCAGCCTTCTACATAAACTTTTTGGTTTAAGGGACGCACCACAAGACACACATTAGCATAGTTAATGGAAGGTTTTCACAGAATTGTAGAGACTACATTCTGTTCTTTTAATGCCATTGGTACAGCAGATAATAATGAAAAGTCATATATGTAAGAACTTGCAATTTGTATATAATGTGCTGTAACCTAGTGAACAATTAATTCCAGAACAGAAGTTCAACAGAAGTTTTTAAGCAGCCCTGATTTGCCCTGGAAGATGCTCCAATTCAGCTTCTTTTCTTGAAAAACCAGAAAACTTATAATTTTCCAAATCGTGGTGGGTGGGTGGTGCCACACTGTGGGTTTTGTATAACCAAACCAGCAGACGTCACCTAGTAACATGAATCATGATGATACCATAGTGTGCACAAGAGGCTGGGACAAAAACAATCACTCAACTCACATAAACAGATGACCTTTCTGGGTCATTTTCCTGACATGCAGAATGGTGTCATTGTGATGCATGTTAAGTTTAGGATTGAATCAATGGCCTCATGGGTCAGAAGGAAGCTACTCACTCAGAATATATAGTGATATAATTTTTATTTTATGTTTTTGGTGGTTGGTGGTATGTGTTAGAAGAATTGCTCAGATTATTCAGAATATAAAAACTTAATTAAATGCACAAATAAAATTATCAGCATACTGACATTAAGATCAAAAGTTGTGTCCAACACCGCAGCATTCTAGACTAGCAAGTCATCCAAGTGATTTATGTTTGGATATGACAAATACTTTAACAGGGTCTAATAAAAACTCATGTTTTGTTCAGAACTAAGCCCTGTTTCTCTTAACTTTTTTAAAAGGTCATTTCCTTCAAGCATGGAAAAGAGTTATGTTGTTTTCTCTACTTAGTTTTGACTCAACAGTAAGAATCTTACTTTCTTGATCTTTTAATCCAAACTCACTGCTTTGCATCAGTATAGGAATGAAGATGAAGCTGAAAACTCATAATCTTGCAAATCATAGTGGTTGGTTGGTACCACACCTTAAGCTTTGTAAAATCCAAGCATCTGTACCCCAAGCTGCACAGTTCAAACATATATACTACAAATTTAGACCTTAAATAGCATTAGGTTGCTTTTGCTTTATTACCCTGGAGGAAATCATGCACACACATATTCCAGAAAATACAGAAACATTAATTGCATCTGTCATCTTGCATAATTTCCATTTAATATGGAAGGGAGGAGTGTGGGATGCAGTCTGCTAAAGTACACCATAAAACAGTTTGACCAGTGGAGGAGATCATGACAAATATTTAATATATAAACATTGATTTTTATATTTGTTGGAAGGTCATTTGAAAGCAGCATGATTTGTTTCAGTAAACATATTTCTACATAACACCTCTCACAGCTGTTAACATCCAGCTGTTTCTGGAATGTGATATTCCTTGTTCTATGCTGTGACTTTTGAGGATAAATGATGACATATTTTCCAGACAGCTAATTAAGAACAAATGGGCTTGTGCTGACCAGTTATGTGTTCTTCACTGCTGAGAGATATACATAACTGCAGCCAAATTAAGTATCATACAAGCCAGTCCTACCCATTTAGTCTTACTTGGGATTAGGCAGCACTCAGCAGGGCTGTTGCTTGTTCTTATACAAGGAACCCACCCATGGCTGGAATGGTGAGAGACTTTGCCAATGGAATCCATCCCAGAAAAAAAGAATGAGGAGGAATAACAAAGGAACGATAAGTCTGTGCATAATCTTGAATTTTCTCAACACTCCCAAATAAGAGCTTTTTGTAACATAGCAAAGTGCATTCTCATGAATCACATCTATGCCATAAAAAAACATAGGAAGACAGGCTTGCTGGATTGGACCCAAAGGCTTTTCTAATCCAGCATCTTGTTTCCCACAGTGGCCAACGAGATGCTTATGTGAAGCTCACACATAGGACGTGACTACAGTAGTCCTCTCCCATTGCTGTTCCCCAGTGACTGATAAGCAGAGGCGTGCTGCCTCCGATCCTGGAGGCGGGTACACAGGAGATAGTGTATCATGACTAGTAGCTATTGAAAGCTTTATCCCATTTTTAAGCTGACCAAGATGATCAAGGGTCTGGAAACCAAGCCTTTTGAGAGACCTGAGTATGTTTAGTCTGGAAAAGAGGCGACTGAGAGGCGATATGATAGCCATCTTCAAATAACACATAGAAGATGGAGAAAGCTTGTTTTTCTCCTGCTCCAAAGGGTAGGACCCAAACCAGTGGCTTCATGTTAAAAGAAAGGAGATTCCCACTAAACATCAGGAAGAACTTTCTGACAGTAAGAGCTGTTTGACAGTAGAAAGACGCTCCACTGGTAGGTGGTAGAGTTACCTTCCTTGGTCATTTTTAAGCAGAGGCTGGATGGCCATCTGTCATGGATGCTTTAGTTGAGATTGCTGCATTGGAGGCAGTTGGACTAGATGACCCTCAGGGTCCCTTCCAACTCCAGAATTCAACTCTGAATATGACTTACATTGGAATTTTGTGTAATGTGATATGAAGCAAGTAGTTAAGGCTATAAAATGCTTGGTGAATTAAAATGTTGTATAATTGACCAATGCCTGCTGTAACTCTGGTGCAGAGGAAGTGAAACAAGCCGCAGAAAAATTGGATGACACCTTTAATTCCTAGTCTGATGCATGTTTTTGCTCTCAGTTGGATGTTGGCAGTGTTCATATAAAACCACAGTCAGCAGATTGCAAACACAACAGAGCAGTTTTCACTGAGATGGAAACACTCTTTAAGGCCAGGTCTTAAAACAAGACCACACACACGCTGATTGCTTTGGGTGCGGTGAATTTATTTTGATGTTAAAATGTCACCAAACATTTTGAAGTTATCTAATATCATTTTGTTGATTCCCATAGTCATAATGAGTCGTACCTATAATGTTCTTTTCCTGATAGTTCCTTCGTGAAATAAAAAGAAAGAGGTCTGTGCACCCAGTTAAGCACAACTGAGCACACTTTGATTGCCAATATTCTCACCATGACTAATGGGAGAGCAACTGTCATTAATCTGAGATGAACACTGGTTGAGCATTCTCACCAGAATGTAATTCCTGAATGCACCCTTATACCAAGCACAACCAAACTGAGTAAAATAGGTAAGTGATTGGAATTTTACATTAGAATCAAGGGCAGGGCAATCCTACAAAGGTCTTCCAGTTGACCTTCCTGGGAGCTTAGGATTGCTCTCTGATGATAGGAATTTAAATGCTTTAATAATTCTACTTTTTATTTTTGAAGATCTCAGTTCATTGTTACTAAAAGATTGTGGCCAAAGAATTGACTGGTTAAGTTGTTACATATATGAAATTCAGCATCCTGCCCCATTACTTCTTCACCTGTTCACTGTCACCTTTCAAGGATTTCTCCTTTTTGTGCAATTCTTAAAGGCAAAGGAGGTATCAAAGAATCTGGACTGAGCAACCAGGTTCCTAGTCCACAGCTTCCAATCCTGATCCTCAGGACTCTGTCTCTTCCACCTGCCCTTCATGTGGATTTCTGAATTGCACAGCACTGTCTGTCTTGCCCATTTGGGCTCTTTGCCCTTCATTTGCCTGCTTTCTAGGATTTTTTTCCTAGTTAGCATTCCTCCTTAGCCTTCTTCATGCATGACCTCCTTCCTTAGGGCCTGTGTTAGGTGTGAAACCAAGCCACACTGACCATCACTTCAAAGACTGTGGGTTTATTGCTGCTGACAGCTTTGTTCCCTGAGCAGTTGGTATCTTTATGAACCTTCTGTGAAATCACACCAAGTCAACCAATTAGTGTTGGAAACTTTACTACCACAAGAACAATACTGTATAGAATTGGATAGGCAGCATCTACTCATTAGTTAACTGGAATGGGGTCTTTTTCTTTCATCATTGTAGAGTACTGGTATATACATAGAAATGACTACAGTCGCTTTTTGGGGGAAACATTATTGATCTTTTCGTAGAAGTACATTAGAAGATTCCACTGTGAATACAACAGAACTTTGGGATGCTAGTGGCCTGGGGAACTATGAGATCTATTAATATAACTAATGAATAGAAACCATGTAATGTCAACATTATCCTGTTTTGCTTTCTCCTCAATGATTCACCAATATTGGGTCAAATGTTCAGGTAATACTATGTCCTCCCCCAACTGTACCATCCCTCCTTTGTGGGCATAGGAGCCCCTTCCAATGACTAGCTGGTTTCAGCCGTGCTGTGCCTACTGAATAGAATTTTTGGCTTATTTTTCTGTAAACTGCTGACTTTCATGCCACATACAGTGGTACCTCGGGTTAAGAACTTAATTCATTCTGGAGGTCCGTTCTTAACCTGAAACTGTTCTTAACCTGAGGTACCACTTTAGCTAATGGGGCCTCCCGCTGCCCCCGCCATGCGATTTCTGTTCTCATCCTGAAGCAAAGTTCTTAACCCGAGGTACTATTTCTGGGTTAGCGGAGTCTGTAACCTGAAGCATCTGTAATCTGAACTATCTGTAACCCGAGGTACCACTGTACTACATTGCTTTTGAATCACATTTCCATTTTGAAAGCAGTTTGCCATTTCATGGTGAGCAACCACTGTTAAAGAATATCCAATCAAATACTTCTTTCCTGCTTATTTATTACATTTGTGGCCTGCCTTTTCACCAAAAGGAGCTCAAGGCAGCCAACAACAACCAGTGAAAAAACAATAATATAAAAATTTAAAAATAAAATAAAAAAGAAGACAAGTAAAACATTCATATAAATAAATAAAAGCAACTAGTTAAAAGCAGTCGTGACATATTTAGAGATCAACATAAGACAGAAAGGCCTGACTAAATTTTTTAAACAATTGTCTGTTGGCTACCCTAGGCATATTTATTCGGGAGTAAAACATACTGAATACATTGGAACTTTCTCTAAGGATAGACTGTTTAGGCTGCACATCTCCCTTTGGTTTGATTAGTTTCACGGTCTTTCAGTCTTGATCCACAGCAGCATAAGACATGCTGACTAAATCCTACCTGTTCTGTGATTGCTGAATGGTGAGAGAGAGCTGTTATAGATTTGTAAAAACAAAAACAAATGGAGCATGCTCCTCAGTTAAGAGGTGTGCTTATGTGATCATTTGGAACAAGGATGCTTTAGAGAGCAGAGGTATTGATAAGTTCTTTTTCAGTGCAGTTTTTCACAGGGCTCCTTCAACTTCCTGCTTTTATCACTTCATATTTAGACACATTCATCGTCATGGGAGAGTCCTTTTCGGATCTTGGAAGAAGGGCTTTCAGCAGCTTTGTGTGGGAAAAGATTGGAATGAGAAAATATGCTTCCAGTTTTTGTAAGCGTTGTTCTTCATGCGAAAAAATGTTGCTAGTAAAATATTGTCTGCTTCCCCCCTCCCTCTTTTAGAATGCATTCCAGAATATCCCATTGTACTAGAGAAATATCATATTCTCCCTTTGAGCAAAACAATATTGGCCGGATTAGCAGCTGAAGAGAGCAGTTTATTAAATGGATTCCTGAGACTATCCCACCCCAGCTGTATTGACAAGAAATTATGACTTGGGTTTAAACAACACGCCTTTGTTTTCTGAGCATGATCTATAGCTACCATTGAAAATAACCAAGTGATATCATATTGTCGAGCAAAATTCCCTTAGCAACTGATTCAATATTTATGGGAATAGGAGGCCAAACGAGGAAAGCCAAACTTGCTGCCGCTGCATCAACTTTGTTACCATACACTCATTTGGCTTGGGCTTATTTTGTGCATGAATTGCTGTAAAAGCTTTCACCATTCATGAGTTATTACTTTGTGCTGCTTGTAAAAGAGCAACTTATCCCATTTTCACTTAACAGGCCTTCATAGGGCTGTAGCTTGTCTGAGAAGATAAAGCACTTATGTTTGAAAAAGAAGGTACTTCAGGGGAAAGCGTTCCATGTGGGTTTGGTGTACCTCCAATCACAATCATTTCCTTTATAGGATAAGGAGGAGATAAAGCTCCAAAATATGATTGTAAAGCTATATTTGGACTCTGTTAGTTGAAAATTAAAGTTGGTTAATTTACATTATTCTCTCTCTCTCCTTGTTTCCTGATTACTCTAGTAATTATTTGTGTTAAATATGAGAGATTGCATTGCTGTATAACAAAATTGTCATCTTGTGGTTCACCTGACTGTTCCTGTATTCTGATATTCTTTTTCACCAATCAATGGGGAGTTAAAGGCATTATTCAAAACCCTGCTATTTCCTTCACAGTGCAGGTTTGTGCCTAACAACAGCATGACATGGGGAGAAATTCAATAGGGAGAAATTCACCCCTTACCACTGCGCTGCAATGATGTGAAAGAAGCACCTTCTGCACCACTTGAATTTCTTTCTACATTTCAGTTGTTAAAGGTTGTGGAACCACACTCTGGAAAGCAGTTGGCAACCCTAATTTGATGGCTAAGCAGAGGGCTAGAGTAAATAAACGACCATTCAGGCCCCTAGCAGCTATACTGTTTCATATTTCTGTCAACAGTGTCTGGATGGTAATAGCTAGCATTATGGACAATCACAAGTAAAGCAATTACAGTCTGTGCTGTATATATTTGAAAAGGCACAATCTACCAGGATGTAGTTCCCATTCATATCATTCCAGTGGAGCGTCTTCAGTAGGACTCCCTATAGATCATACCCGTAATCTATCTATTTCCAATAATACTATACAATTATAGAGGAAGTATATTATGATGTGGCTTCCCTTTAAGAAAATACTTGTTTGTTTCTTTTTAAAAAGGGCACCTCCCTCTGAAATGGGATAAAAATGACCAGCTTCAAAGCCAGAAAAAAATAGTGATTTTCACATACTGACATTTCAGCTTTAGAAACCAGTGTTTTTATTGTATTTTTTCATAATTTCTGCCTTGTCTATTTTGTGTAAAATTATAAGCATTGCAAAAGTTCCGCAAAAATCTCTAATGTTTTGGTAATTCTCTTGTGCGGAGATTATGTGTTAAAGGATGTTTGGATTGTTATACTTGTATGGAAAAATTGCTGCAATCATCCACTTGTGGTGGCATGGTGTCAATAACCGGTGTTTATAGCTTGGGAAAACCAGAGTCAAATAAAGTTCTTTGGGCCCTGAGCCAGTAGGGATTAAGACACTTGATCCTTTGTGCCACCCTAGGATTTCTAAAGCCACTTGCCTTAATCTGCTGCATTGGAAAGCAAACATGTAGCATCAAGAAACAAGGTGGCGACAAACATTACTAGACTTTGTCAAGTTATCATCCAGATAAAAGGATGCGATGCCACTTTCGCCACATACAGGCCTCCTCTGAAATTCAGAGAAGAGATGGCACAATGAATTGAGCACCTTAATCACTTCTGGCTCAGACAGCAGAGAAAACATATTGTTGCTTTCCATTTCTCCTAGGAGTGAGAGATCCAGGAATGGGACTACTGGTTTAGTTACACTTGAATGAGAGAAAGCATAGAAAGCTGTGACATTTGCTAGGACAGCAAACAGATCCTCAAACAAAGCCTTTTTGAAGCAGACATCCTTGAAGTTGGCAGCATAGGTGCTAATCCTGCATCAGATCTAGTTCACACATTTTTTAACAGGCACATTAATTTTGAAATTGGATTTTTGCACATAACATCCTTGTGTTTGGAAATGATTTTGTTCTCTGCTGCAGGTTATTGAGAGAATTTGTATTTATATTTTGCACAAGTCAACTAATTATTTGCAGAACTTCTGGATTCTTCCTCAGGCAGCTGTTGTCTGTTAAGGTATAGCCTCCTGGGGTGTTCAGCCTTGCCCAGAATACAGTGCACAGAGATGGCTCATCCTCCTTTGGGACAAGACAGCACAATGTCTTTGACGCTTAGTATAGCTGTACAGTTTTGTAACTGCCTAAGGACATGGCTCAAAGACTACCACTTCTGTTGCCTTGTTTTGTATAGCTATCTGTAGTCATGAACACAGATGGAATAAAAACCTTGCAATTTCCTGTTGCAAACCCGCTAAAGAATAGGAGAGCTTCTTGCAAAATGCCTGGTAATGTTTACACACACCGAGTGCATGAGGTGTTCCTTTATTACCAAGAAGTGTATGGAATAAGAAACCAAAGGAAAATTTCCCAAGCAATGGCTAATAAACCATGAATCGTCTATAGGAACAAAATTTATCCTGTCAAATAAATCCTTAATTACAATAGCTTCCATCCATATGTCACTTTAATTCATCTCACAACGTGAAAACATCCTCATCTTTATAGTACAGCTTTCCTCATCAGATTGAAGGAATGATCTAAATGAGTATTCTCTATCTTGTTTACTAAATTTGTCCCAATAAGTACAAATACTGCACAGTCAATTACATTCTTCCAAGCACTTCTTCAATTACAGTAGGTCAGGGGTTGCCATCCTGACACCCAGAAGGTTCCATGAAGGCATCCAGTGGTGCCCCTGAGCAGGTGTTCCAGCATAAGGTTGTCAGGGCTAATTTTGTGCTATGCCATGCCCCATGACAGCCATTTAATGTTATGCCACACCTCTTTAATGGCAGCCATTTTGTGACTGGTGCCCTCAGCACTCTTTCAGAACTTGAAATGTGTTTTTGAGGTTCCTTAGTATGAGGGACCGAACACTGACATTCTATTGTGATTCAGATTTTATTTCCAGGACTGTCAAACACACTTCATGGGTATATGTCCAGAATCCTTTGTGAATTCTGCTTCTTTTTTAACAAGACTGGGAGACATCCATATAATCAAACACAGAGGAGACCCATTGATTTCAGAAGGTCTATTTTGAGTATGACTAACATTGGACAGCACACAGTGGGTTGAATTTAACTAAGTCCTGCTCATAGTAGATCCATTGAAATGAGTGAACCTAAGTTAGTCATGTCCATTAACTTCACTGAGTTGGCTCTTTGTAGCACTAGTGTTGAATGTTTTTACCAGTTGCACACAAGCAAAGTTTGGAGTGGGTAGCTTTGGAAGATGTGGGGGAACCAAGAGCTTCATATAGTGTGCAGATATCAATAGCATGGTGTGATTCAGTTGTAAACAAAAATGTAATTATTAGATCCATACAAGTATATGAAGCTGCAGAATTACAGTGGCAAAGACGGGTTTTTGTTGCTGTTCTTGAACAAGTTAAGTTTCCCGATTTTCCCACAGCATCCTCCAGACTTTAATTAAGGTTATTCTACCTAATCCACTTTCTCTTGCAATTACACATTTTCTTTCCATGACTCATATTCTGAATATGACCTTTGGCATGCAACAGTGCAAGTATCAGATAATCTGCCTAGAAAGAATGTTCTGCCCATCTGCATGTCATTTCAGTAATACAGGGGGGCTGTTTTATTGTCCATTAGCAATCAATTAATGATGTATGTCCTGAACTAAAGTACAATGTACTAGTGGTTCTCAGGGAATTTTTTTTAAGAGAGGGAGAAAGATGTTCATGCATAGATATAATCATCATTGCTCCCATTTTGAAGATCAGGGTCCAAAATCTAATAACACTGAAGACCACAGTCTTAGACAAGATACTGTATATTATTCCTCTGTTCCTCTGTATTATTTTCTATCTGTGCTGAATTTGCGTATAAAATTGAACTTGCGTAAACCAGTCAAATAAAGCAGGCTGTAAGTGCAAGATGGAAATAACCCCTACTCCAATATTTACTTAAATTTTGCTTTGAGTAAAAGGTGTCTCATCATCTCCAGCAAGTTTTAACAGTGGTCATGGATGATGCTTAGCAACATCTGGAGGTCCCAGTGTTCCCCATACCTCATGTGAACACTGCCTAAGGCTGCAATCCTATACACATTTTTCTGACAGTAAGCCCCATTGCATTCTGTGGGATTTACTTCTGAGTAGACATGTGTAGGGTTGCTCTGGAAATCCCATTGTAATCAGCCACATTTAGTTCTAAGTAAATGCAACTATCCTTACAAAGGCAGCTTTCAACAACCTCAAGAGTTGGAGAGGCAGTCATAAGGACATGGGGACAACAGCATTTCACATTGTCATCAAAGACCACAGAAGGCGGCTTAATGAAAGTAAAAATTACAAATCCTGGTTCTGAGTGTGGCAGCATTGCTTTGGCCAGATTCCAGGTTTCCTCTTGGCAGGCCACTGTATCATTCCTACTTAAGAAATTTATTTCTATGCTCTGGACTGTTAGACACCATCTTTGGGGTGTGGTAGGTGAGGGTGAATTGAATCCATGTTCATAAATTTTTCCAAGCCTTGCACAGATGGAGTGTAATTCTTCGCCCTTCTTTGCCTAGCATTGCCAGTTGGCATGTCTCTTAGATTATTCATTGTCAGTGCATTTGGTAAATCCTCCTCAGCAGGTGTTGAACATTAATATAAGCCAAAGGTATCTGAAGAGAGTTCCAAGCTCCCCCGCTGGTCTTTTCATCAATTTTCTGTGTCCCGGGTCACTTAGTATCACTATACGTGTTTGCAATTTTAATGAAGTTTCTAAAGTAACGCACATAGAATCCTAATGCACACACATTCAGAGGCAAGCTGAAATTGCTACATCTTGCTTTCCAAGATGTTTGAGTACAAAGATATAATTCTATACTCCCTGTATATGCATGGATCACTGCAAATATATGTATAACATGGGGCGGGTGACTCCTTACATATAGAAATAGCAGGTGAGACATGAAACAAAATGGTACAGCGTTGAATGTTCTAGTTAATCAGCTGTCCATGCCTTCTGTCAGAATACTCCATTTTATAGCAGTGGTTCCCAAACTTTCCTCCCTTCATGGACCATTTGAAATTTGCTGCAGGTCTTGGTGAATCACTTAATTCTTTTTCAGTTCATTCTGGCAATTGTGAAGCACTTGGCTAGAATCTGTATGATTTTTAATTGTATTTTTATTGCTTCTTTGGTTCTTTATATATTTGTATCCCACAGGGTTCAAATTGTAATGCAATAAAATACAATACAAGAAATAAAAAGAAGCAAAAAAAATACAATTAAAAACCAATATGAATATTTAATGGAGCCATGCCACAAACCACCTGAGTGAAGCTGATGGACTACTTGTGGTCCATGAACCACAGTTTGGGAATCTCTGTTTTGTACCAAAAGATGTGTCATTGCAATCAGCTGTTTTTTAGAGGGAAGGAACAAAAATTCTCTCATAATATTTTGAACCCTGTTATTGTATTAAAAGGGGCTATTTTTCTGGAGAGTTTATATCAGACTTGCATGGTGAATCAAAATAGCAATTAAGGACTGTTTGTGCTGTGTAGAGACTGCTAGTTGATATAAAGCTATGTTCAAACATTCCTTCTGTCAATGGTGGGCCTGAGATCTACTAGGTTGCTGCTTTTTCCCATTTCCTTCAGCCTTACTTTTCAGTCAGAACATGGAGCGTTGCATCAGTTAGAAAGCACGCTAAGTCCACTCTCCCAGCACAAACCAGATGACAGGAATATAGCCATATATCTGATTACGCTTTGATTATGGAACTGTCATCAGTTTGGCAGTCTGTGATTTTGCAGATGTAGTTGTAATGACCATGGACAGTCTTGTCTGCAGTGCCAACAGGAGCTGACAGGAGCAGTTCTGGAGAGGCAAAGGGGCGCACACTCTTATTGAAAGATGACACTTTCCCACCCTCCAGCAAAATGAAATATAAATCTGTGCAACCCATAAAGAAAGTGAACACATTCATTGTGCAGAATTCAGTGTGACTATTCTTAAATTGCTTTAAATGTGCCAAAAGCAAATAAAAAAAATTGCTATGGAACAGGAAGGCATGTACCAGTAATAGTAGCTATTAGCACTAACACAGTAGAATATAGAAGTGATTCACCCATAAACTCATTTTTGGATATTCCCATACTCAAATGGTTACTTGAAGACAGTAAACATTAGGGACAGGTTCCAAAGAGAGAACAATTTTCATGCAGCTGTGCTGGCCTTTCTTCAAATGATGTGCACACTTTTCTTTGAAGGAAAAAGGAGTTTGTGTCCAGTAGAGTGCATCTGCGTAGTTCCCCCCCCCCCGCCCCCGTTTGTACAAGAAAAATAGCAGAAGTCTGTTACTACAGGCTGAAGACTTTCCCAGGATCCCAGCCCAGGTGTCACATTTTAAATCTTCTTGTAAATACAGTGGTACCTCGGGTTACATACACTTCAGGTTACATACGCTTCAGGTTACAGACTCCGCTACCCAGAAATATTACCTCGGGTTAAGAACTTTGTTTCAGGATGAGAACAGAAATCGTCCAGCGGTGGCGCAGCGGCAGCAGAAGGCCCTATTAGCTAAGGTGGTGCTTCAGGTTAAGAACAGTTTCAGGTTAAGAACAGACCTCCAGAACGAATTAAGTTCTTAACCCGAGGTACCACTGTACTATAAAGTAGACGTATAAAGCAGTAGTAGTGTGTGTGGCTTTCCTAACTCTACCCCTGCGGGTTGTGTGTTCCCTTGGAGAAGTTGAAAGAATCTTTGTGTGAATAATTGTGTGTCTATAAAATGGCACACACATGCGCACACTTCCCCAGCCTATACTAACAAATCCTCAGACTATACAGAAAAGGCTAGTTCTTCTAAAGCAGGCTTCTTCAACCTCGGCCCTCCAGATGTTTTTGGCCTACAACTCCCATGATCCCTAGCTAGGAGGACCAGTGGTCAGGGATGATGGGAATTGTAGTCTCAAAACATCTGGAGGGCCGAGGTTGAGGAAGCCTGACCTAAAGTAAAGTGGGGAGATGGTACTTCAGCTGGGCATTCTCTTACAAGTTTGTGCTGTTCAGACTTCCAGTCTGAAGGTTTAATTTGGGTTGAGCATTCCTTGAGTTTCCTCTTCTCTTCCCCACAAAGGTCCCCTGAGACATTAGATGTTATTCAGTCTAGGGATGTCTACTTACCATGGAGTAAATTTCATTGAATTCAATTAGGCTAACCTCTGAGTAGACATGTGTAAGGGAGTACTCTGTAAGAGAATCAACATGATTTGTCTTTTAAATGATGTTTCCCTAGTTCCATTGTTTGTATGGTTTGGATTGCCTAGGAAACCATAATAATCTTGTTACAATAAAGATTTAATCTCTCTGTGGTGCTAACGTTAGTTCAGAAAGTCAGGCTCAGATGTGCTGGTTGTCACAGTTGGAATATATTAGTTCAGAAATGCTCAGTTTATTGTGAGTGGGTTAGTTCCAGCTCCTTGTAGACAGACCTTACAGGGCCTGATGGAGGTAGGCTTAACACTTGCCTGAATACTGGGGAGAATGAACACCAAGAGGGACCAGCTGCGCTGGGCAGCTGCGGTCAGTATGCAAAGCTAGATTATTATGATATGAACAGATGGAAGGAGCTTTGAAGAGCTCCAGGTTAGGACCAACACAGTTGCTTGCAAAAGGACCACAACCAAAGAAGCAAGGCCAGCTGTAGCAATCCAGTTGACAGCTGTCTGTCATAATCCCTTTTACTCTTAAAGAACAGACAACTGTGGCTGCATTCCTCTGCATGCTCCAAATTAAGGCTTGGTTGTTTGATCTTTTACCCAGGAATTCGCTATTCATCTGTCATTTAAATTTATTCTGGTCTTTGTGTTTTCTGCAACTGAACAACAGCATTGCAAATTTAACCAAAATGTGATAGTCACCTCCTTGCTTTGATTTTTGCTTTGTTTTATATTCTCTGTTGACATCTGTTTCGTAGTTGCTTATGTCTCCCTGCTTGTTCCAAGTAAGTGTCACAGATCTTGTTGCAAACTGGCCAGACTCAGATAAATATTGGACATGGAAATTAAGACTGCAATCCTGTGTATATATATTTGGGAGTAAGACATATTTTGAACTCCATGGGACTTATTTCTTAGGTGATGTGCATAGGCTGCAGCTGCACAGCTTCAATCCTGCACATGTTTACTTGGAAGTAAGCACGGTGGAACACAGTGGGACTCAATTTATGAGTGGTGCAATTTCTAAGTAATTATTCGAAGCACAGTGCTGCCCAAGATAAAAGCTACCTAGGGCATGATAACACTTTTAAGTCCTATTGATTTAAACTGGAGAGATTTGAAGCATGATCTTAATTCTGTCATTGAAATCAGTGGGCTTCAAAAGTGCTTAATTTTGCTGGAATGTGCCCCTAATGTCTTTCAATGAACTGATTCTATTGGAATAGTAAGCAACTTTATCAGTTACACAAAACTCTTTCATATAGAATAGTATAATTTTCAGCTCAAAATTACACATTATGTGGATTCTATTATCCTTTTCTCTACTTATTGGTTAGGGGTTTTTTTGTTGAGGCAGAGGGAATTTAATCCTGAGCAGCCTGGGACATTTGAGCAGAAGGCTGCAGAGAAAGAGATTGTGTTCCCATTTCTGCTTCTAATGGTTTCCAGTTCAAACCCCACCCCACCCAAGTTTCTTATTCACTTGTGGGCAGCAAGTGGAAGTCTATGGGATGCCTGTGTCTTACGCTTATCACTTCCCTAGTGAAAAAGCAACTTGCAAAGGGTTCGTTTTAGCTGAAAAACTGACAGAGAAAGGGTTAACCAGTGTTTTCTGTATTAATTCTTAAACATTCACTAAAAGCCTTTCTATGCCTCCAGGCTTATGCAGACCATTAAAAAAAAAATCTTTTTGCTACAGCTAGCCAGTGATCTGCGATTTTTGCTTTGACATTATTTTTATTGTATTTATATCTGCTATATAGATCTCTGAAATTTTTCTTTTTGAAACAGCAGCATAGAAATATTTTTTAAATTAAATTTAAATAAATAGAGCAGTGGTCAATTCTTGTTGAAAGGGCACATTGTTAGGCTATTCAGATAGTGACAACCGTGAAGCTTCCAGCATTTGTTTGAACAGTGATCATTGTCTCAGTCAGGTAGAAGCCAAAACAACCTAAATCTCTGCTTTAATATACTCTATTAATTCCTATGGCTACAATCACCCACTCCCTGCCCTGCACAGTGAATCAATCAGACTATAGTCCCATTGATTTAAGTAAATTGAAATTAGAGCTGAGGCAAAACTTATCAGAGAAATTTTTGAGATTGTTTCTCTGAGGAAAAATATCCCCCAGAAAAAGAAGCCCCTGCTCTATGTCTTCCTTGGATATTTTGCTTGTCAGGAATGCATCCTTGAACTGTGGTAATACCTCTTGCTTGTCTGGATGGGACAGGTGTGTGTAGAATCTTCTGAACTTTTTGTGGATGTGATGTCTCCTGCTTTACCTGTTGTTACACCCATTTTTGACTCTGACCATGGCATACCCTCCAACACAATGTGGCCCAAATCCGGGGGACCATCTTCAGGGTCTGAAATTCTGTGAGTCACGTGACCTGCATGAAATTGTGGACCCAGAAAAGTGCTTTGGGGGGCATGTGCCCCAAAACACACATGGGGGGGGGCAACACGTGAGATCTTGGCCCAAAATCGTGAGATAGCATGGTATCCAAAATGGCTGTCATGCTCTCGCAGGGAAAACCCCCAAGATGTCCTGTTTTTCTCAGGGCAGTGATGCCACGGCCATCACTGGCATCACACCCACCCACAAACCCCCCACACCAGAAGGTTGCCTATGAGGCAGTGCATCCCTGGATCAGAAAAAGGGTTTCCATCCCATGCCCTAGAACAGTGGTGAAATGGTTTCTTTCGCTCATGCCCCAATTTGCAGCCCACAAACAGGTGGAGAATTTCAAGAGTTTTCTCCACAGCTTTAGCTGGAATACAACACACAAATGCTCAATTGTGATCATGACCATGAAATTTTTATGTCTCACTAGTTTTCAACAGCACATGACCCATGCTTTTATGTTTTTCTGAACATATATATTATGTTCATATAACTTCATATATTAGTTTCACATGCCAGTGGATAATTGATATTTTTGTTATTTGAAAAAATAAAATCATATGTCTGTTTACCCTGAAACACTAAAATGTGGCTTCTTCATGGGTGATGTGCACTTTGACGGAAAGTTTAGAAAGAAATTGGTGGTTTTATTTTTGAAATGTAAATGCTTACATTGTAAACCATATCAAGAGAGACTCAACTGCAGTCAACAATAGAGAACTCAGCTCTATTCTATAGCTATGAATGACCCATGAGAGCATGCTTATTGTTTTCAGAATGCTGATTATGTTTGTAGAATGGGTTTTAGAAAGCTTCACTATGTACCCAGATCGAACTATTAGTGTGCATGTCACTTTTGCAGCATAAACAAAAGCAATTGTTTTCCAGCCCAAGGAGCTTACGCTGTCTACAGGTTGACGGTGGAAAATGAGCAGAGAGAGGGGAGGGTTGGGAGAAACGGTCGTTTCAAAAAAGGTGAATGTAAGAATATACTTGTACTTTCTTTGCAACTTGGAAAGAAGATTGGGGGTGAGTGAGTCAAGGAAGTACTCGATTAGAAAGCACTGCAAAGACCCCTATGTGGTGGGATGGTTGTTGGAAGACGCGAATGTCATTACTGTAGAATGAAACATGGACAATACTTCTAAGTGGAAAGAAGTTTAAAAAGGAAATAATACTTATGCGTCCTATTCCATAGGGTAATGGGAAGTGTTAGACATCCTGTAAGGTAAATGGTTTCTGTGAGAATTTGCATGAAAATCATGGAATTGCCCCCACCCAGCCAAAACAAGAACATGTGATCCTTACGGGAGTGGATAGCCGCTATCTGACCTCAGCACTTCCCATGCTGAGGAGAATCATAGAGCCTGGACTCGTTTAAAACAAATATAGGGTTGTTTTCTTTTCATTTAGACAGAATAATGTAGAATAAGCTTTTCTCATGTTCTGGGTCTTTTAGGTTTTATTGTCTATTTGTTCTGCACAAATTAATTCAACATGTTTCTGAGCCAGAAGAGGCAACTGAGCTCCACCAAAAGTCAATATCCAATTCAGTAGCAGATTCATCCCCCCTCCCCTTTCCCTCTCCTCCACTAATAAAACATATTAAAGTGCAAGGCAAAGAGCCCCCATAGAGAGAATTTAATCTCTGGCCTCTGGGAGCAAGGTATGGAAAACCTTGGGGCAGACAGCCTTGAAGAAACAATGAGATTACATTATCTCCCACTGCTGCTATTCGCTCTTCCCATTATACTGAGAGCTGGGTTGGAATCCCCCCTCGCCATTTCCTTGAGCAGTGGTTCCATACCATGCCTTGACTATATAAAATGGCTGGGGGTGAGAGTAAGGGACATTCTTTTTGCATTTCTCTTCCTCCTTCCAGCTGTTCTTCACATAATCAGAATCATAGAAATTTGGAGTTGGAAGGGTCCACGAAGGACATTTAGGCCAACCCCCTGCAATGCAGGAATCTTTTGCCCAACATGGGGCTCAAGCCATTAGTTTAAAAAACTCCTGCTCTACCAACTGAGCCAGTAAATTGATATATCTTTAAGTGCTGCACTGCCTTAGGGTAATAAATATATTTCAGGGGCGTGAATTTGTTTATTAATACTGCATATGGAATGATATTTATCAAAACTTTCTGCTTAAAAAAAAACCCCACCAGTCTTCAAAGTTGCTTAAAAACAACTTAATGGCCAAAACACTACTTAAAGCTCTTAAGAAACCCCTATAAAATCAACAGAAAGCACACTGTCCAGCAAATGCATGAGAAAATAACATTGTTTAAGTCTGCTGCCTAAGAGACAATAAAGTCAATGCTCCACAGATGTGTCTGGGGAGCATGTTCCACAAACTGGGAGCCACCACAGGAAATACCTTATACTCCAGTAAACACCTGCCTAACACCTGCCTTCAGGAGTGGGGAACTTCTTGCAAGAGAAGGCAATCATCCATAGCTGTGTTCAAAACTCCAAAGCAATTCTGATATTATTGCATCAACATACCACCATAGCAATTTTCATGACTAGCCTACGAAGCTGCCAGAGCCGGACTATTGGTCCATCCAGTTCAATCTTGTTGGCATTAACTGGCAGCGGTGTTTTGCATGCAGTCATGCTCTCTACCACTGAGCTATGGCCCTTTTGCTTTGCAAGACATGTCTCATTGTGAATGGTCCCTTGTGAGCCTTGTTTAACAGGCAGCCCTGTTTAGGGAAGTTTTTAATGTTTGATGTTTAAAAATACATTAAATACACTCTGTTGGAAGCCACCCAGAGTTGCTGGGGAAACCCAGCCAGATGGGTGGGGTACAATGATGATGATGATGATGATGATGATGATGATGATGATGTCATATTCCTAGCTGTTCTTACTATTAGTTTCCCACCTTGTCAAAATTAGAAAATGGCAGCAGGTCCCATCCTGTCCCATGCTCCTTCCCACCTCCCCAGTCACAAGGTAAGTTTGAGAAAGGAGAAAAGACATTTGAGTTATCTGGCTGTGAGTTGAACTAATCACTATGTGGGTCAGATGTCAGAGAGGAGTTTGGTTCTGTACAATATTTTTTCCAAACAGCAGGATTCAAGTTAGATCATCCTTGTAGTAAGAGTTTTACCTTTGAGTCAAGGTTCTTCTCCGAATTGCAATAAGGGCTGCAATGATTAATTGGTT
The DNA here is from genome assembly GCF_027172205.1 of Podarcis raffonei. Lineage (NCBI taxonomy): Eukaryota > Metazoa > Chordata > Lepidosauria > Squamata > Lacertidae > Podarcis > Podarcis raffonei. The sequence continues at coordinate 66,769,768 of NC_070606.1, read as the reverse complement.
TGATTAATTGTTTTTAAGATTTTTAATCAACTAAAATAAGAAGCATTTGTCAAACTGCCTGTGAGGGCTATCACTAATGGTGTCCTCTCTTTTAACCGAGTCCCTGGCATCACTATGAAAAGGTTTACTTTAAAAAATAATAATATAGTGGACCCTCGAGTTATGTACCACTCTGGATATGTAACTTTCGGGTTGCAAACATGGCAAACCAGGAAGTGTATACTTGCGGGTTTTGCCGTGCACGCATGCATAGAAGCATTCTGCGTGCCATGTGTGTGCGCAGAAGTGGCGCCTCCAGTTACAGACTTTTCAAGTTAAGTACAGACCCCTGGAACGAATTTAATTCGTATCCAGAGGGTCCACTGTAGTTGTCTCAAAAATTTACTATTACTCAGGTCCTATTTAATTTAGAACAAACAGTGTGAGACTGATACCTGGCTGTCATGACATGGGATCCCAGTAAATGCCATGACCTAGGGCAGATGTCAAGCACAGCATGCACCTATGCTCACATCCTCTGTCACTCTGTTTACACAGTACATCTTTCTGATATCTGAGGGATATAAATCAGGAGTGCCATACCTGCGGGCTGTAATTCAGAAGTGCCATGACTCTGAAGCGATCGCATCACGTGCCCAGCTGACCTCAGCCTACTTAGTGCTGAGTCTACAGAAACGCGTTCTCACCATCACAAGCGCAATGTATCCACAGTTGCTTAGCCGCAAGATGTACTCACAGTTGCAACTACAAGGCCAGTTACGCCTAGCCTGGCCTGAGGTCAAGAAGTAACTGTTCTGTAGCCAAGAAGAGAATACTGGACTTTGTCCATGCGCTTTCCTGGCCAATAGTGACACAAAAGATCATGTGTTTGTGTGTTTGCTACAATTGTATAAATGCTTTGTGCTTGCTTTGTTCAATGCTCGGTTATTTCTGGAATTATCCTGTTGATGCCTTCAAATGCTTCATCTTAGAAATAAACTTTTTTTTACCTTTCTACCCATTGTCCGGGACAGCGTTTTGGACTTTTGTTCCGGTAAGAAGACAAATGAAGAAATCACATATTGGAAGATGATATAGAAAGACCCCCTAAACCCAACAAATTAATGAATGCCAGAATCTTGTTAATATTTGTGGTATTAAAGGGAATATTTCAGGGCAGTGGACAAATACAGGCTAAGCTTCCTTTCCAAGCCAGTGCCTCACCCGGGATAGAGCATACCTTCTAACTTTTTCTGATTGGGGTGTGCTCTGGGCGAGTCATGTGACCCGCACTGTGCTCTCCCCCTCTCCAAGTGCTTTTTTTGCAGTGAGAGAGCAGCACCCAAAATGGCCGCCAATATCTCATGCGGGAAAATTGGATGTTCCATTTTTTTTCCAGGGCACTTGGCAGGTATGATAGAGCTGTTAGCATGACAAAAAGAATCCTTGGGCCCGGGCTGACAGAGGTTGCCAAGCTGACAGGGTGTGTGTATGTGAGGCGCCAGAAGAAGGGTGTCTTTAGCAAGGTGTGTTGGAAACAAGAGGGAAGAACAAAGGGAGATCTGTTTTTGGCAGGCTGGCTGAAGGGAGACTGGGAGAGAGATGCTTGGGCTCCAGTGTTGCACTGTTGTGGGGAAGTAGCCCCTCTTGAGATGACTATGCGGTTAAATCTGGACTCCCTCCATCCAAACTCAGGTGTAAATGTGATATGAAATGTGAATAAATCCTATTTCTTAAAGCTGCTACAGTCTCCACTGTCTCTTGATTCCCAAAGGAACACAGACCCTGGAACCCCCTGGAATTTTGTGCCAGCTCGGCATAGATTGGGAGTGGCGCCCAACCTTTGTATCAATATGGAGAATAAATAAGGAAGCCTAAGAGAAATTCCACAAGCTTGTGGCTACATGTCACGATGACTGCAGTGCTATAAACTGCTCATTAGGTAAACAAATGTAAGCTAAGCTTCAGTGTAGACCTCCCAGCATAAAAGTACATCTATATGTAGAAAATATATCTTAAATGAATGTTCATGAGAGAGCAGGGAAAAGGTCTTTTCAGCTGTGGTTTCTTGCTTACAGATGCTGTTCCCGGGAGACTCTTAAAATGCTGAATTGCCATTGCTGTTATTGCTGCCATTTTTAGCTTCTGGTGTTATTATTGTATCTGCTCTTGCTATTTTTGTGTAATGTTAGTGCTGTCTTGTGGTTGCTTTAATATTTCTTTTAACTTGTAAACCAGCTCGCTAGTTGTTGATGTTGTTTTTTAAACTGAAAAGCAGAGTAAAGTTTTCATTTATTCCCAAATAATATTCTGGTGCTTCATCCAGAAAAGAAAATGGATGGGGAGGCTAGAGGAACAGCCAGCAGCCAATCTCAGATCATCAAGAAGTGTGATTTATTTTTCTTTCCTTTTCTTTCTTTGATTGATGAATCGTTTTAATAGACAGAAAATACGTTTACCACAGATAACATAACTTAAAGCAAAGCTACTGTTCACACTGTCCATCTTTTCACCACATCATGCTACTAATTAGTATATATGTAAAATTTGGTTAGTTCTTCAGCCAGCTGGGGCTAGCTTCTTTGGCCCTGAGAACCACTTTGAAAATTTTCTAAGTTTTGTTCACATCCACATCATTTAAATCACTATTATACCACTTCAACAGTCATGGTGAATCCTGGGAACTGTAAGATTGCTAAGGGAGGATAGAATTGTAACTCAGACAGGTTAACTACAGTCCCCAAGATCATAACCATGACTGTTAAAGTGGTGTAAGAGTGCTTTAAATGTATGGGTGTGGTTATGACTAAAATGTACATCTTTTGTGAATAAGGAGGACTCTGTGGCTTCAAGTAAATATGTTGCACTACTGTCAAGCAGTGAAAGGTTTCTAAAATCTTTTTTTTTAAGGCAAATCAGTAGTTTTCTTGTAATTTCCTGGTTGTAATAATCTTTAATATTTTGAGAGTGTTTTGGTATGTTTTAAAATCATACCCAGAAGCCTTTGGACATTTTTAAAATAGTAATAAAAGAAGCAGAATACTGAAAATATTCTTAATACAACACTCCCTTCTGCTCCCCTTCTCTTTGTCTTGGTCATTCCATCACAAAATCCTCTACAGCTTATGAATGCTAGCAACTTTTTTGAAGAAGAAGAAAAAACCACCATCAACAAAACAGCATGTCATATTAATCTGTGTGTGCTTTGAAGGACAGTTGTCTTAACAGGTGTTCATTGTTGCAGCATACCAACATTACTATAGCATCTCCTAAGACTTTCAGAATTATGGGTTAAATATTATAAGAATATTTAGGGGGGAAATATGCTATATTTGTGTTTAGGGAATACTCCCCTCAAGTTCCGTGCACTGGTTATTCTTAGGGTATACTGGATTTTTTGTGTGTGAATAAAATAGTATGAATTCATGGAGGGCGCAACTGTGGAGAAAGAGGGGCATTGAGTTGCATCGTTCTCTCTTTTTCTTCTTCCCTGCTGTTGAGTAGCTCTTAACCTATATTGCAGTTAGCACACCAAAACATTTTTTAAAAAACACCAAGTCTTGGAAATAACCATTTTCTGTGTGTTTATACTGGAACTGGAATCTATGCAGAGCACACAAAATACAGTGAAGGCTTCTGTGCATGCAAAATGCTTGGCTGCACATGTCAGCCAAGCATCCTCAGTTAGGAGACTCAAGTTGTTCACACAAAGCTGCCTTTCAGAGTGTGATCACACCATCCAATAGCTGCCTCTGCCCTCTTCCCCCGTCCCCCGGTTTCTTTTTATCTGTGTGTTTTGATAATGATATACTCCCAAAAAACTGTGTTCAAAAATCAGATCACTTCTCTTTTGGCAAGCACATATGATGTCGTTAAAGGAACAAGCAAGGCCATTTTAAATACAAAAAGAAACCTCGTTGGAAGCACCAGATGAGGGTACAAGACCAAGAGTTTGTCCCTTGCCCCTTAGAGCAGCATTCCCCAACCTGGTGTTCTCCAGATGTTTGCTGGAGGCAGTATACTTCTGAATACCAGGTACAGAGGTGCCTTGGGTTACATACGCTTCAGGTTACATACGCTTCAGGTTACACACTCCGCTAACCCAGAAATAGTGCTTCAGGTTAAGAATTTTGCTTCAGGATAAGAACAGAAATTGTGCTCTGGCGGCGCGGCGGCAGCGGGAGGCCCCATTAGCTAAAGTGGTGCTTCAGGTTAAGAACAGTTTCAGGTTAAGAACGGACCTCCGGAACGAATTAAGTACTTAACCCGAGGTACCACTGTACTGGGGATTGCTAGTGGGAAGAGTGTCGTTACACCCTGGTTCTGCTTATAAGTTCCCAGTTGTCATCTGGTTGGCCCCTGTGAATGAGGCCATCATCCATAATAGAAGTTGGGAGACAGTGAACACCAGATCTCTTGACCAACACATTTACTTATCTGATTTCAATTTTGTAAAGTCTGGATCTTACCTCAACCAGTACATTTCTGTCAACGTGCACCTGCTCCCTTGACTCATGTAGTACATGTCTGTTTTCAGAATAATATTTATCTCTCAAGCACTGAATTCTGAAGTCTTTAATCTTGGTGGAAATGGACAAATGACTTCTTGAGGTGAACGTGTGCTTGCTGGTTTTAATATATGCAAAACATGTATCTTGAAATTATTGCTTCCAAAATTCACAGCACAAAAGGAAGGACTAACTCACTATCGTTCTGTGAGCCTCTTCTTTGTAGGGTGCCAATCATCGTACCTATTTTCCGCTTTCAAATCCTTAGAGGTAGAGGAATGGGAAGTAAGTAACCCTTCTGAGCTCTCACGTCTTTAACTTGGTGGCAAAATAGCATAAACTATAATGTGAACAACTCTAGTGAATGGTGCTTTGTGCTTCTATGGAGTTGCTGATCTTAAAAATAAATTTGTGATCCTGCCTCTGCTCCCAGAGCTTTGTGGTGAAATATTTGTGAGCAATATCCCATATAGATTTTTTTTTTAAAAAAATCAGACATGTTTTCAAATTTTAATTTTGAAAGAGTGTGTTACATTTTGAAAACAAAAAATGCTTAACATTATTTAGGGAAGAACAGTTTAAAGGGAAGGAAAGTGCAGCATATACATCTAACTCACTTTGAGTCAATACATTTATTTTTAACTTTGAAAATGTGGGCTTCTGTAGTGTGTCATCTTCATAAAGGACTTTTATTCTGAGTAAGAGCACAACTGAGGATATTTAGCCTGATACTGTTCATGGAGGCAGCAAGTGCACTCAAAGAGACAAAAGAACTATAAATCCACTGTGGGTTGTAAGTAGAATACAGTGACATGCTTATATTGCAAAAACAGCTGCTTGGAAACCAAAATCCAGATAATTGTCCCCAAAGTTTACCACCGCACAGACTTTTAACAGATTAATTTAAGCATTTTGTCATGCAGACATACTGAAAAATAAAGCTCCTAATGATTCTGCTTTTGAATAGCCTCTTGTCCTGTCTTGTAAGGCTTAAAGTCCCTCCATCCCACATGCAGATGCAGAGGAGCAGGGGGATATTTTTGAGGATGAAAACTAATGGTTTTAATTATCAGCTTCTAATAGCAAAAACTCTTTCGATTTTTTCAACTGGAAAATCCCCAGTGTGAAAGAGGAGAAACGTTTCTTGATTACTGGAATAGCTCAGCTAGGCAGCCAGGATATGTTAGCCTGTGGACAGAAGTGAACATTATCTGGTGGCTGCCCCTTTTCTGTGGAATAGCATTCCTCTTGAGATATGACACGCACCCACTGTCCGCACTTTGCGGAAACAATTGGAGATATATTTTATTTCGACAGGCTTTCCCAGCTGGATCAATGGGGTTTTACCACAAGTGTCCACTTGTTAGGGTTTTGGTCTTGTTTTAAATGTATGTTTTAATGGTTTTAACTGTTTTTAATTATATTATGTGTAAATCACCTTGCAGCAGTGGCTAGGAAGCTGGTTGATAAATAAATGGCTAATAATAATAATAATATCTCTATTTCAATGATCCAATTATTCTATGATTTCAATACAAAACGCCAATGGGAAACAAACTGTAGATGTGATTCTAGGGCTCCATAAATCTTTGACAGCTGTCTGCTGGAGGTTGGGGAGCTGTTTGATCCCTGAACTTGTCTGACTAGACTTGAGAATGTTCTCCTATCCAGCTGAGCCAAAGCTTAGGCAGAGTCCCTTTATATACTTTTGTTGTTGTTTAGTCGTTTAGTCGTGTCCGACTGCAAAGCACAGTTGGGAACAGAGCAAATGCAGTGACTTGCTCTCTGAAATATCCTCATACCCTTTGCAGAAAGTTTTGCCAATCCAAGCACATTGTGCATAGCCCATTTCAGCCCCCCATTATCCTTGGGGATTAGTAGGGGGTTGTTGTTGTTGTTGTTGTTTAGTCGTTTATGAGTGATCGCCAAAGACGAAGACTATCTAAAAGCTATTCTATGTGATTGCACACTTAACTGGAGGGGGGTAATGCTAGGCCACATTCACACCATACATTTAAAGCAGCACTTTAAACAGTCAATGCTTCTCCCATATAAAACTGGGAGCTGTAATTTGTTAACAGTGCTGAGAGACCGCCCCCCATTACCCTCTGAAAGCAACTATTTACGGAGTGGTTTAACAATCAATCTCCCTTCTCACAGAACTCTGGGAATTGTAGCTCTGGGAGGGAACTAGGGGACTCCTAACAACTCTCAGCACCCTTCATTACAGCTCCATATTCTGCGAGGGAGGGCCATGACTGTTTAAAGTGGTATCATTGTACTTTTAATGTATGGTGTGAATGTGGCCCTAATCACATGGGCTAATGAAGGGCATGCAGAGAGCACATATTCCACCTAAGCTTTAGGTTACTTCGGTTGGAGCAGTTCTCCCAGTTTGATAAGACAAACTGAAGGGATTGCGACAGCCACTCACATCCATGGCCTGAGCTGTGTCTCGTAGGCTAGCTCTGATCCATCCACAGTTTCTTGGGAGCCAGAAGAACCAACCTTCAGTGGATTTTGTACAGCTCTTTCTGCACAGTTGGAGGTGGCCAGAATACAGAAGAAGAAGAAGAAAATAGATGAAATAAGTGCACACAAAAAATCCATATATACATTTTGACAACAACAAAATTGAAACAAAATGTGTTTCTGATTTACGATCAGCTTTAAAGCAAGTGGCAAGCTGTAGTCTGCATTGGCCCATAAATCATATCAATAATTGTCTCGATAGAAACACAAACTTCCCCAGAGACACCCCCCACCAGCAAGGCTGGTGACGTTGTGTGGTTGAAGGTATCTGCTCAGTTAGCCCATGAACAGCTATGAGGGCAATCACCACATAGAGCAATTCAAGGTAAGTTTCAGGAGATGTTTCTGTCATGTAAACTGACATTGGATTACAAGTTGGAAGTCTCAGTTTGAAAATTCCTGATATGCGTGATAATTATTATGGTGGCTGCTTCACTCTGTGTGCTACTACATTTTTTGACATAAGAATGCACAGAAGCATCAGTCATCTTAACTCATTCAGTGTACCTGACCTTGATGTTTCTTACTAAATCATCTTTGCACGTTTTAAAACTTTGAGAGTGTTGGAACATGCAGTGAAGGCAGCCATTTTGATAATACTTTCTGGAAACATCCTAGTTTCTAGTTCTTTCCAAATAAGAAAGAAAGTGTGTTTTGATAGCATGGGCAGAGAGATAAAATTGTGTGAGGCTATGACAAGAACAGATAATACAGGGAATGGTGACTGAAACAGAAATGTTATTCCAGCGGTTGGTTTATCCTCTCCTTTTCTCTCTCTGGGGAGAGTCACTGTGTCAGAGACACAGTGCAGCACAAATCTCTCTTTAGCCTTTTTGAGATGCTGGATTGCTTAAAGGCCCTGCTTATTTCTCTTGCAATCCTCATGGCACAAGGAAAATGTGTCTTCTGTCCACCTTAAAGCATCAAGACAAGACAAGCATATTTTCATATCCTCTTAAACTTGTGTTGTGAATTGCTTATGTGGGCAATGTTTCTGAGATTGGGAATGGATCATTCCAAGAAGAGAAGCTTAACTATTTTATTAAACTATTATATATTCTACTTAGTTTTTGAAACAAATACAGTGGTACCTCGGGTTAAGAACTTAATTCGTTCTGGAGGTCCTTTCTTAACCTGAAACTGTTCTTAACCTGAGGTACCACTTTAGCTAATGGGGCCGCTGCGCCGCCACCACGCGATTTCTGTTCTCATCTCTGCTCCTGTGCTTTCGTATTATCGTTGGCATTTTGCTACTGTAGTTTTGCTGATGATGTCTTGTTTGTTTGTAACTATGTAATGACTTGTTGCAAGTGATGGGGCAATTCTGTTTTATTGTTGCTGATACTTTGTCAGTATCATCATACTATATGTAAAAAGGACAAGGACAGCTCAAGACATTTTGCTGCACATCACACACATTCCCATCAAGGTGCATAGTGCCCAGGGCTGGCCAGGTTATTCACACACCTGAAGCATAAAATCCCCAAAGTGCGCCTCCTTACTTGACAATACATTAAATAATTAACTATTTACTGCCCTTTCGGGATACCTAGTCTGAGTTGCTTTAAAATGAAGTGTTTGTCTCATTCTGCCTAATGGTAGTTCCTGCCTGGAAATGGATTTTTGAATGTTGTAAATTTGTTTTTAGTTTCATTTGAATTATTATAGATAGATTTAATGTGCTATAGAATGACAACATGATCCTTGTATATTTTGGCAGTTCTGTGGGTTGTAAAATGCCTCAGATACAGTGGCATAGAAAGGTAGTATAGCTATTGAAAAATGAAATGAATGCTTCTGAGTTTTATAGAAGCATCTGACTGACCATTGTTGAAAATAAGGTCCTGGTGTGATCCAGCAGAGTTTGTTACATTTTCACTAAAACTAAATGGCTGGTTGCCACACAAATGTACAAAAAAGACACAATTTGATTTTCAAAAGGCTTGCAGTTATTTTATTTTTTTATTCTTTTGCCTCCATAATTTCTTCGGCTGTAGCATGAAAGCCTGTTATGAGAAATGTGTTGGACACAACAGGGCATTGGAATTTAAGATGATAAACACTGACTTCAAATATGCTTCATGCTGATGTAGCTATCTTTCCAAGGGAGTTTTGAAAACTACAGAAAAGGAAGAGCTGCATGTTTCTTTCTGCTTTGTTAATATTATATAGGGTACCTCACACTCTACTCATCCTCCTCACATTCTTATAAACCAAAGATTATTGAGATATGATAGCAATACTGATGTGAAGTATATTTCAGTCTTGTCTCTTTCACTGCGGTAGTCTTGGATAGAAAACCTTCCTTGGCACCCATCCATTTCTGAAAGAGTTCCATTCATTTTGAGCTGAGAAACAGTGATACAGCATTTGATATCTTTCTGCTCTGCTTTTCTTTGTAGACACTTCTTTTCAGAAATGAGCTGAATTCTGTATCGTATTTGCAGTTTGATGTTCTCTAGAGAGTTAGACCACTCTGACACAAACAGTCTTAAGACAAACTGACAAATAACTGTTACCAGTTCACAGTTTTTATTTTATTGAACTGTTAAAAGCAAGGTTCGGGCAATTTTAAATCTATCTGCCATCAGAATGAACATTTATAGCATTTTTATAAGGGGATCAGTGAGTGCAGAGTTCAGGTAATATCCAATGTTACTCATGAGTATGACTATCACTTTATTGGGTATCACTTTCCATTTAGTTATTATTTAATAAATATTTATAGTATCCTTCAATAAATAATTAGAAGTGCAGTTCACAAAATAAAAGCAATAAAATAATAAAACCAGAGCAATCACTAAAATAGCAAACAATAAAGCAATTAAAATATCAAAACTCATCAGATGTGAAAAGCCTGGGACAATTTAAAGGTATTTGCCTGCCACCAAGAAGACATTTTGCAATTCAGATGAATGCAAAAACAGTGAACTCTAAGGACAGCAAGCCAATAATGAAACCATGTGATGTATATAAACAGAAGATCAAAAAATCAGAAGCTGATAGCATTAAATGGAATTCAGACTGTAACATCTAGCAATGAGAAGTACCTGCCATTGTGTAAAAAGGAAGTAGGCTTGTTTTGCTGAGTTAGCAGCCTTGGAAAATCCCACGCTGAGCTTTCTAGAGCAGAATTTGTTGCTAAGCTCCTAACATTTAAGAATGGTGCTGCCCATTTATAGAATGTGCTTAGAGCAGAATTGCTCAATATAACAACAGCTTTATGAGGAGCTTGAGAAATGGCTTTGAAAACCTTGTCTACAGTAAGTTCCTTGATCCAAATTAATTCCTCATAAACCAGTCAGAAAATCCAGTAATTTCATGTTTTAACTCTCACTCTTTCTTTTCTTGGTATAAGCAGGTGTCATGTGACCAGACATAATAAATACAAAAAGCTGTTAAGTAGGTAATCCTAAACTGCATCTATAACAAAATTAGTTAAAAATGCAAATACTCAAATTATTTTAAATAGTGAGCAAATAATGACCTTTCTGAACTGGCAAAGGTATATGCTATGACATAGTCAAAATTGGGACATTGATTGGCTTATTTCATTGTTTCAATTTAATTTTAGATTTCTCTGTGTTTTCTTGACTGCAGATTGTGGTTCAGGAAGAGAAAACTTAACTCACAATCCCAAATTCAGATGACATGCTGTGCCAAACTGTGGCTTAGCTGCCATGCCACACTAAGCGCAAAGGACTGTGGAGGAGCAAAGTGGATACGAGCTGCTCTCAAGGAGCCAGCTCATTTGCACAGCTTACCACGATGCACAAACCAACCATGAGGCCTTACCCAACACTAACAGAGCCAATGACAGTCAACACTGATTTTAGGATTTTTCAGACCCATAGACAATGTAAAGGTTCTTTCAGCTAGCATCTGTAATTCCCAATGGACGTAAACAAAATAGAAATAGCTTTTCTGTGGGACGCTTGTCTCAGGGATGTGCTATACAAAATAGAGAATCAGATGTATTTTATTGGACCAGCATATTCTAAGAACTGTGCAAGGTTCAAACCTGTAAAACGATACTGTTTTCAGTAGGCTAATAAAATGTGTGTTGAAGTATTGAACTCTGTGTTAACCTTGCCTACATTAGGGCATCAACACCGAAGTAACAGATATGTAAGCTATTTCTTTGTAAGAAAGTAAGTTCTTTGAAATAAAGTAATTTTGTTTAGTATGGGGATTGGGTGCCAATCAGATTCACTCATAGCAAACTCTTTAGCCGAGAATACAATGGAGAAAGAGTTGATGAGTTATTTAATAGCAGCAGGCATGCCTGAAAAACCATCTTTGGATAAACTACCAACTAGTGGTTCGTGTGCATTCATTGCTCATTAAGCCAACAGATTCAGCTAAAGCATCCACTAATGCTTAAGCATCTGATTTTTCTCACTGTCGAGAACCCTCTATCGTATTTTTCTAGGAGGCTCAAATATTCCCAAGGACTTCTTGACATTATGAAGACGGCTGTGCACACACACTTTCAACGGGGCTTTCAAGAGAGAAGCAAATAAGTATCAGGAGAAAACAAACCACATTATTTAACAAAAACACATTTCTAAATAGAGATTCCAGAACTCACATTCAGTCTCCCAGTACTACAACTACTCTAAACATCATTGGAGCTAGAGACCGAAATAGAAGCAGGGGTGCGGTTTGTACATCCATCCTTGTCAGTTCCTTCGCAAGTTCCATTTGGATGCTGCTTCCCAGCCTCCTGGACCTCTCTACTTAAGTTAGAAACCAGTGATTCCACAGGTGACCCTTCACTTCAGGTGACAGATGACACATGCAGTGTATCTGCATTTACCATAGCTTCTTTGTGTTAATATATAGAGGTCTTAAGAAACTTACACTTCAAAGGGAAACAAGAAGGAAAGCCACACATCCATCTAGATGGGTGATGGAGCTGAACTAGCTATCCATTCCCAAGTTCCCAAGGCCCCTAGCTCTTTATGTTTGCTGTACTTTTATATCCTTTCTTCCCTGAATTGGTAGGAAATGGGTAGAACAAGCTTTCTTTTTTCTGCTGAAAAGCACTTCCACCTAAAGTGCTTTTCACTGCAATCTACATATTTGTGGGTGGCATCTAAGTTGCTTCTATTTTATTTTCATGTTCAAATCTAATTTGCTCAAAGCATGTTTAACTTGAGCTTCAGTTTCAGATTCTGTTTTCCCTATTGCATGCCACCAGCCCTGCAACCCACCAGCTGCAGTTTCTGGCAGGTTTGGGTTTTGTTTTTTGGCATAAATATTTATATTAAGGGTACCAAATTTTTATCAATTAATCTGGAGACACTTTTCAATGGATTTTGTATGGGGACTGATTTGTAAATCCGGGGACTGTCTCCAGGGAAAGGGGACGCCTGGTAACCTTAATTTATATAGTTCATTAAAGTTATTGGACTGTCAGGGCCACACTAAATGTGATGCTAAATATGTTTCTACCAATCACTTTTTATAGTAATCATGTAGGGGGATCAGGACTGCAGTTGACAGGGATGGAAAGTGCAAGAACACAGCATTTGGGAGTACAGTATATTGGCACAAATGGTAGGTTTTTCCCCCTGTCACTAATGGTAGTTGGGGGTAATTTTCATGGAAATTATAGTTGGGGAGGCAAGGGTATGGTCGCTCCTCCCCATATACTACAATCCCAATAAAAACTGGAGGAAAATTAGAACTTACTATTAAATAAACATAAAACACTGATATGATTGCAATAACACAGTTAACATTGTATGTAGTTAGACCCCAATAACAACATGAGAATTGTTATACTAGTTTACAGTAACAGTCCAAAGAGCTCAATATTGACTCTGTCAACAGTAGACAGAAATATGTCTTGCAAACCGGGCATGGAACCTATATGCAACCATTTTTCTCCTGTTATCGCACATGGAAAATAGGAATAAGAGTCACCAAAGCTAAACCTAAACAAAACTGAATTCAAATAGTTAGCAAATAACTTTAAGAAAAGGTGCTTTAATTCAGTAGCTTACTGTTGGACAGAATGAAAGATAAACAGTGCTGCATATTTATCCTGCCATACAGGAGTATATGATACCATTTTTAATGTTTCAGTTAAAATACCTATAAGACACCTTTCCTTGTAAAAAAACCTCTGGAAGAATTCAGTATCACAGTATTTTATAAAGCATTAAAGCCCAGGAGAACAATAAAATTAATCAAAAGCAGCAGTCAGTTTGTTGTGCTGTTGAAAAGATCCCAAGGTTTTGCTCAAAGGGCTTCACAGCACACCTTTTTTGAACAACTCTGCTTGAGCTGATGCAAAGCAAAAGTGCCTTTAAGCAGAGAAACAGTCTATCATCTAACAGCAGGAGAAGAAGGCTAACTCAGAGTGGCGCTGTAAACTCTAAAATGTTCGTGGTCTTGTGAAGGTTGCTTGAGGGAGGATATGACTCTAGGAATTAGTATCTGCATATTTAAAATTGGTCCCTTGGGTTAATAGAAGAATTTGCTTAGGAGAAGTACATTAGATTAGAGTGCTCTTGGAGATCTGAATTTACAGCCTGTTCTTTGGTGACAACTGGAAATTAGTTTTCCTGTTTGCATCTGTAAGACTGTTTATTTTCTGGCTTCTTCCAATGTAAATAGAACATGTAAGTAGTTTTAAGGAGCACCAGGATTCTCAGTAAGATTATCCTTTTCAAAAATAAGCATTTTCCTTGTACACAGCATCATCAGATAGAACTTGCCTCTCCCAGGTTTCACCCCCTTTTGTAGCAATTACAAATTGTCAGCATTCACAAAAGTTCATTTTTAAAATATTGGCATTTTGATAAATATCTAACTGCAAGAGGTACCAGAACTCTTGATGTTTTCAGAAAGGAGGAAATATAATGCTGACCCAGCAGCTAACAAAGCTATTTCAGAATTAGAAAAATAATTTATGTAAAAAGTGCTTCAAGCACATTACGTTTTTTAATGTGAGTTCAATTTGTAAATTTTACTTACTCACACACACCTGTGTTACTAATCTTCATTTGTTTAAACAAAAATTTTTTTTCCTTGTATCTGAAGAAGTGTGCATGCACACGAAAGCTCATACCAAGAACTAACTTAGTTGGTCTTTAAGGTGCTACTGGAAGGGGGGGAAAATTGTTTTGACTATGGCAGACCAACACGGCTACCTATCTGTAACTTCATTTGTTTGTTAAAGATGGAGGCAAGCTTCACCAAGACAGGATTTTCATACTGTATTTGAGAAGTCTACCATCTACTGGACCAGACTTTAGGATATATAGATGTGGTCGTGGTCCGAATTGTAATGATTCCCTTGCACATGGTAGTGACATTGCTAGGATCTGGAGATATTTGTACCTGTTGCCATGTTCACAGTCAGAAAGAGGGTCCTCACCAATGATTTTCTTAAAACACCAATGATTTTCTTACAACAGTTTGCATTTCCATTGCTCCAAGCATTTCTGAACCACGCAGGGTTCATTCTCTTCTAGAAATGTCATTACTTGTAATGAATCTCCCCACACTCTGCCATTTTCCCCTTGCCTCCAGTAAGTATGGTTATGAGGTAGGGGTTTCAGAGGCTGCCCCATGAGTACTGTGGCAAGGACTGATGCCTCTAGACCCAACCAGATGCTGATGATGTCATTGTATGCCAGAGTAGAGGCTGATCCAAGCACAATTTCATTCAGTTTTCTGGATTTCAGCGGATGTCTCTGAAGTCAATGTGGTTACTTTGGATTAATGCCAAAGCGAATTTGTGTGGGTCCACCCATCCTTATTTACAACACATGCCATCTGTGCCCTTGTGTTTTAAGCTGATATCATCATGCATATTGTGAGTGTCTTCAGGCTTGATGACTGCAATACCAAGTGATGACTTGTGAATGGCTGCATGTAAAACAACTACCATAAATCAAACATCATAATACTTTCTTAATCACTTGATGTACCTGAAAACAACACTTTCCTGTAAAAATAATCCATGTGTTCAGCTGCAAGGCACTGAATGCTGAGATATGCATGCTTGAAATAGCCCTTTAAATCTTTCTGTCCTTTAGTCAATAAACCAGCTTGTGCTTCTTGGTTTTTTCAGTATGGAATAAACCCAAATTGCTTACTTCTTGCTTATTATCATCACACATTTCTCCTGTTTTGTTTGCTCCTCATGTTTTTATTACAGGTAGTTTTATTTCCTTCCTGTGCTAACTTGGCTATTAGTCAGGTGCACTTTGGGGACCTAATTAAAAGGTTCTGCGAGTGCTCTGGACTCGGACATTTTTCCCCAGTCAGAAACTACCATGTGTATTCCATTAGTGAATATAGGATAGCTACTAGCCTTGTGCCCCTAGGATTGAGTTACACAAATGAGTTTAGAATATTTTATTGTAACCTGTCTAGATAATACAGGCACCTCTGCACAAATGGCTTTTGATGCATTACTTTTAGGAAATATGTTATTTACACAGGTCTCGGGTTGTATATTTGCACAAAATTATAGAAGCTCTGAAACAGCTGGCTTGCAACACTATTGAATTGCTTGTAAGCAGGAGAAGGAAAGGAATAGGGAAAGAAAAATAGTAGGAGGCCAGTAATATACCAAAATATTACCTCCTCTTCCACCTTCATGTTTATCCATGTAACAGGATAAGGGCTTCACGTTTCCATACTAATGAACATGTAGACCAGGGCTGGACAATATCTGAGTTTTCGACATCAAGTTGTATCAACATCGTGATACACTGATGTTTATACTGATGTCAGTATATCACGATGTCTGAAATAAGGATGGAACTATGTAGAGGCAAACAGTAGGACTGAGTGATATCTGGTTTTCAACTTTGTGATATATTACAATGTCTGAAATAAAGGATGGAGCTATGTAGAGGCATTTGCTGGCTTCACAGTTTTTCCCACAATGTGATTTTTGCAAAGCACACCAACACATATATCATGATTTGCAATATATTGCCAGGTCAAAAACTATGAAACTGATATCACAATGTGGACTTCAAACTGGTTTTGGACAATGTATTGATATATTCCCCAGCCCTAATGTAGACATGGCTTTATATCACCATGCAATCAGGGCACCAAAACTGGCGAAGACCCTCTTTTCACTGGTGAAGTACCTGGAATTTGGACAAATTCTTGCATGGTTGTTTCCTTCTTATGTTTGAAGTACTGCACCGTGATGTTCTAACAAGAGCATTTCATTGGACTTTTAATGACTTACTATTCCGGGCCACAATGTTCACTATTCCAGTGTGTTTTGAAAGGAAATACTGCCTCAGCCTAAATGTCAACAGCACCGTAGCAAAATACTCTGAAAAGACGTAACATTTGCTCTCTTTTGTTAATTATGAGATTGGCAATAATGCAGCAGTTAAATGTCTGCTGTGCCATTTTACTTGAAAGTGAATGTTTTGTAAGGTGTCAAGCGCTTTTTCATGTCTTCTTAAAATTGAGAGCAAGTATTAAGATTTTAAGAACTGTTTGGACTATTTCCCTGCACGTGTTAATTTTTTTGTATATTCTCTTAAATAGGATTGTTAGCTTTTGCACATGAGTTCCTCTCAGGAGCAATGGCATGGAAAAGAAGCTTTTAGCATCTTTTAATCCTGTCAGCCTTTTGTCATACTGATTTACACAGTGATTTGCATATATTATCCTTAGGGATTAAACAGTCAGAACAAGTGTGATTGCATTTAAATTTCACTGGTGCCTTTTGCCACCACCCTAAAATGTCCATGAAATATGTTTCATCACATTTCACATTGATGAATTTCTCCATCAGTTTTTGCCAAACCAGGATCTGTGGCTGGTTTCCAGCTGTACTTTAACCCAGAGAAAATATGGTGCTTTGATTTGCAGACGCACGGGAATGTTGTAGAAATGCATTTTGGACACTGGCCTTTTGGAAAATACTCTTTTGCAGATAGGAGCATTTGCATATACATAGGGTTGGAAATAAGTGAGCAGATTACAATTAATGTTTCCTTTTCAGTGCCTGAAGAAAATACAAATACATTGGAGAATATCTACCATATGCTAATGGAGTAATAGGCTAATCCAAATATAATTTGAAGCATCCTATTTGAATGGCCCCTCTTTCAATCTTTCTGGAAATTTCCGATTTTCACGCTGATTTGTTCCCCGTACTTTTTCTGTTTGCAGGTTATTTCCAGGACTTGTTGAATAAGTCCGAGAAGGCCCTTTATGACACATTTCCCAGTATGTACGGAGATCTATACACCCAGAACTCAAAGGTTTTCAAAGACTTGTATAGTGAGCTGCGGCGCTATTACCGGGGTTCCAACATCAACCTAGAAGAGGCTCTCAATGAGTTTTGGATTCGCCTGCTAGAACGGCTCTTCAAGTTGATGAATCCTCAGTACTACCTTCCGGATGAGTATGTGGACTGCATGGTGAAGCACTCTGAGCAGCACAAGCCCTTTGGAGAGGTTCCAAGAGACCTGAAACTGAAGGCAACCAGGGCCTTCATTGCAGTCCGCTCCTTTGTGCAGGGACTTGGTGTGGGCAATGACGTTGTCAGAAGGGTCTCTCAGGTAAGTCATTGGCGAGAATTCCTGGGTGGTCACCTTGCCTGAGGCATTTTCAGGACTCTGTCTTAATTAGCGCAGGTGATAATTATTTTAACAGCTCATTTTAACCTAGCAGTTCGAAAACACACAGTGCAAGTTGATAAATAGGTACCGCTCAGGCGGGAAGGTAAACGGTGTTTCCATGCGCTGCTCTGGCTTTGCCAGAAGCAGCTTAGTCATGCTGGCCACATGACCCAGAAAAACTGCGGACAAACATCGGCTCCCTCAGCCTGTAAAGTGAGATGAGCGCTGCAACCCTAGAGTTGTCTGTGACTGGACTTAACGGTCAGGGGTCCCTTTGACGTGCTTTCGGAACGGCTAGGTTGGCAGGAGCAGAGACTGAGCAACGGGAGCTCACCCCATCGTGGGGATTTGAACCTCCGACCTTCCGATCAGCAAGCCCAAGAGGCTCTGTGGTTTAGACCGCAGCACCACCTGCGTCCCTTTTAACTGTAAATGACTGCTAAAAACATTGGTAAAGGCCGTAAGGCGACACATTTGCTACAAAGAGCACCATGCTCTTTTTTTCCTTTTTGATGCTGAAACACATACTCACATACTGCAGTTTATAAAACTAGGCATTTTATAATGAAAAACTTTTCCTTATGAAAAGTTGTTCACTTTCCGAGCAGAAATGCACTGTGCTGTGTCATTTGTTGGTTATTCTTATATTATCTATTGATCTCATCAGACAGAATTGTTAGTAGAAGGGGAGCATTCTTCGGTGCTCTAAGTTCAAATTCAAGAGAAACATTGGGAAGTTGACAGTGGCTAAGTTTTTAATTTATAAATGTGGTATAAAATCATTCAAAATTGGTTGTACATCCTGTTCTCATGACACTTCAAGTAGTTTTTTTTAAGATTTAAAAAAGCAGGAGATTGACATAATTCAAGTGAAAGTAAGAAAAAGCTTATTTGTTTTTTTAATTGATATCAGTAGTCTTGTTCTAGGCCTGAATACATGATCTGGCCACTTTTAACTATATTTCCCCCCTTCCCTCCATTCTCCTGTGCCTCTAGAGTCAGATGTGTGAAGATAAAATGAATTAAAAGGCCCACTGTTGGAGAATTGTGGGTGTGAGGTTCCAGGAACCACTGTTTGGGCATCCCAAGCAGGAGTGGGGGCATCATGGCTTGACTTCTACAGTCTTTCTATCGATTTCTTAAAAGTTGAAGGTACAGCGGTACCTCAGGTTACATACACTTCAGGTTACATACGCTTCAGGTTACAGACTCCACTAACCCAGAAATAGTGCTTCAGGTTAAGAACTTTGCTTCAGGATGAGAACAGAAA
The DNA here is from genome assembly GCF_027172205.1 of Podarcis raffonei. Classification (NCBI taxonomy): domain Eukaryota; kingdom Metazoa; phylum Chordata; class Lepidosauria; order Squamata; family Lacertidae; genus Podarcis; species Podarcis raffonei. Next base: position 66,750,857 of record NC_070606.1, on the reverse strand, counting down.
TCGTGCTCCGGCGGCGTGGTGGCAGCAGGAGGCCCCATTAGCTAAAGTGGTGCTTCAGGTTAAGAACAGTTTCAGGTTAAGAACAGACCTCCGGAATGAATTAAGTACTTAACCCGAGGTACCACTGTATTCAACCACCTTTCATTTCAGTGGTTGCAGGAGCATTCCTCATATGGAACAGCTGTTTCCATTGACATTTATCGGAGCAGCTTGCACTTTCAAGAACTCCCATGTAAAGAGCATGCAGGGCTCTTGACTGTGGATTGCATTCATGCCTCATTTGCTCTCTGCTCTTGTGGTACAGAAGTTATAGACTTTATTACCTCCATAGATTCTCCTTCTTCCAAAGATTGACCTCCAGTCACCAAGTAAGAAGTCTGCTTCCGGCAGATGAAGTAAAGTGTCATCAAACAAGGGGCAAAACATAACATGCAGGAGGTTGAAGAATCACTCTGTGTGTCTTGTTGGCAAGGCCATTAGCTATTAGTCTCTTATCCTAAAATATATTTGATGTCTAAGCCCAGGAAATAAATTTGCATTTTGACCCATATATGCATCTTCACCAGCAAACAAGGATATCATCCTATACCACTCCTCCTCATTACAGCCATGATGATTCCCCTGTAAATTTAGTGCAAATAAAATGAAGGGAAATGGGCTATCCGTAAAAGATGATGATAATAATAATAATAATAATAATAATAATAAAATAAAATTTAAAAATTGTCCAGTAGCACCTTATAGACCAACTAAGTTTGTTCTGGTATAAGCTTTCGTGTGCATGCACACGAAGAATCTGAAGAAGTGTGCATGCACACAAAAGCTTATACCAGAACAAACTTAGTTGGTCTATAAGGTGCTACTGGACAATTTTTTTTTTCCCGACTGTGTCTACCTACCTGAATGTAAAAGGGTATGTGAGAGAGCCAGTAAATAATTGGAGAGCAGGAGTATGTCAGTGGCCACATGACAAGCAGGACTCTTGTGATTTACAGTGGTACCTTGGTTTACGAACTTAATCCGTTCCAGAAGTCCGTTCTTAAACCAAAACCGTTCTTAAATCGGGCCGCACTTTCCCTAATGAGGCCTTCTGCTGCCAGTGCCCTTCCACTGTTCAGATTCCGTTCTTAGACCTAGGTAAATTTCTCAAACCGGGACACTATTTCCGGTTTTGCGGAGTTTGTAAACCGAATCGTTCTTAAACCGGACTGTTCTTAAACCGAGGTACCACTGTATTTGTTTTTAATGACTTCTGCCTCCACATTTTGCCTAAGTTGAAGTTCTTTCCTCGCCACCAGCTGCTGGACCTCGTATCATTCTAACATTTCAGCCATCACCCTTTTCAATTTGCACTTCAATAGGCTCTATATATTGCAGAAGCTCTTGCAGTGATTGAAAGGCATGTGTGCAGAGAGAGAAGTGAATAGAAGCTGCTCAAAGAATCACACATTGGAGGAGACCCAGCAACGCAAAAGTGCCCAGAGCCACAATTTCTCTTTTCCAGAAATGGCATTCAGAGTTAGTTCTCCTAATAGTCAGTGGAGGAAAAAGGCATTCTTGATGAAGGAAAAGCATCATGTTAGATTTGGAGCATTCATAATTGGGTCTGAAACTCTTCCTGATTATTTGTTGTAACAGAAGAGTGGGTGGGGAAATGATTGACAGAAGGGGAATATATTGGATTGGTGGCCTGTGACAGTGTGAGTGACAGATTGAAAAAGACAATGCAAGTGAGGCAGAGTTTCTCATCATACATTTAAAGTGCTAAGATACCAGTTTAAACAGTCATGACTAGTGATGTGAGGTGAGAATATTCTCCGGAGAATATTTTCGAGAATATTCTCTGCTAGAAAATTCTCCGGAGAATATTCTCCACAAACTGTAAATTCTAATGTTAAGAACCAGTTTTACAAGCCACATTTTAAAAATTTAGTAAATAATAAGTCAAGCTGTGATATCTCCAGTGTTTTATTTTCTGGAAATAATAGCATTTATTTTAAACTTTATATTGATTTTATTAGTGCTGCACTGAAAATACTGTACCATGTAGATATGCTTATTAAAGAAGAACATACTCAGGTAGCAGACCTGAGTTTTTTAATATTCCTTTTACTTTAAAAGCTACATTTCATACATACACAACATACCGGGTAGTTATAATTCAAAGTTGATGGTAAATATACAGTTAGTGGCAGGCTTAGTGATTAACGTGAATCATTCACGTTGAATTTTCAATTTAAAGTTTGGTGCAAAAAAAAAAAAATGTGAATTCACTGCATTGCCCCATTGAATAAAAGTATCTGTACAGGTAGGTAGCCGTGTTGGTCTGCCGTAGTTGAAACAAAATAAAAAAAATCCTTCCAGTAGCACCTTAGAGACCAACTAAGTTTGTTATTGGTATGAGCTTTCATGTGCATGGTATCTGAAGAAGTGTGCATGCACACGAAAGCTCATACCAATAACAAACTTACAGTAGTTGGTCTCTAAGGTGCTCCTGGAAGGAATTTTTTTATTTAGTATCTGTGCAGTTTTTGGTTGCCATCTGAACAAGTTTACCCATGAATAAACATGTATATTAACTAATTATATCATTTTCAATGCATTAAAATTATATCATTTTCAATGCATTAAAATGAATATTCTCCTATTTTAAATGAAAATTCTCTAATATGCTCATTAATCTAGAATATTCTCCAAAAGATTATTCTCGTGAATTTAACATCACTAGCCATGACTTCCCCCCAATAATTCTGAAAGCTATAGTTTGTTAAAGATGCTGATCCCCTCCCACAGCTACAATTCCCAGAGTTCCCTTTGATGGGAATTGATTGATCAACTACCCTAGGAAGTGTTTTTGCCAATATCTGGGTCCCAAACCATTTAGGGCTATAAACATCAGAGTAAGCACCTTGAATTGGGCCTGGAAAACAGTTGGTAACCAGTATAGCTCTTTTAAGACAGAGGCAATGTGCTCATGGTCTGCTTCCCTTCCAGCATTCAAGCCACAGCATTTTGCACTAGTTGTTATTTCCAGGTCATCTTCAGGGGCAACCCCACATTACAGTTGTCCAACTTGGAGATTACCAAAGCTGGGTTAACCATGGCTAGGCTATTCCTACCAAAAACGGCCATTGTATTTTGGCAGATTTAGGTAAAACAGGCCAATACCACAGAAGAGGCAAGATGATTTTTTGTCAGTCATTTCAAGTGAAAAACCCAGCATGCAGTGGTGCCCTCAGCCATTTACACACCTTTATATGTACACTGGAATTTTTTTAGGGTTAGCGTGATAATTTCCCTGTAGCCTTCCATGTGTATTGATCTCTGGAGATCAATTTGCCACCTTTTCAGAGGTCTGAATAGGCAAATGAAATGAACTGTGTATTCACCCCCATTTCTAGTATATTTTTAGCTCAGACAAAATGTGTGTGTCCCAGTGATAAACTGTCTAGGATGGAAATGAGTTGGTCAAGCACCAGGCTTCTGTTGGAAGATATATGCTATTTTAAAAATGATGTTCCGGATTAACAGAAAAATATTACAGTCTGTTGCAGCCTTTATATACTAAACCGTTTTGTAGATTCCTCTCCACTCATCACATCTAATTTGACTACAGCCCTATCGTGATATTTGGAGACCCCTGCACATTTTCTCCTTCGTGATAATCTTTTCATTTATCATTTGTCTTGCCTCTTGGTCCTGTTCTCTAAGGCCAAGTTTGCTTCCCCACAATAGATGACTATTCAAGGATAGTTTTGCAGAAAATGAAGGATGTAAATGGGCTGAGCCAATGTAACTTTTCCAAAGCAATAATGGGAGTTGGGTTAGGAACATCCCCCTATACCTTATTATCTTCATTTCTGGATGGCTGTTCACAGCCACAGGATTCTCTGTTACTGTACCTCCTCTGGAATCATTTTCTGTTTTTTGCTCACTATGTAATCCTGGTCGATTGGAGATCACGTAGTGAACAAGATGATATCACACAATTTTATAGATTTCACATTGCTGTGCAGCCAGAGGAGGAGCACTGCCCATTTGCTTAAGGAGCTGGGTGGTGCTGCTCTCTTCCAGCAGTGAGAGCAGGTCACAAGACTTCTTAACACCTGGGAGTAAACCCCCATTGAATTCATTATGACTTACTATGGTTAGGATTGTGCTGCTGGTATGTCCTCTTCAAGCCTGTCTCATAACAGCCACTTCTTAAGGCTATATTTAGAAGCTCTTTCAAAAAGCTAAATAACTGCATCTAAAGCAGGAAACTTAAGATGATGATAAAGAAGATCTAAATGTATTTCTGCTATGCAGACACATGCACGTTCATTTTATATCTTTGATTTGGATAAAGCAGGGTAGGGTGGGGGGGGGAATAAATCACTCTTCAAATGCAAAGGATTATGATGCTTTGCTGTTATTGCGATCTCCAGGTGCACCTCTCTTCCATAGAATATCTGCTGGCTTTTTCCTTTTTTTGCACGTTGATAATATCTGTCAGACAGAAAACCTTGGAGCATTAGTCCCTTTAAGTGATGTATCATGAGTTCTCTGAAGTTTAAGATTCTGCCGCCATGCTAGATGGGACATGCGTTTTTCTAAATGCTCTGAATTGCAACTGACCACTCAACAAGAAAACACACAGCCAATCAAGTTTTTGTAGTATTTAACGGGGGAAACCCACATCTCTCCCTCCCTCTTTTTCACACACACACACACACACACACACACACACACACACACACCTTTTTAGGCACGTCTCAGAGAGATGCTGAGTGCATCTCTCAGTACTGATTGTAACTGTACAATAATGGCTGGTGACAGCCTTCTTGAAATGTCAGTGTTTATCAGGAACAAGGTGCTATATCAAGGGGTGTGCTTCTGTCGCATTAGCCTCTGAAATCAACTTCATGTTGTATCAAACATCAGTATAACATCCTGACTCATTCTGTTTTGTGTACTCTTGTGTGTATGTCCCCTTGTATTGACAGACCATTAATTCACTAACAGGGCAATCCTATGCATGTACTGTATGCTTGAGCATAAGTGTGCATAAGATTGCAGCTTTAAGGGGCTTAACTACACATCACCTTAAATGTGTTGCCTGGAACCTTAAATGTGTTGCCTGACCTGACATCAGGGTGTTTAACTAAAATCAAGAGAGGGGAGGCTCATCAAGATTAGGACCACAGAGTAGGACCATTAGGAGGGGAGGTTTAACCCTTCCCTTTCCTGCCACAATTCAAAAGAAATTATCCTTCTACCTACATAGAGGAATGGGGAGAATCTCTCACTGGTGCCAACTCTCACTAGTTTCACTGTTTCTATGCAGAGGGATCTCTCCCCCCCTGCCCCCCCCATGACAGTAGCTAAATATTCCCTCTCCATGTGCTGTAGCATCAGTCTAAATCCCATCCCAACTTGGTGTCACTTCAAGCAGTTTAAAGTGATGTAGAGTACTAGTTAGTTCTCTAATTTGCTTTTGTGAAGTTTTAACAAAGGCTGAAGTGATTTGAAAGTGAGGAAAATGACCCTTGAGTCATTAAGAATTTCTGACTCATCTGTTTCGGTGGAGGCTGTTTTCATCATTACAGACCATGAACTGGCAACCCACAAGTGTTCTTGATGGTATAAACAATCCTTTAATGAGTTCCATCATAATATATTTATTGTTTAATGCAGGAACTAGTGAAATGGCCCATCCTTGTGATGTAGATATTGCAGACAGAGACCCCTATGTATCGGGGGGGGGGTTCCAGTGTAGAGAGAAGCACACGAGCCTGTGGTCTTTCCCCATCATTCCTCTTGAGTACTATCCATTGAGGAAAGTATTATTTGTAAAGGCCCAACAAGAGGCAGTTCAAAATTGGAGGCAGGACAGAGTGGGTCATAGGGAAAGAAAAAGATAAAAGAAAGTTGGAAACAGACAGCTGTCTTTGCCAGACAGAGTACAGTGGTACCTTGGTTCTTGAACTTCTTCTATTCTGGGAGCCTGTTCGACTCCCGAAACTGTTCGAAAACCAAGGCATGGCTTCTGATTGGTTGCAGGAGCTTCTTGCACTCAAGCAGAAGCCACGTCGGACATTCAGCTTCCAAAAAATGTTCACAAACTGGAACACTTACTTCCGGGTTTGCTTCGTTCAGGAGCTTATTTGTTCGACAACTAAGCCATTTGAGAACCAGGGTACCACTGTATATATGTCTGTTAGTAAATACTTTTGGTTTATATTTTTAACCCAGATGGTAATTTATTCTTGGCAATAGATAACTGCAGCTTGCACAATGCCAGTTTTACACTCCTGGCTAGGTCAGCATAGCGCTGAGCTTGCACATCAAGTTTGACAGGCGAGTGACAAAAGGTAGATGCTCCTTGGGCGCATGCTGAGTCTTTGTCAAAGTTAGACTGCCTGTAACTGCCCTTCTACCTCCGAGTCAATTGTTCAAAAGGACAGGAAAGCAATATATTGTTGTGCATTTGAAGTGAACAGCAAACCTTTGGTTGACTCCTTAGTTAGAATACCTTGGCATGAAAATAATGAAATGTGTATATTAAGAACATATCAGATGACATTTGCCTTGATCTGTTACTTATCTAAATTATTTATTCATTCCCAAAGGATTAATGTGCGTATGAACAAAGAAATTCTTCACTAGGAAATTTAGACAGGTCTGAACAAGTTTTTTTTTTAACACCGGTCCCTCCCTAATATGACCCTTGGAAAATGCCTCTTTAATTCCCCTCAATTAAAAGGTAAAGACAGATTGCAAGCGTCTGGCAGAGCTTTCCTCCACACCTGCTCAACAAAAGCATGTAGGAACACATCTCAGTGAGAGAGATGCCCACTTGCCAGATTTTATCTGCAGCGACTGCTGCTGAGTGAGACCATAAGGAATAAACTTTAGGAGAACTGTGTTTGCATAAAGATTGCATTGTTGTTTCTCTTCACTGAGTTGTCAAGTGATATTAGAAAGGCCATCACAATCCTGAAGATTTGACCTGGTATGAACTGATCTTCATGAAATTCTTGTCTTAATGAAAGTAGCATTGACAGGAGTACACCCAGGTATTTCAGCAGATGCAGTTACAAGAACAGGATTGATGGTGCTTGGCAAAACCATTCGCTGTCATGTACTGCATTCACACTGCACCAGACTGTTTAAAAATGGAACAAATCTTGTTATCCTTTGCTTTGGCTACAGTCCTTGTGTTCTGATTTCCATGCACCCAGAAATGACAGGCTTTAATCTGATAATTGTTATGTTGATCATTGAGTGTTTTGGTTTAAGATAGTCCTCTACATTCCCGCCTACGTAACTTTTCATCAGTTTTGAATTAGCAAGAGAAATTTTACTTGGCAGTGTTTGAGTGAAAAGCAGCATTTTCAGAAATATTTCAGCTATTCAGAATGGGAGTAGGGTATGTTTTAAAAACAATTTATTGGATCAAAGCAGCACTTTCTGCATGTCATGAGGATGATCCAGCTAATCAGCCCTTTTCAGTTCCACTGACTGAAGTAGGAAAGGCTTATGCATATGCTGAACTCTCATATTACAGTGGTACCTCACAAGACGAATGCCTCGCAAGAAGAAAAACGCGCAAGACGAAAGAGTTTTCCGTTTTTTGAGTCGTTCCGCAAGACGAATTTCCCTAAGGGCTTGCTTCGCAAGACGAAACGTCTTGCGAGTTCTTGCGAGTTTGTTTCCTTTTTCTTAAAGCCGCTAAGCCGTTAATAGCCGCTAATAGCTGCTAAGCCACTAATAGCCGTGCTTCGCAAGACGAAGAAACCGCAAGACGAAGAGACTTGCGGAACGGATTAATTTCGTCTTGCGAGGCACCACTGTAGAAGCAATGAGATGTATCTGTTCAAGTTTGACTTCATTGTACCCCATATCGACATGTTTCTCATGTTTTTATTGATTGGTTGATTGAATTTATATACCGCCCTATACCCAGAGGCTCACGGCAGTTCACAGAATAAATCAAAATATAAGACCACAAAATACATAATCAAAATAAAAATATCAACCCAATAACCCCTGTCCTCCATTTATGACCTTTCTTGTGTGGTTGCATGCTGGGGGTTGCTGCGACAGCTGGTGTGCACAGGAAATGTGTTTTGTGAATTAAAAAGAGAAATCAGTGGAGATACAGCCATCCATAAAGACTTAAGCCATTTCCACACACAGACAGCAAATGTGATGCCATCTTTTCCACCCATCCACATGTGTTCATTGAATGCATGGAGAAGAATCCAATAATTATAAAAGGTCTTTACCATGTCATCTTTTATTGGTAGCCAAACTAGTGACAGATAGTCATCAAATAAATGAGGAGTCGGTAGGCTGACATTCTCTGGCATAATTTGGTGATGGAAGAGGTTACTTGATATGTAAAAGTAGGTAGAGACTGAGCAAGACCAGCTGACTTCTTAATGCTTCTGATCACCTCTCCTTAGTTATAATGAGATTCCCAACATATTTTGTTCCAGCCCCAATATTTCCCCATGGAGGGACCATGCCCAGTGGCTGCTTGTTGGGAGAGTCAAAGAGTGTTGTGACTTGATTGACCCAGTTCTTACAACCATTTGGGGACTCTCCCTCTGCCTCCTAGCAATAGGATGCAAGGACCAGCATGTCATCCTCCAAGCACTGTGTGCCTGAAAATGGGACCAGTGGTACTCTACCATGTGCTGTTTTTCCCCATTCACACAGTGCTGCTACAGGCTGCTGGAATCCTCTTCCTTGTTTATCCACATATGCACATAGAGGAAAGTGAACAACAGCCTGGACAGCTTGTGAAATACTGAACGGTCCAGTATGAGAAAGCACAGTCAACTAAGAGTTGTATAATGAACCAAGAGGGAGCTATATTGCATTTATCAAATACTACCTGAGGAATACTAATGGCTGCAGTTGGAAAGATTTCTCAGTACCAGTAGCAAATAATGACTTACGCAGAGGAACATTGCATGTGAAGCATGGACTGATATTAATCTTAACTGCTTAAACAATGATACCACAAAGCTTAGATAGGGGGTGTGGTTGGTTTAGGATCAGAATATTTCCCTAAGGTCCTGAAACCCTGATTTCAATCTTTGCTTTGTGGTTGCATCCATTGTAGGAACTTGATTAGGACTCTTTATTCAAGTAGATGAAATTACTGTTTGCCTGAGATCCCTTTATGTCAGGACAAATGTAAGTTGATATAGTAGCTCTCCACTCTACAGTCTCCATTTGACCTAAATCAAGAAAGTATTAGGATCCTTACCAGGGCTAGCCCAATACATTTTGCTGCCTAAGATGAAGGACAAGATGGAATCGCCAGCATTCCACAAATGAGGTCAATTGTAGGGGAGGAATTGTAGGGGGTTGATGCTGCTGCCGCCTGAGGTGGTTACCTCGCCCTGTCTAATCGTAGAGCCAGGAATTCTTAAAGAATACTGAAGGCTGCACGGATTGATGGGTTTGCCATACTATAACTATTCAGTTTATAAGTATCCTAACACTAAGCATTAATGCACATTTCTAAAGACTGTGTTTCATATCTGTCTTCTCAAGGAACTTCAGTTTGAACCAGGAGTTTCACTCATGATACGTCCATGGTGGCTTTGTTTGTTTGAGAGCCTGATCTCGCAGTTGTACTGCTTTTTCCCATGCACTTGCTCCAAACTTTGGCGCCAGCTCAGAGTGCCTGGATAATTCTATGGAATGCTCTGACCTGGACATTGTGTTCTGGGCTTTGATGTACAACTGAAAAAATAGCTTATTCTCCAGGAATCTGTTCTGTACACTAGTGCTGGATTACATTAGAAACCAGAACTGCTGTGGAACAATTCCAGCACTTGCCTTTCCATATCTGGGATAGATCTGAAGATGATTCTGTGTGATCCATGCTCACAGAAATCCATTTCAGGTGGAACTGGTCTTTAGGCTGTTTGTACAGCTGCACACTGGGGGTATTTGTCAATCTTTCCCTCCCCTCTCCTTTCAGTCTTTAAGAATATTATAAATCTTCTTGGAATTCAGATGCAATATACCCAAAATCCATTCTGGGAACTCACGTAAATCCCATTTCCCTGTTCTGTTTTGTAGTCTGCCGGTGCATGTCATGATTCTGTTTAGACTCTCAGGTCTCCGCTTTTACATTATGCTGGTGGTATGGGAGCTACTGAAGCATATTTCATTCCCATGCCACTGAAGCAACATGGAATACCCACACTCCACCCCACGCCAACATTGCCCCAGCTTACAAGAAAGGAGGTAAAACACATGGTTGCCTGACATAGGGCCCTCTCAAGTGTGACTCTTGTGACTATAGAATGATCTCCGCAAGGAGACCTGTCCTGTGTTGACTTCGATGTATTTTTAGTGCTAGGTGAAAAACTTGAGTTTTGTAGGCCTTTTTCAATTTTAAAGTTTATTTAGATTGTTGTTTTAACCTGCTCTGGTACTAATAAACTTTTTATTGCTCTTGTGCCGGTTGTTTTTACTTCTAAATCTTGCTTACCCTCTCTGAAAACCCTTTGGCTGAAGATCAGGAATAAAAAAAGTCCCAAATAAATAAACAATAAATACGTGTGGGTTGCTTCCCCGCCAGAGGGTAGCCTGCTGGTCTGCACACCTGGTGATGGTCAAGCTGATCAAAAACCATGCCTAGAATACTTTCAGACATTCTTTCCATAGGAAATTCAGGTTTTGAGCATTTGGTTGTTTATTAAAAAAGAAAAGCCTTTTATCTTTGCAGCACCTTCAAGATTAACTTGTTTTATTTTAACTCTGTGAGCTTTTGTAGACTCCAGTCTGCTTCATCGGATTCTGAAATGGAGATCTAGGGACAAAATGAAAGTGTATGACAGAGTGAACTGTCTATGAAAGCTCATGCTGGCAAAATAAAATAAGTTTGACTTAAAGTTCCCACAAAGACCAAGCCTTTTCTTTTAAAATATCTCCATAATAATCATTCTTGGGAGCGAATTTGTAACTGAAAACTGTTAACATGGCAGTGTTAAGACACCATAAATAAGCTTTGGAAAGGCACAAGGAAGAGGAACAAACTAAAAGGCAAGTAGTTTCTTGCTCCTGCTTTTTGTCATACACACAGAATGGTTTTCACTACTTATACACAGTGATTCTGTAGGGCTGTGTGTTTCTCATGTGCCTGTGGTCATGTTCTCTTCCTAATGAGGTGGATCATAGCCGATGAAAGCATATGCCATAATAAATTTGTTAGACTTTAGGATGCCAAGAGATTCTTACCTGTTTTTGCTGCAAGAGATTAATGTTCCTACCCTTCTGGAAACGGGGTCTTGTTTGCGTTTTTATCCATTAGGGCAAGCTTGGTGCAGGCCTGTTTCTAGAAGACTGGTTTAGCTGGGAAAGAGAAGGAGCTCCTGCTCTGTAAACTTTTCCTCTGAGCAGTCCCCACTTTTAAATCATTACTATTTTTGTTTCGCGCCCTTAACTTGACATCACAATAATGCCAAATGAAAATAATGAAAATCTTGCATGTCAACACTTCTAATAAGTCTTGGTCTTTTAGATTTTTTTTAATCGGTGGGATTAGTGTGTGTGTGTGTTGTTTTTCTCTGGTTGATTAATTTCTGTTCTTTGAAACTATTATCCTTTGATTGCCTTGCTATTTACAGAAGGACTGAAGCGCCACCCAGTGATCACCAGAGGGGACTGAAATGATTCCGACAAATTTAATCCCAGGCATTAAGACTCATATGCCTCAATCCAGTGCCAATCCAGCTAGGAGCACTGCATGTGTGTGTCCCTAGCTGAATTTGGAAACCTATGTGGTCTGGGTGAATGCCTGACTGTGCCCCAGTAAGCAAACAGATGCCTCTGGGAGCCTGCAACAGGGCATGAAGGTTCTGCCCCAGCCTTGGTGTTCCTTAGCTTGCAGATTCTAAACATGGAGATTCCCTATCTAGCTGCCATAACGGGCCTCTCCTCCACTAATTTATCCAGGCCCCTTTTAAAGCCATTATTCACATGTTGCACTGAGCACAGTGGACAACTGTCTGTGTGAAGCACTGTGCACTTCTTGATTTGTGCAGCTCAGACTGTACACTTGTTCTTGTTAGTTCTTAACGTCCCACAAGGCTCTCAGTTGTTTTTGTTGCAGGCATCTTAACATTGATATTTTATGTCACTGTTTGGCTTTTGACAGTGTTTGATATTTAGGTTCAACAGTTTTGTGACAGTTTGAGCCATTACCCGGAATGATATTTAACATTTTATCGTTGTTGTCATTCTTAACAGTATTTAGTAGCCGGCAGCTTTTGACACTTGCTTTTTCATACCTGGCAAAACCCTCAGGAGAGAATTCTAGAGTGGCCTGCAGGCCTAAGGGACTCAAAACGTTGATTTTCAAGGTCACATTTTAGTCAGATTCTGCATTTAAGAATTTGAAACATTGAGAGGTTTTTCGTTCTGCTCAGCTCTAATGATAGACTTAAATTTGAGATAAATTTAGCCATATCCATGAATTTCAGATAGTAAACTATTTACTGCTCTGCTTAATGAGCACAAGGATTTGTTTTCAAATTGTACAGATTGCTGTGTGTGTGTTTCTACTACCCCCCCCTTCCCCAAATCCCTTCTGTTTTCTTTGTGTGTCTGTTTGTTTATTTAGATTGTAAATCTGCAGGCAGGACTCTGTCCTCTTTTATCCTGCATTTTATATTGTACAGCTGCTGCTTCTGTCTTTCATTTTCTTTTTCTGGTGGCACTTAGGAAATAATGGTTGTGTTCTTTTAAAGGTCCCACTGAGCCAATATTGCACTCGGGCTATTATGAAGCTGATGTACTGTGCACACTGCCGGGGCATGTCCAACGTAAAGCCCTGCAACGGCTATTGCCGCAATGTCTTGAAAGGCTGCCTGGCCAATCAAGCAGACCTGGACCCTGAATGGAAGAACCTGATTGGTAAGAAGAGCAGGCAACTGCACATTATTTCACTTTGGCTGGTCTTTTGCATGTAATTCCCACACACACCCCTTTTTTTCCAATCAATAGAGTGCAGTTTTGGAGAACAAACAGATCAATTGATAGAAGCATTCACAATCCATTTGCACTAAATTCTAAACACTATCGATATGCATAGATGTTTCTGAAGCACCACTTCATCCTGTAGACTAAGTGCATACCTGCATCTCAGCTTCCCATGCTCTGGGCCTGGATGCTTTTAACTGCTAAGGATTTGCAAAGTGGCCTTGTAAAAAGCTATTTCATTCTAGAAGATCCCAGATTCAGCATTTACCACTGGGTTACTCAGTGTCGCTCTTGGCAGACCTGAACTTGCCTCTCTCTGTAGTGTGAGGAGAACAAACAGAAGCATGGGATAAAGAGCCTGGAATACGTACACATGGTGGTGGGAAAGAAATTTGGGTGACCATTGGGTGATCATTTGGCCATTCGAAACCCACCAATGTTTTGATCAAATAACAAATTTCCTTGTGAGAAATTTGAATAAAATGAATCACAGATCGGGAGCAGCAACATCTTTTTCTCCCGAAAGCTCTGTGCGTATCTGCAATTATACAAACATTTAGGAAGGGTGGCATTCATCAGCAGAATGAACAGGACAATTGCTAGAATCACCAAGGGAGAAAAGACTAGGCTAGCTTTGCAGTCCTGTGCCAATAAGTATGTGCTTTAACTCACGGGGGGGGGGGATTAGTGGATTGTCTTTGTTTTTGTTTTTCTTATGTATTTTGTGTTTTTTATATTGTGGGTTTGTTTTTGTTGTGAACCACCCTGAGATTATTATTATTATTATTATTATTTATTTATTTATTTATTTATTTATTTATTTATTTATATCCCGCCCTCCCCAGCCAAGGCTGGGCTCAGAGCGGCTTACAAGCAATAATAAAAACAAGATGAATGATTACAACTTAAAAACAAAAATAAAATACAACACTAAAATAATGGAACATTAAAATATTAAAATGTAGCCTCATCGCAGGAGGAGAAGGAAAAGAAAAAAGAAAGACAGGGAGGGAGGGAATCAAATTGGCTCCAAGCCAAAGGCCAGGTGGAACAACTCTGTCTTACAGGCCCTGCAGAAAGAAATCAGATCCTGCAGGGCCCTGGTCTCATGAGGCAGAGCGTTCCACCAGGCCGGAGCCAGAGTTGAAAAGGCCCTGGCTCTGGTTGAAGCCAATCTAACTTCCTTAGGGCCTGGGACCACTAGGGTGTTGTTATTTATGGACCTTGAGGCTCTCCGTGGGGCATACCAGGAGATGCGGTCCCGTAGGTACAAGGGTCCTAGGCCGTGAAGGGCTTTAAAGGTCAAAAGCAGCACCTTAAATCTGACCCTGTACTCCACCGGGAGCCAGTGCAGCTTGAAAAGCACTGGGTGAATATGCTCCCATGGCAGAGAGGAGCCTCGCTGCAGCATTCTGTACCCGCTGGAGTTTCTGGGACAGCTTCAAGGGCAGCCCCGCGTAGAGCGAATTACAGTAGTCAAGCCTGGAGATGACCGTCGCATGGATCACTGTGGCCAGGTCGGGGCGGGAAAGGTAAGGGACCAACTGCTTGATGCGGCGAAGGTGGAAAAATGTCGGCTTGGCTGTTGCTGTAACTTGCGCCTCCATGGAAAGGGAGGTGTCAAGGATTACACCCAAACTCTTAACGGAAGGCAATGGCACTAATTGGGCCCCCGCAAGAGAAGGGAGTTGGTCCCTCATCCCCATGCCATCCCGACCTAGCCATAGGACCTCTGTCTTCGAAGGATTTAGTTTCAATCGGCTCCCACGAAACCATCCAGCCACAGCTTCCAAGCATCTGGTCAGTGTGTTCGGGGCCGAGTCGGTGTGGCCATCCATCAGCAGATAGAGCTGAGTGTCATCAGCATATTGGTGACAGCCCAGCCCAAAGCTCTGGATAATCTGGGCAAGGGGGCGCATAAAGATGTTAAAAAGCATCGGGGAGAGAATTACGCCCTGCGGCACTCCACACACCAAGGAGTGGCGTGACGACATTTCCCTTCCTAGTGCCACCCTCTGTCCCCGACCAGAGATAAAAGAGCACAACCAGTTACGGGCTATGCCCTGTATCCCCACTTCTGTGAGGCGGTGGTCCAGAAGATCATGATCGACCATGTCAAAGGCTGCTGACAAATCTAAAAGGATCAGCAGTCCTGACCCGCCTCAATCCAGTTGTCTACGGAGATCATCTGTTAGGGCAACCAGAGTCGTCTCCGTCCCAAAACCAGGACGGAAACCGGACTGAAATGGATCTAATGCCGATGTTTCCTCCAGAAACCTACCAAGCTGTTCAGCAACCGCTTTCTCAATTACCTTACCCAGGCATGGAAGATTTGAAACTGGGCAGTAATTGGATAGGTCTAAGGGATCGAATGAAGTTTTCTTTAAGAGTGGACACACCACTGCTTCCTTCAGTTCCCCTGGGAATGTCCCCGTGTCAAGGGACAAATTGATAATTTCAACCAGGGGGGTCCGCGCAACATCTGGACACTCCCTAATCAGCCAAGATGGGCACGGATCAAGGAGGCAGGTGGTGGGCCTACCAACTTGGAGGAATCTATCCACATCAGTAGGGAGTATCCGATCAAAATGGTCCAACACTGGACCTGAAGTCAGTCGAGGGGCCTCCAGTTCAGTCACTGTATCTAAATTGGCAGGGAGGTCACGGCGGAGCAATAGGACTTTCTCCGCAAAAAAGCTCGCGAATGCCTCACAGCTGTGGGTCGAATTTGTGCTTAAATTTGGTTGTCCTCCTAAAGACATTATTGACCTAATTATTCTAAAAAGTTGTGCCGGGCGAGAGCTAGCGGATGCAATGGAAGCTGCAAAGTAAGATTTCTTAGCAGCTTTCATAGCCATCTCATAGGCTTTCATAAGCGTCCTATAAGATGTTCTTGAGTCCGTCGCCATACTCGCTCTAGCCGTCTGAGATCCCGCTTCATTTTCCGGAGCTCCTCAGTAAACCAAGGTGCCCGGTTTCGACGGGGTCGCAGAGGGCGCTTAGGCTTGATCTCATCAATGGCTGCCAAGAGCCGGTTATTCCAGTCCTCAACAAGGTCATCTAGTGAGTCGCCAGGAGGAGCAGGGTTCCGCAAGGCTTGTCGGAATCTATCAGGATCCATCAGTTTTCACGGACGAGCCCAAATAGGTTCGCCACCCGAGCGGGGGAGGAGCGGGTGTAGGGGGAGGAGAGCTGCGGGTGTAGGGCGGTATACAAATTTAATAAATAAATAAATTGACAGAAGTCATTACCACCCTTTCTGTAAGACCTTAGAAGGCTTTTTAAAGTTGCTGTTCCTCGTTTGCCCCATTGTTATTACTGGTTAATTTTAGTACAAGTAGGAGGATGAAATGGAGTCTAATTCCTGACACTTGAACCTATGGGCTTGACAACTTTTGTTGGTTTAAGCTTGTTCTGGAGACCCACTGAATGAAGTTGTTTGTGTGAGAAATAGACAGAGTACAGCTTTTACTGCATGTAGTGCTGACATGGTATTGAGAGCCAGCATGCTATAGTGGCTAAGTCTGGGGAGATCCAGGTTCAAATCCCTGCTTGGCCATCCAGGTCACTGAGTGACTTTGGGCCAGGCACACGCTTTCGTAGCCTGACCCTGCATCACAGGGTTGTTGTGAGGATAAAGTTGGAGGTGAGAATCATGCCTGCCACCCTGAACTCTTTGGAGGAAAGGTGGTGATGTAGATGTAAAATAATAATGATAATAATAACAACAACAACAAGGCTAGGAATAGTTTTTAAAAATAAAAATAAAAATTCCTAGTGCATATATGATACTGTAATCATAAGAATTACAGAAAAAAGAATTATAAGAAAAAAGCAGAGACATCACCTTGCCAACAAAGGTCCATATAGTTAAAGCCATGGTTTTCCCGGTAGTGATGTATGGAAGTGAGAGCGGGACCATAAAGAAGGCTGATCGCCGAAGAATTGATGCTTTTGAATTATGGTGCTGGAGGAGACTCTTGAGAGTCCCATGGACTGCAAGAAGATCAAACCTCTCCAATCTGAAGGAAATCAGCCCTGAGTGCTCACTGGAAGGACAGATCCTGATGCTGAGGCTCCAATACTTTGGCCACCTCATGAGAAGAGAAGACTCCCTGGAAAAGACCCTGATGTTGGGAAAGATGGAGGGCACAAGGAGAAGGGGACAACAGAGAACGAGATGGTTGGATAGTGTTCTCGAAGCTACAAACATGAGTCTGACCAAACTGCGGGAGGCAGTGGAAGACAGGAGTACCTGGGGTGCTCTGGTCCATGGGGTCACAAAGAGTCGGACACGACTAAACAACTAAACAACAACAACAATCATCATAAGAATGTGGCCATTTAGCTCCTTATAGGCTTAAATTCCACATGACTCACAGTCTCCCTGGGAATAAATGAATATATAGAAGAACCCATTGAGATACCCTACATGTCCAGTGCTGGTATATAATGATTACCTAGGTTTTTGAAACATTATTTGCATGACGCATTCTTAAATTGTGTCTGTTATTTACCCTGATAGATTCACTGCTGTTGGTGGCTGACCGCTTTGATGGACCATCCAATGTAGACATAGTCATTGGTACAATTCATACCAGGATTGCAGAAGCCATTTCAAATATGCAGGAGAACAGAGAATCTATAAAATCCAAGGTAAAAGCCAGACTGCAAAAGCTGAAGTTTACTTAACAGCGATATGTAACTTATTGTATGTATTTATATCATGCCTTACCTCCATGTTACAAAGTTTGCCATTAAGACATGTATCAGCCCTGCTTAGCTTCAGCCTTCAGGTCATGCCCTGGGAGCTTTTGGCCTCCGCCATTTTCATATCTGCCATCTCAGGCAAAGTAACGCCAAGAGAATTCCAACAATTTCTGCTGAATGACATTAGAAGTGCTAGGCCCTGGGTTGTTCCTTTCATGAGTACTGGACAGGCAGAGATAGCCTGATTATCTTGCCTGTCTTCTTTACTTGCACATCTTTGCCAGAGCCTATCTCCCTTCCGCCATAGGAGCTGGCCGGCTTCCCCTGAGAATCCCACCTGTCTCTCCTTCATCCTCCTTGATTTCAGAAGATTTTCGCAGCTGCATTTCTGAGCAGAATGTGATACATTAGCCCTGCATGGAGGGAATTCGCTCCTTCATCAGTCCTAAAACTGTGCAGCTCCCCATCCAACTGAGTCAGATGTTAACAGCGGAATAATTTGTGCTCCTGAAGCCCAGCTGCTTTCCCCATGATTCCTAAGAACTGTAACTAACAGGTGCTGATGGAGAATGAATCGGGAACTGACTGGCAAGTAGATAAGTCACTGATAGGCCAGCAGGGATGGAGGAAACAGCAGTGCTGCACAAAATACAGTGTTAATTCAACACAGAAATAGAGCCATCAATTCAGGGGGAGAGAGAGCGAGAGAGAGAAAGAGAGAGAGAGAGAGAGAGAGAGAGAGAGAGAGAGAGAGAGAGAGCGCACAGGGGGATGAATGAATCTATACCTCCCAGAAGGTATTTTTCATTGCTCTTGCATGTTTTTATGCCCCTAAAAGAATTGCTTTGTAATAACCACATTAATAAACTATAAATGGGTGAACTACAGTGATGAAGCTGGATTCATTTCTCTCTTTCATAAAACAAATTTGAGAATATTTTATATACAAGCATTAAAAAGAAATGGCTAGCAAGGCAGTAGGCTCACCTTGTAAATCACAGATATGGGCCAAAGTGCACCATAAATGACATCCACATTGTCTATCATTATGATGCAATTAATCTGAAACTCTGCTCCAGGGCAAGTTAGTCAGGTTGTTGTCTTCTGCAGTGTGAGCACCCAAAACCCCGTTGACCATTCAGCCAGATAGAGTGTTGGTAGCTGTCACACAGAATTATCACACAGAAATCAGATTCCACGTTGGTGGCAGCATCAGAATCCCAGATTTTAAAAGGATTGTTCTTCTACAATCCCTTTTTTCTGTTCTTAAAAGGAAGTTACAGCAGTGGAGGGGTTATTGTTCCCTTAAAAACAACAACCAATTATATATATCTCAGCAGTTTAAAACAACAGCACATACATAAAACCTGGGATAAAGATTTCTATTGAGAAAGCTTTTTGAAAGAGAAACATACCGTATTTTTCGCCCTATAGGACGCACTTTTTCCCCTCCAAAAATGAAGGGGAAATGTGTGTGCATCCTATGGAGCGAATGCAGGCTTTCGCTGAAGCCTGGAGAGCGCGGGGGGTCGGTGCGCACCGACCCCTCTCACTCTCCAGGCTTTAGGAAGCTATCCACTAGCCGTGGGAGATGCAGTTCTCCCACGCTAGCAGAAAGCTTGCCTGCACCCAGAAGCTTGGGGCGCGCTGAGCTCAGCACGCCCCAAGTTTTGGGCTTTGCGCAGCACTCCGCTAGCCGTGGGAGAGCCGCCGACTCTCCCACGGCTAGCAGATAGCAGCCTGTTCTGGGGGCTGGGGTCGGGGGAAGCTCGGGCTTCCCCCGCCCCAGCCCCGCAACTGGGGGGGGGATTTTTTTTTTCTTTGTTTCCCCCCAAAAAAACTAGGTGCGTCCTATGGGGCGAAAAATACGGTATTTAGCAAGCGCTGGAAGGGCAGTAGAGAAGGTGCCTGCCAGGTATATAATGGGAGGAAGTTCCAAAGGGTAAGAACACTAAAGGCCCAATTCCAACATCATGCAGAACGGGTCTCCCTTTAGAACAGTATCTGCGGGATGCACTGCATAACATAGTGATCGGTTGGAGAGGAATCCTTAATTCACTGGTTCAATTGCAGCTGAACTGAGATTTGATTTGGGTGAAGGGCCCTAGCCCAATGGCAGGGCATATGACTTGAATGCAAATGTACCAAGCCTTTGCATTTTCAGGTAAGACTGGAAGAAATATGCACCTGAAATTGTGGAGATCTGCTGCCAGTTACTAAACTAGACAGATCCATGGTCTGAACTAGTACAAAGCAGCTTCCTATGTCCCCAAAGCAATGCGATATCTGAAAATTGGATTACTATTGTGTTAAAATTGGTATGTGTGAGCAAATGTGAAGTTAGGAAGAAATATGATTAACAGGGGCATATTTTACAGCTGTGACTTATTAGATAAATGCTTTGCTATTAAGTTTCGTTTATTTTCTCCAGACCTTTCAAGGTTGTGGAAATCCCAAACTCAACTCAAAAGCTTCCAGCGCTGAGGAAAAGAAGAGGCGAGGAAAGTATGTCAGTGAAGATAAACCTTCAGGGCTTAGTTCAGAGAAACTTGTGAGTATGGAATTTAGTTCTGACTTTTTTAGAAATGCTTCTGTATGGAAACAATCTGTGTGGCCCGTTGCTTAGAATAGCACTGGTTCAAGGTCACACAGAGAGCTTCCAGGTTGGCTGCTGGTTGGAAAGCCAATCTTCCCAGTCACAGTCTGACACCCTAACACCAAGTCACCAGTGGAGGTCGTCTTTCTGGTTTAATTATTCTTTTGATGACGCCATTGCCATTTTTGAGATACTCCGCTCATAACAATTTCAGGAAATGTGGGCTGCCACTGCTTTGCTCCTTCCACTCAAGCACTCACAGGCACCGTTAGTATAACCCAGTCTGTCTCCTAAGTGAAAATACAGCCTCGCTGCAATGCCGTTGCAACTTAATATTTAAGAAACTAACATGAAAAATAAATGGGATAGTTCCGAGTACAGTCGTAGCTTGGATCCCGAATGCAAGTCGAACATTTTGGGTTCCAAACACCACAATCCCAGAAGTGAGTGTTCTGGTTTACAAATGTTCTTTGGAACCCGAACGTCTGGCACAGCTTCCGATTGGCTGCAGGAAGTCGCGCCTTGGTTTCCAAACGTTTTGGAAGTCAAACGGACTTCCGGAATGGATTCCGTTCTACTTCTGACGTACGACTGTAGTGGCCTTTCCCTTCCTTTGATTTTGGGACCTCTCTCAGTAATGTCAGTGAAGTTCTAACTCTTGTTCCAGCAATGCAGGTTTATCCAGTCATTACTCAGCCTTACCCAGTGCATAAAGGTAAAGGGACCCTGACCATTAGGTCCAGTCGTGACCGACTCTGGGGTTGCGGCGCTCATCTCGCTTTATTGGCCGAGGGAGCTGGCGTTTGTCTGCAGACAGCTTCCGGGTCATGTGGCCAGCATGACCAAGCTGCTTCTGGCGAACCAGAGCAGCACACGGAAACGCTGTTTACCTTCCCACCAGAGCAGTACCTATTTATCTACTTGCACTTTGATGTGCTTTTGAACTGCTAGGTTGGCAGGAGCAGGGACTGAGCAACGGGAGTTCACCCCGTCACGGGGATTTGAACCGCCGACCTTCTGATTGGCAAGTCCTAGACTCTGTGGTTTAACCCACAGCGCCACCCCTGTCCCTTTTTTTACTGGCATACGTCAATGTTATTAGTCACCACTAGCCACCTTCTTGAAGAAAGTTGGTCTTCAACTTACTAATACATCCTGACAGGTACTCACCCACTCTCCTTCTTTGCCAAGCTGTTCTACCATTTTAGTGCTTCTGCTCCCGGGCCAGGCATTCTGGATGCTCTGGGTCCATTTATCCTTCATAAGTACATAGGAAGAGGCCTGTTGGATTAAACCAAAGGCCCATCTAGACCATCATCCTGTTCTCTCAGTGGCCAACTAGATGCCTGTGGAAAGCCCACAAGCAGGATAGGGGTTTGGGAGCTTTTCTCTTCATTTTTCTTGGGAGAAAAATAAATGTTGTGTTGATAGCTTTCTGCTGTATAAAATAGCAGCTTCGGTAAAGTAGCCTGTCTTGAATTGTGTACTAAAAAACAACTATGGAAATTGTAGCAGTCTTGCATTGTTGTAAGTGGATTAACAACTGCCCAGCGTTTGAACCCATAAGTTCTGGATCAGTTTATCATGACTGAGCTTGGAATTCAAAATGTCGCTTTCAAACACCTTCCTCCTTCAGCTTTGATTCTTCTCCATCTGGCAGGTTTCAGATGCCAAAGGGAAGCTGAGAGAAATAAGGGACTTCTGGGTTGCCCTCCCAAGCACACTTTGCAATGAGAAAGTTTCCTCTGGTTCTGTGAATGAGGACAGGTGCTGGAATGGAATGGCCAAAAGCGGGTAAGGCTGGTCAAAATGTGATGGAAGTTCAGCAGGGTGAAGTACACTCACATACAAGTTTCATGAAGCTTTGTAATCTGTAAATATGAGCCCCATTATGGGGTAGGTAAGAGAGAAAAGGCAGAGTTTGCCTAGTCGAGAGAGTCAACATTAGTAGTCATTGGGATCCTGTCCTTTTCCTTGCTTAGACTGAGCCCCACATAAACACACACATGCTTGGGCAAAAAGATGGCTGCTGGTGCTGTTATTCCCTGCACCTGGTTCAAACGTAATGCTGAGCCATAGTTTAAGAAGCCAGTCACAGGACTGAGAGATCTTTCATCCCACCCACCCCCAATCTCTGGTTAAGGGCCTCCCTAAACACCAATTTAGAACCAGTATTTCATTTTAGAAGGGTTCTTTAGCAGTGTTAGGATGCCTTTAACCAGGGTTAGGGGCAGACACAAGGCCAAGATATAGCAGGTGGAGGCAGAGGGCAAGTGGAATTTGTGCCTACAAGATCAGTTCCTAAACCATGTTGTCAGAATTCTAGGTTTGATGTTATGATCAGAAGCGTGTTGAAGGCCGCAGTAATGTTGGTGAGTTGCAAAGGCTTAGATGCAAGTTAAAGATAGTGACCTAGTTCCAATGTCGCACTAAACAGTAATAATATTATGCGCATGAGTGGCAGCAGGCCCTGGGTTTGCATCTTCCCTGCTCCTCTGATGTGACACCATGGAGATTTGAAACATCTGCTTCCTCTTCTAGACAAGTTTGGAAGAACTTGCTTTTATTGAAACAAACCATAATTTAAACTAACCAAAGTCTACCTAGTTCTGACATAATAACAAACTTTTGGAAGCAGATGGTCCTCCTTGTGACGATGTAAGAATGCACAAACCAAGTCAACGTCTTAAATCAATTGCAATAATGTTTGATACCCTAAAGTTGGCTTCTTGCATGAACACACGTGGCTCTTTGCAGGTATCTTCCAGATGTGATGGGAGACGGACTAGCCAATCAAATCAATAACCCAGAAGTTGAGGTAGACATTACTAAACCAGACATGACTATTCGCCAGCAAATCATGCAGTTGAAGATTATGACAAATCGACTGCGCAATGCATATAATGGGAATGACGTGGATTTTCAGGATACAAGTAAGTACGGAGCTGAGAAAAGGCAACAGTGTTGTGCTGTGGAGGTGGCACAATCTATATCATGCATACTTATATGATATGATTTATATGATTAGCAGTTGAAATAAAGAGTTCTGCAGGATTCCATGTTCAGAAAGCAACAGAACATCAAAGAGGTTCAGTTCACAATTCTGTTACGCCATACTTAATGTAGAGCCAGTGCACGGAAGCAGTGGCAAGTTGGCTGCTGCAAGTATTGCCCTTATATGCTGACACCCAAGAACTGGAGTGCAAGAGATCTAGTTAGTAACGCTTGGTGATTTTACTCCTCCCTCTCTAGAGTGCTGGCTGCTACATCCATATCTTTATACAGGCATTGCCAAGACTTGTGCACCTGAGATTACCCACTGTCTTCCCAGGGTTTCTTCTCCCTATCAGTCCCTAATGCCTCATTTCAATGGACAAACTCCAGCTTTCCTCTGACTGTTCAGCAGCAGCAGCAGGGGTTTCAAGCTTGGGAGGATGCTGTAGCTCAGGATGGTACAGTGGTACCTTGGGTTACAGATGCTTCAGGTTACAGACGCTTCAAGTTAAAGACTATCTAACCCAGAAATAACTTTGCTTCAGGATGAGAACAGAAATCGCGCAGCAGCGAGAGGCCCCATTAGCTAAAATGGTACCTCAGGTTAAGAACAGTTTCAGGTTAAGAACGGACCTCCAGAACGAATTAAGTTCTTAACCCGAGGTACCACTGTAGTTCAAAATATTGCTCCTTTCTGTAATTAGTCCTTAGGAGCCTGTGGGCTCAAGTCCCCTGGTAACTACAGTAACAATGAGAACATGTCCAACTTTGGTTTGCTAAAAATGTGGATTGAAAGGCTCCGCACAGAATTTGGTCCACTCATCCCATTTTCCCCACCAGCTTTTGGGTGGTTTGTTAAATGTGGGCACCGTTTAACAAGGGTGAGGTGAGATATATACCCCTGCTTCTCTGCATTCCAAATTCTTCATTTGCTTTCCCTGGCTTTATGGCAACAGCAATGCACATGGTGTGGTTTAATTTGCAAGCTCTTTTGGAACTGCCATGCTTACTTGAACTTTTGTCTTGCCTAGGTGATGACATTAGTGGTTCTGGAAGCGGCGATAGTTGCATTGACGACATCTGTGGCAAAAAACTGTCCAAGAGCGCTAGCACCAGGCCGCCAGAGACGCATCCAATGCCTAAGCAGTCTGGACAAGGTGTTGGTGGAAATAGCAGCAACATACTTTTGCCTTCTTCCTTTCTTTTATTACTTTCTCTGGCTGCTGTTGCAGCACAGTACCTGCGGCGGTAACTCATTTGTGCGGCCGTGAAAGAGACTGTGGGTGGTTGTGGTCTTAACTTTGCCAAAAATGTGGACTATATTTAATTCATCTTGGCAAAATGAGGGAGATAAAACGTTCTTGATTGTTTGTGATGACCTGGCAGTGCTAGAACTGGTCTTTTCCCCCTCCCCTTTCTTTTTTTGGTCTTCTTTGAATGCTGGGGCCTTCTTTCTTTACCTCTTTTTATCATTAATTTGCCACAACGAGACACTTAGGAGCCTACAACAGATCTTGGCAGATATGGGTAATGGGTAAAAAGGACAAATGACCTTCAAGGCCACATCATTTTTATTGACTCCAGTAAAACACACAAGTATCTCATATTCTTATTTAGCTGTAGCCAAAGATGTGCTACAATTGTTTAAAACAATACACCTTTTTTAATTTAAAAATCTTCCAGGTGCTGTAACAGTTCATTATTTTCCATTAAGAAAGTGGCAAATGGTCCTTCCTGTATACCAGATTAGCAAAGGGATTATGGTGGAATTTGGAACGAAATTACTTTAATTGGCAAATACCTCTGTTAAAATGAGTGGTTGAAGCCACTTAATATTTCTCTCCTACATCTAAATGAATTAGAGTGAGATTCAAGTTTTGCATGATCCTTTGAAAGTAGCATTCAAAATTGATAAAATGCAATACAGAATTGTAATATGCAACATTATGCTAGAAATATGCATGGGGAGATTTCTGTCTGGGAAGCATTGTTTTCAGTTTGAGGCTGAAAAATTTCCCGTTATTAATAGTGACAACAGTTGACTTTTACCAAAGGGATGATGCAAAGAAACTGCTTTGTGTGTTATTACTGATCCTGTTAGCAAAGCCTGGAGGCGACTAATTGTTTGGCCCAGGGAACAATTATATACTATCAAATGCCCCAGGGAATTTCCATGGCTACAACCTGCCCAAAGTACCACCAATTATGCCGATGGAAAGCAGACCAAAGCCATAGTTTGAGTCATCAAGTCAACCAGCTGCTACCTTATTTCATCTCACATCGGCATAGTTAACCTTATGTTCTCTAGTCCTTGTTTAGTAAAACTGCTTCACTTCAGCTAATTTCCTGATTGTTGCTACATATTTGCCAGGAGTATTGTCTGATATCAAGGTGGAAGGGGTTGGAGGAAAGAGGGGCTGTCCAACCACATATCTACAGCAATAGATTCTCCTATGTATTTCGCCGTTGAGACACAGTTCTCTGCTTTGGGTTCTTTTGGTACAGCCATAAACTTTTTTCACCCCCTCTTTCAAAAATATCTAGCATAGAAAGGCCAGTCCTATTCATGTTGTTGAATGATAGGAAGCCTTCGACACAATCTTTGCTGTTAATTCACTTATATCATGACTTTCCTTTTAGGACACAGGGATTATGAAAGCATATTTTTTACATTTAATATATAGATATATGGGCTTTGCATAAATGTCGAAAACATTTCTCTTCTGCATCAAAGACAAATGCATTTCTTAATGACAGCATTCAAAAAGGCAGAATTACAGAATCAGTTATAAAACATGCAGAGTTAGCAGGGAAGCCATTCTAGTATTGTGGCACATGAATTAATGCAAGCAAATTAATTCAAATGAATTATCTTTCCCATTCCCGGTCCTATTTGTTTTTCTACAACACTGGGAGAAATTAATTTCCTAATCATTTCAATCGGTATTGGAGGCTGCCAAAAACATCACCAGAATGTTGAAAATACGCTACTGAAGTCTTGATGCCAGAACGAATTTGTTGCTCCAAAGAACACCTGCTTTTGCACACATTACTTTCAGTCCCTTGTTAAGTAGAACAATACACCACCCCACTTTCATTATTGATCTCGTCCATCTAATATATTTATTTTTGTTCTCAGTTTAGACCATTCTTAATAATTCTGAATACAAATGAGGCATGAAAAGCAAATATCCTGCCTCCTTTGAACGTTAAGTTCAAATGCCTGGGAAAAAATGGAGTGCCACATTCAAATAGCATTATATATGTAGCCTTCTGTTGGTAAAAAATAGAAATGAAATGCTATACACATTGAGGTAAAAATGAAACAGCTGTCATTTCCTCCCCCCTGAATGAAAATCTTCTGCCAAACTGCTGGAGAGCTGTAAACTCAACACAGTCCTGGGCTCAAACTATGAGAGAACTAGGGTCTGGTGCGTTTACTCTGTTGCTGTTTCACATCTGAAACAGAAACTGGCTGTGTGAAAATATTTTTTTCTAAGAAGAATGTGCAAATAGGGACTGATGACCCTTGCCCTCCACTTCCCTCCCCAAAGCTTCTCCCTCCCAGCCAACTTTACTTCCCGTATGAGAGCCCAATTGAGGAAAACATGACATTGGGGAGAGAGGCTATGCTACAAGGAAGCAGGCCGTGAGGGGGTGGAAGTTTTTAGGGCCCATTTGCTCAATCCTGATTTTTATACGCAGTTGGGCCATCCCGTATTTAAATAAATGAGTCTGCCACTCCTTTGAGCCTCATTTGTCATTTGAGCCTCGGTCTCTTGATAAATGCTAAATCTAATGCTCTTAGGATCTGAAGTTTTGTGATTTAAAAAGTTTCATTCATATATATAAAAATATGAATGAATGAATGACATTGCTCTGTTTTGATGTTTAAAAACACCTTATAAACCCCAAGCCCTTTGCAAAGCTGTCAGCCAGAAACCCATCAAGGTTTTTCTCTCTTTTTGTGCCATAATGTCTTTTTCAGTGGAGGGCTGAGGGTCAATAGAGGCTTTAAGAGCACTGATATTTATCATTTACAAACGACAAACAACCTATAATTTTCTGGTGGGCTTGTTAGAGAGTTATGGTACAAATATATCCAGAGTACACCTTGGCTTTTTTTAAAAAAAATGCAGTTCTATCTGCAAAATTAAGATTTATTTCACTTACTGGCATTCTTGGCCATTTATATATTTCTTTTGGTTACCAAGTTCCTGTAACTATCTTGCACTGTTGAACTATGTTCTTTGAATCCTTGTATAAATAAAATAAAAAAAAGGCTGGAGACTTAAATCTATATGAATGTCCCTTGCAACAACATGCTGCTTTATTTGTTCTGTTTTTACTGATTTTCAGCAGGTGCCAGACTAGCATCATGAAAAAGTATTTGTCAACTTGCTGATGATAATAATAGCATGAAGAATGGTCTGCCATACCTGTATACTGTTAAAATAGCTACATCTTGATTAGTATTGCTATGCATTTACTCAGAAGCAAGTCTAAGTTTGATGGGCCTTAGTCCTTAGTAAGTGTATTTAGGATAGCGCCATTAATGCTAACACTTGAAGGCAATGAGCCACCTAGCTACTGTGGCGCAACAATATGTGATGCCCTTCTAACTCCCTATAACTGAATGTTGTAATCGACAGACACCAAAATGTATTTTTATCCAGAATGGTGTGACCAGGACAGCAGCCACCTATGTATGGGCTGGAGTACAGTTAAGAGCCTTTTATGCATTACATCCAACACATGGAGTTCCCACATGGTTTTTCAGTAGTCCCTCTCAGAGCAGCTGTTGTTTTGATCAGCCCTCCTTTCCAAGTCAGTGTACAGTATTTAGGACTGGTGTTCAAATGTTAAAGCATGCTTAATGGTCCAGAGAACCAGAGGAGAGGCACTTCTAGATAAACAGTGCCTACTGGAGGAAAAATTGTACACCTGTCCCAGTCCATTATGTGGATGGTCTGTGTTGGATTTAGTTGCCCAGATCTAGCAGCAGAGATGCAAGCGTGGAAAGAGGTTTATGCACATAAATCTGGTGTAGACAGGGGCATAACAGCCTCCTGCAGAGAAAAAATGCCTGCATCCAAAACCTGCTGGCTCCCAGCACAGCTACCAAGGGGTACTTCCTGATTTCTCAGCAGCCAGACCCTCTGTCTCCTGGCCCCCTCCTCTCCTGCCTCTGAGTCTGAACTTCCCTCTGCCCCAGCCTCTTCCTGCTCACTAAGTCCTGTTGCCTCTTCAGCTTCTGACACCTCCCCCCCCCCCATCTTCTCCCTCTGGCCACTCATCACCATCCCACCACCAATCCCCTGGCTCTGAGCCTCCTTCCTTTGGAAGGTTCCCCAGCTGGGACCTCCCAACACTGCTCTATATCCAGCCAATCCATGCCACAAAGGCCTCAGCAACATGTTATATAAATTGCATATCCATCACTAATATATACACAAATAAACAACCAACCAGCAAACTGTCATCCTAAATGAGGATGAATTGCCAATCCATAATACCATTAAATAAACATATATATGGGTTTAAATTGTCTGAATGCTATCAAGCAAATGAAGCAGCCTGAATCATAGCAATCCGCTGGGTTGAGCATGGGCTAGAACACAATTATTTCACATGAAACAGCACGCATATAGAACATTTGATATAAACATGCCTTGTAGTCCTTTATTTAAATTCACTACAAAAATAAGGGGGGAAATGGTATTTCAGAATTATTTTTATTGTGCAATATTTAAAACCAGTTATGTCAGACACAAAAAAATCACGTCAACAGATTCTTCCATTTAACAATGTAGTATAGGGACCACAAATCAGTGAAATCAGTGGTAAGCATAATAACTCTGTCCTCTACTGTGGCTAACCTTTTCATGTCTGGTTGCAATCACTAACCCCTGCTGAGCCTTCCAGCCCACCTCTAAAAAAAATTCCACTGACTGCAATAGGATCTGTAACAGTGCAGATCACTAATGCAGTTGCTGAGGTACCTCTCAAACAGAGTCCACAATTTCAAAACAATCACTTCAGCTAATACTACTGAATGGAATTGAGATCAATTCTATACTCTCCTATTAACATCAACAGATAATCTGGGCCAGATTCTTCCACTTTGTTCCCTCAGATCCCAAAGCTTGAATCAGTAAATGTTCACTGGATTAAGGACTGGAACTTGAGTTTGCTTCCCCATTTATTGGACCAGCTGTATTTATCTCCCTACTAACTGTACACGTGCAAAAGATTTCATCCCACACATTTCCTACTGCTGCCAGTTCTTAGAACAAAAAGACTACCATAGGCAAAGGCCCTGGTCTGTGAAGCCTAAATTGCTTTGAAAAGACTACTTTCCACTGAGTACACACAATTAGCAGGCAAAAGTCCTATTGCCACCAGGTAGGAACAAACTAAAGCCCTTGATGTCTGGAACGACAAGGCACTAGCTGAAAAACAAGCAGATTTTTTTGCCCTCTTGCCTACCAGCTCATCCCAAATCAAAGTGTTTTGAACTGTTTATATATTTTTGTATTTTTTAAATGTGAAAAACTTTGGTTTTATGTTTGTATAGAAGCGCTCACCTTGGAAAGATACAGATATTTCACTACTACGTCCACGTTACCCAACCTCACTTTAAATAATGTAAATGGGTTTCAGTACTGACACAAGAATGCAAAGTTCCTTTGATTATATCTTCTAGCGTCCTTTCCCCCCCATTCTCCCTTATGTAGTATTTTTCACATCAAATTACAGCTGAGCTGTACCAGTAAAAGGTAGAAGCGTTTAAATGTAACTATAGTTCCCAGTATAAGGGAGATCTGCATGGCTGCTGCTCTTCTCAGGGTGTTTTGACACTGCCTCTTTCAGTTGTTTTGTCACATCTTTCAATTGCTTCTTCTTCCTTTTCTCCTCCTCCTCTTTTCTACGTCTGGCTCTTTCACTCTCTCCCTCTTTGCCTTCCTTCTTCTTTCTGGTTGGAGCCACTTTGCCCTTCTGAATCCGACCAGACTTGGTTATCCGCACTGGCAGAAAAGTATAGATACATATATGTTACATTAATTTTATAACAAACCCATGCAAGAATGCAGTGAATTGCCAAAGGTGGAACTGAAATAATTATTCAATGTGTTTTTAGTCACTGCCCACTAGTGGGCTTTTAGATAGGTTACTCTGTGAAATTCCTGCTACAATTGTGTATTGAGTTCCTCTCCACTTTCAGTCACTATCTCTCCTGCCGATGGTGGCAAAATGTTTCAGAGAAAGAGGGCAGACAGGATCCATAAAGGTGTTCATCTATTTAGTCATCTGCATCTTTTCCTTTTGCAGAAATTGAGCAGCTTAGAATAACAGGATTGGGGGGGGGGATACAAGAGGGCACAAGGCAAAACAGCATCACACATGCATCTTCTCCTGCCTTGGATTCATTTCTAGAAATAATTTCAGAAAATGGGAAGGAAAGGCGTGTTGCAGTGGGGAAGGGAGGTGCTAACAATGGACAGAAAATGAGTTCTTGCCTAACAACTGACAGTTGCTAACAACTACACCGACATATTGACTGATCTTTGTTGGACTGTTTTCTCTGTTTTCAATACCGACAAAGCAGGAGCAACAGATACACGAGCTGAACAGCAAGAAAGAGTTTTTGCAAACATTTGTATCACTACTGAAAGGTGTCCCTCCATCTTTCAGAGAATGCTGGTAAAGGAACAAAAGTGTTCAGGAAACCTCATCTTCCCCATTGGCTGGGATCACCCAGGAGACAATTCCTGGAAGCAGTAGGTTTGCTCTCAGTTTTGTTTGCCCTCAGAAATAAGTACACATAGCAAAATCTGACTGGTCACACAGCACATTGTGTTTACAAGTTCATTATGTGATTCTTGATTGGCTGAAATCCTCTAGTGGACAAGAATGAAGTCCTGGGCAAATAAAACAATGAACCTAAAGCAGCAGTTGATTAGAAGTTCCACGACTACAAAACGGACATGAAAAATGGAGAAGGGTCTCACTGGCAGGGTTCTTTCTCATGCAATTTACCTACTGCCTCTGAAAGCACTGTTTGTACACATACCTCCCCCCACAGAAACGAGCAAACATTTGGCATCACCCTACTAGAAATGTATATCGTGACAAAGCATACACCCTAGCTCATTTTTCCCCCTCAAGCGTAACAGCATTTGTCTGTCTTATGCTATCGAGCAAAATCTAGCTTCCCTCCCATCCAGTTTTAAAAGAAATTTGCATTGTCCATTCTAACCTAAAGAGTTGTATGGATTTAGAAAGCTGAGTTCCCTCACCCGACCGCACTCACATTCCCACCAATTCCATGTAAAGAAGACCATGCAAGCTCATGAATAACAGCAGCAACAGAGAGAAAATACACTGGAAGGATTGTAGGATTCTAATGTACTTTAGCTATAATGGCATTTTATTTATATATTTAGATACTGCTTATATGCCAAAATGGCTTCTAAGCAGTTTACAACTATAAAATCAATACATAGTTAAAATACACAAAAACAATTCCATTGGGGCAATAAACATCCTTAATTTAAATTAAAATATTAAAATATACAATAAAAAGCAACTAAAGAAGGAAATAATATATTTTATATTATAAATCATATTTACAATATACATGTATGCCCCAACCTATTCAAGCAATGTTCATGGCAGCTTACACTATAAAAAAATTAATAAAAGTACCAACCATTTTAAAAAATAGTGAAAAACAGGAACTAGGCTGCAGCAATTAAACCAATAAACAACAATAATACTGTAATCAGCCCCAGAATCTTAGCAAAAAAGAAAATCAGCAGCTGATTGTTACAATTACTGACCATGGAAAAGAAAAGCAGAACCAAATAACAGATTAATAGTGACTGCTTACTTACCCTCCAAAGCACTCTCTTCTTCCTCACAAAAATCAGCTGTAGAGTTAGCATCTTTTGCAGCAATAAAACAAGGTGCAAAGACATTTCAGAATGTTCAACATTAAGACAACATTATGAACGCCTCAAAAGAATTGTACCTTCCGTGGAAGTGCTAGCTACAAGTAACTTCTATACAGTGTTAAAAATAAACGGTGAGATTTAATTTATTGCAATGATAGAATTAACAAAAGATTGTGTTCCATTTACATAGATTCTTAAAGTGTACATGCTTCCACTTTAGCAATAACTTCAAGATACATTGCATGCCAAACAGAAATGACAGAGTTTTCTCTTTACATAAATGGTTTTCTTAAGACTACATTCACATGAACAGTCAGTTCAGTTCAATGCACCTTAACGTAGCTAAACTCCAGCTGTGTTCTCTGCAAGGAAGTTAAAGTGAAGCAGGAGCAAGAATATTCTTCAAAAGAAAAATACAGAATTCCACCCCAGAATTGTTTGTGGAAATGTTTGTTTCTGACTCATCCCTCTCTAGAAACCAAAGCCAATTGAGAACTCTGGGGTGTTACCTCTTGACTGATTTAACATGGGAATGTACCCATGTAGATAATGTGGAAGCAGCATAGCTATCCCATGCTGCTAATAATTAATACTGTTCAATGGTTTTCATGTGAATGTACCCTCAGGTTTTCTGCAATCAACATCAATGATCACTGGAAATTCTACAAATGAAAATCAGCAGCTACAATTAAAAAAATCACTACCAATGATCTATTCATCTTCACTTAAACCACATCCTATTGGCTAGAAGAACTGAAGTGGAACTTTACGTCCTATCCAATCAGTGATCTGTTCTGTGTGACAGATCTCACTGTATCATCCACTTGGTTCAATGCAGGAAATGCTGTTCACTGAAAAACTCTGTTCAAAAATTGCTCAGCCATGGAAGCCCCATTCTGTATCCCTATACTGAAAAGTAACACTAGGTGGTGTTTGTAGTGAATGTTCCCATGGAACACTTTATAAATAGTATTTATTTTCCAGCTTCCTTTGTTAAGTGGCCTGATACTGCATTTGTCTGAGGCTCATGGTTTCAAATGTAACTAAATCTGATATGAATCACATCCCTGATTTTCAAACTGTCTGATGAAAGTTTGATCCAATTCTTTGTGGGCAAAAGATCCGCAACCATCTGACAAGTTTAGCATAAGCAAAGCAGTATTAGAATGCACAGTGTTGTCCAGCATGTGGAAGCCTTTATTGATATTGTCTATGGCATATATTTTTTCTGTAGAGAGCAAGAGGAAGTCAGTATCTTCTCAGACTTTCTTTGCTACTAACTATAGACATGGAATTTCTGGTGTTTAAAATTAACATATCCCGAGTTCAGTCTCTTGCTCCTTTCAAATGTGAAGTTTCTGTGACAAGTTCTTAAAGGCCAGGTCTCTTCTTTGCATTGCCTCTCTTCAATCCTAAATAAGGATTTGATTTTATTTTTCATCACATCAGCAAAATGTAAACAAAAAAAGGAACTCCAAAAGACCTGAATGGTATCCTTTGTGGGCGGGGGGTGGGGGGACAATGGTTAGACTCACATCATATTCATCTATAGAATTCTTTGCTTCTAGCATTCTTCACTGCACAAGATATATATGGTCCACTTTGCAGCAGCAGAAATCCTCTTCTTGCTCCAGTGCAAATGAATGAGTCTTCACCACCATTTGTGGCCATTCACTTACCAGTCTTCTACTTGATTTTCAAGTCCAAGTGTTCCAGGAGTTGAGCTATGATAAAGCCATCTGTCTTCACCACCTATGTGCTATAGCCATGACTTTTTGTGCAGTGCCTCAGCCAAAATGGCATGTCACTCTGCATACTATCAGTCTCTCTCTTCAGTCCTAGTCTAGACTCTTGCACACCATAATTTCCAAAATCCAGTACAATTCAGTCACATTTGAATCAAACATAGGAAATAAAAGAATTCCCTCTTAACAGCAAAGTTGGCAATACTTCATGTTATTTCCAGTAGGACAGGAAAACGGGAGTTCAACAGTTCCAACACACACCGTAACATTCTCTTGAAGGTCCCTACATTTTCCTGCACAAAAAACTGGGTTTTTTTTTTAATAAATGTGGATTCTGATCTTGATCCAGTATCAGCACACCTGTACATACACACACAGGTATTTCTTTCATAGCAGAGATAAAACTCATACTTGCTGATCTTTGTATTTTGCCCATTGTGTCTCAAATAATAGGTTCACAATTCCAGGCAATTGTTCACTTGCCTTCTCAAATATAGAGTTGTTTCTTGCAAGGATGTGTACATGAGCTGATTTTTGAAGAAAAGAAATTACTTGAATAAAACCAGATTATTTTCTGCAGCATTTCAACTCACTCCTATTCAAAGAGAATTAGATATCCTTCCATTCCAGAACCAATCAATCAATTTTGGGAAGGGCTGTAGCTCAGTAGTACAGCATCTGCTTTGTAGGAAGAAGACGCCAGGTTTGATACCTGGCATCTCCAGGTAGGGATGGGAATGACCTCTGCCACAGACCCTGGAGAGCCACTGCCAGTCTGTGGACGATGGATCAACCAATCTGCTTCAACATCAGATAGCTTCCTATGTTCCTATGCATGACACAATTCAGAATGAGCTGCAGAGCCTATATTCTGCAGTAACTTATCTGGCAAAGTCAACATCTACTGTTCTATGACACCCTAGAAGTACACTGTGAAAGAGCACCATGTTGCAGGTGCGTAATGAAGATCCTCAAGGGAACAGTACAGTCTGATTATCCTTTACAGTTATTGACAAATTGTATCGGTTAAAAACTTGTAAAGAGATGCATCGTGTTTCCAAATCAGTAAGCTAGGGGGAAAAACCCACAAAAATGTAATGCCAAAGTTCACTTATCAAAATTCCACATGCACAGGTTGGGAATAAGTGTGAGGCTCTTTGTGGTAATAGCAGATCTTATGATGCTCCTATAGTTACTACTTTCTTGTTTTTACTGTTGTGAATCCACCTTGCTTTGAACACAACCAGACAAATCAACCTACCTAGGACACATTCTCTCTTATGACGCTCATTCCAAGCCTTCACTTTACAAGTCTTGCTGCAGGTGTAGATCTCAAAACAGCGCGTGCATACTGAGAGGTTCACACCAACTGATCGTCCACATTGGTAGCAATATTTAAAGACTCTGCAAAAGAGAAATTATGTGGAAGTCAACGTCCGTGATATTTATATGTTACCTTGTTGGGATGGACATAGTAAGTGATTATGTGGCTAAGAAAGGCGTCGTTGAGAATTTATTTACTTACATTTTGATTTCTAGTACTACTCTTATCAAAACCATCTTAGACTCACTGCTGCAAACTCACACTCTCAATTAAGCACCTGCAAGTCTTGAAGAATTGTCTGTTTCTTCAACACATGCTGTCTATAGGCAACTGGCCCAAATGCCGATGGTTCCGGTTTACTAAATGTTTTTTCTCCCAACTGGTAGATTCACACCACTTTGGGAGTTGCCTGAAAAACTCTGTTAACAGGTAATCATAGTAAATTAACTGAGCACTACATGTACAGGGCCACAGAACAGGCCAATGTGGTTAGGCTTATTCAAGTGGGTCCAATGGGGAGAGAGAAACATTGCAAGACAGCGTGCCATATAGACATCTGTAAGCTAATATGTACAGTGTGAATTTACATTTTTATATGCTGATCTTACTTGGGTGCATCTGCGTCCATTGCTCCCGCTCCAGATTTCCTTCTTCCTGCACAACAACAGACATGCAAAAGGAGATATTAAATATTTTTAACCTAAAGCCAGAGTGTGTATACACTTGAAAACAATTACTAATGTTTCAAATATCTTGGAATTTAATGAGTTCATTTCATCGATTGTTTCCTTCCTTATTTATTTCCTTACCAAAATTATATATCACTTATTCGTTAAAATATATATAATTGTTAAAAAAACCAGTTAAAACAGGTATTTTAAAATATCCAAAATTATTGGATATTTGATTATTAAAATAAACAGTAGCTAAAAAGAAAATGCATGTAACTTGTGCATTATCTGGACAGGCTTGTGTAAAGAAAAATATTTTAAGCAGGTGCCAAAAAGAGTACAGGAAAAACCACCAAACAGAAAATGCGTAAAGGATAAGGATCATGACCACTGTGCAGCTCCTACAGTGTTGAGAGTACACCAACAACAGCAGGAAATGTTAGGAAGTACCCCTGAAATCAAGCTTTGGGTCTAAGAATAGCAGCCTGCACCTGAGAAGGGAAGTTCTGCTTTGGCCTGGAGTGGCAAGGAGAGAACATCCATTACAGTAACTCAGACAGGGCACACTCAGACAAGCTGAGTTGCAACACTTCCTACTAAAGGCACTGATTGCTATCTTCTTCACTATAAATATTGGCTGTCCTCTCTTATCACTTGTAAATTTAATTTAAAGATAAACAAAAGAGAATCATACTCCTGGAAATGTTAAACCAAGACATGATCGCCTGTCACTCTTCCCTTCTCCCCCATGCCCATATAACTAAGCCATGGTCTCCTACCAGAAAGAAGCAAAAAATGTTAATCCCTTTTCTCCAACCCACCTGCACAGAATAAAGATGCATTTTTGAAGCCATTTTGGCAGAGATTTGGGACTCTGGTTGTGATTCTTGCATTTCAGGGGTTAGACTAGATGACCCACTGGGTCCCTTCAAACTCTACAGTTCTATGATCCTACCACCTCCACTTTCCCTGCCCAAATTTACTGCATCCTTGTTTACTACATGTTTTCAGGCATGCTTGAACTCTATTATTCAACCTATTCTTATTGTGCCGTTTATCGATTCTGTCTTAACATCATTAGCAAATATGCCAATTCCTTTTTAGTACAATAAAATTACTCTTGATTTAGCTTAAATGTCCTTGTTCACCCTTGGGGTGCCAAATTCTGGAGTGCATTCAAGTCTCAGTGTCAAAAGATTTTTAAAAAGGGGGGGTGAGGATTGAATGTGAAAACTCAAAGCTTACAAGCAAACTGCAGATTCCTAAAAATATTGTTACACTTCCAAAGGTTTCGCTTGGCCTCACCGTATTTGAGTCTTCGAATTTCCTCTCTATCCCACTGTTTTTCTCTCGACGTGACGCACTCTCGAAGCCGTTCACTGAGGTACTCCAACAACTTTTTACGGCTGGTGAAGGTTTCCCGCTCCGTTGGCGATAGGGCATGGTACGGTGTATGGAGCATTCTCTTATCCTGCAAAACACAAACACCCACAAGATGCCAGCGAGGAAGCAGATCTGTACCTTCCCAAAAATATACTTCCTTGTTATATTTGCAGGGAATGCGCGAGAATGTTGCACAGGAAAACCACTATGACACCAGTAAGATTAGCACTAGAACACCCTGTAAGACTGAAGAAGAAGAAGAGTTTGGATTTGATATCCCGCTTTTTCACTACCCGAAGGAGTCTCAAAGCGGCTAACATTCTCCTTTCCCTTCCTCCCCCACAATAAACACTCTGTGAGGTGAGTGGGGCTGAGAGACTTCAAAGAAGTGTGACTGGCCCAAGCTCACCCAGCAGCTGCATGACAGTGTGGGACGCGGGTGGCGCTGTGGGTTAAACCACAGAGCCCAGGCCTTGCCGATCAGAAGGTCAGCAGTTCGAATCCCCGCGACAGGGTGAGCTCCCATTGCTAAGTCCCAACTCCTGCCAACCTAGCAGTTCAAAAGCACATCAAAGTGCAAGTAGATAAATAGGTACCGTTCCGGTGGGAAGGTAAACGGTGTTTCCATGCACTGCTCTGGTTTGCCAGAAGCGGCTTAGTCATGCTGGCCACATGACCCGGAAGCTGTACGCCGGCTCCCTCGGCCAATAAAGCGAGATGAGCGCCGCAACCCCAGAGTCGGCCACTACTGGACCTAATGGTCAGGGGTCTCTTTACCTTTAAGACTGACAGTGAAAGAGGCTGCCTTGGGAGGGTGGGGGGCTCTCCTTCACTGGAGGAGAGACCTGATGGCCATTTGTCAGGAATGCTAAATTTGCATCATACAGAGCACTGCTCCAGACGACCTCCAAGGTACCTTCCAACTCTACGACTCTATTATTTGTAAATTATCTCAAGTGTTACAAAAGCATCCTGGAGTCTCCTGTGATCCCTCCTTCCAAAGAAACTGAAGCTCGGAGTATTTTCTGCTCCTGGAACTTCCATACCACTTGGGAAGCGGAACACACTTAACAGAACTTAAAAGCCCCCAGCCAGACATCACCAAGTGCATGGGGCTCTGTAACTGCTGTGTCCTTATTGCTCAGTGGTGATGTCTAGATTACTTGCAGAGAAGGCAGGTTTGTTGAAGAAAAGAGGCTTCCAGCCTTTCGACCACTTTCTGGTGGATGGAGCGGTCCCCAAGAATACAGACACTGGCCAACCCTGCCCTATTCCCTAGCTCAGGAAACACAACAGCCAACTCAAAAAAAAAAAAAGTAATAATCCAACACTTCCTCTTATCCTTACTTTACTATGTCATTTGAAAGGAGCAAGGACTTATGGGGGCTCTTCTTTTCACAAGCATATGCTTACTCTCATAACTCAGTAATAAGCAGTGAAATACACTGCACAAGTCATACATGCAACTTGGAAGCAAGTTTCAGAAACAGCAAATTATAAAGATAGACAAATATAACTTTTTATATAATTATAAATATTGAGAAATAAATACACACACATACAGAGGGAGAGATGTGTGTGTATATATACATACAGAGAGAGAGAGATGTGTGTGTATATATACATGTTGACAGAGAAAAGACATGTTCACACATAGGAAAGAAATGTACATGCAGCTTGAGTTGCATTTGTTTTCCTCGTAGCCATTTCCATCAGCACTGCTCTGCTAAATAAGTGGTACTCCTAATGCAAATAGGAACTCTAAAACAGTTAAACTCGCCCTCCATGCCTGCTATCATCCCCCAAGCCATCAGTAAAGGCAAGTATGTTCTTCATGTCACATTAGGTTGGTCCTGAAAATCACTTTTCACCACCCACAACCTCTGATCTTATAAGGTGATTGCTACTAATAATAATTTAAAGGGAACCTTGCAATCAAGTGTGAATTCATTTTCTTTCCAAAGGCAATGTCTGATCAAAATGTCTGTAAATCTTTATGGAAGTAAAAGGTCAATGGAAAGATGAATTTGAGTTCTAAGGAAAATGAGAACAGATGCTAGAGCAATCTGTGGCACTTGGAATTGATTTCTTTTGTCAATTATAGAAGCAAAGTTCACATATTTTTAACATGTTTTTGTAGTTCGAGGCACTGAAAAGATACCTGATAGATTCTGAAATGTGCATAGTCCACCACTGTTCCCACTGCAGTTCTTGTCTCATCCCCAATAGTAATTGGCATCAACATGTCTGCACCTCCTGCTATTAGAGAATTAATCTGGGGAAACGTGGGAAATAAAATAAACAAATAAATGCAGGCCATCAAGAAGCTCATGCAACCACTCCCTTAAGTACCACATACAGCCCAAAACAGACTTCAGAGTTATGGTCACAACACTTTCTTTACAAACAGTGGATATACAGTGACTAGACTCAGTAGTTGCCCAGTTATTTGGGTGGCAGGGCAGAACTCAAATCATTCAGAGGGCCACTTTTATTTTTCTTTTGTTTATCACTAACTTAAAAGCACGCTTAACTACATTAACCGCATGAAAGCATTTTTTAAAATAATAATTTCAACCTAAACCTTTTCATTTTCACCCATCATCAGGAATCTTCTTTCCTTTTGAGCCACATTGTATGCACACTTCTCTTTCTGTAACACTACAGATCTCTGAACCTCTGTCTTCGAACCCTCCCTCCTTCCTCACTTCACTCAACAGCACACTATGTATATCAGCACACCCCATAACACGTCATCTCGCTTCTTCACCATCAAAAGTCTGCACCCCACTTTTTAGCCCCTCTTTTTCTGTTTCCCCCTCCTCATACGTCTCTCTACAACTCCTTTTCTCATTCACCTCCTCTCCTCTCTCTGCATCCCTCAGCACTTCCACAGGTCTACTTGCACCTACATCTCTGCTACCCCATTTTTCTGTCTGTTTCCCCACCCACAGGTATCAACGCTTTTCTTACCAATGCAATCTTACTTGCTAGCGTCCTCTTAAATTCATATGTTGTGTTAGCGACAGCACACAGGGCACTTCCAACTGCTTGGCCTAGTGGGAGATTTGGTTCAGCTCCACCAGCCAGAAGCTCAGCCACTGCCTGAATAATGCAGCACAAAGAAAAATCTTGGAAAACATCTCAATATACACGTTACCACTTAATGTGACCTGAAGGATCCGCTAAATCAGAACAGCATTTAACAGAATTTACGGTCATTCTGTCTTAATCTCGCTGCTGGTGCAAGCATGGCTAAGAAACAGGGCAAGGCTAATTCAATGGATGAAGCACGACCAGCTGCCCAGATTCCTCCCTCCCCTTGTGAACAAGACCTCCATTGCCATCACCACACCACCTTCGGCAACAAAAGTAGTAGTCGAGGTCTGAGCCTGTCCAGCAGATGCTGAGGAATCTGATGAGAGGTTGAAATAAAAGGGAACGCCTAGCCTAAATAGAAGCAAAGGTTAAAGGAAGACATCATAGTGGTCTACAAAAATTTGAAGAGCTCTCATGCAAGAGATGGAGACTTGATCTCTTTTGCTCCAGTGCAGGACTATACTGTAGGGTGGAAATTTCAGGGAAGCAGAATTCAGGTCAATATTAGGAGAAACCTCTTGGTAGGAGAGACTGGGAGCCTCTGAAGGTTGTGCGTTCTTCACTAGGTGTTTCTAGGCATTCTAAGTAGAGACTGAATGGCGATCAGCTACAATGCTGTAGCTGCAGGATTGCTGTACTGAGCATGAGATTGGACTGGATGCCTTCTTAAGCCTCTTCCAATTACAGTCATATCCTTGGAAGTCAAATGGAATCCTTTCCGGAAGTCCATTAGACTTCCAAAACATTCGGAAACCAAAGCGCAGCTTCCGATTGGCTGCAGGAAGCTCCTGTAGCCAATCAGAAGCTGCGGAAGCCCCGTTGGACATTCGAGTTCCAAAGAACGTTTGCAAACCGGAACACTTACTTCCAGGTTTGCGGCGTTTGGGAGGCAAAATGTCCGAGTACCAAGGCGTTCAGGATCCAAGGTACGACTGTATATGATTCTATGAGGCAGCTGCCCGCAGTGTGGTCAGAGTAGGGTGCTCTGCTAATTGAAGAATTTCTTCCCATTGTAAATAGCAGGCATGTTGTTTGGGGGGTGGGAGGTGGATTCTGAGTGGGACCCCAGTGGGAACAAGTCTCACCACCCTGCATAGCACATCTTGATGCGCGGCCTGAGGGGAGGGGCACTTGTACCATCCATGTGTTAAATAAATAAATAAATAAATCAGCCACACAAGGCCAAACCGTGTGAATAAAATGAAATGTACTTTGGCCTTAAGTCACAGCCCTTTACCATTGTCCTCATTCCTCCAACCCAAATCCGATAAGGTTTTTAATAGTAATATTGAAGTCTGCATCAATATACTAGCAAAACTATGAAGCTAGGCAGGTTATAAAAGTGATTTATCGTTTGTGCTATAGGGATTTGTAACCTCCTAGAGCCCTGCAAGATTCTGACAAAGATTAGAACTATATATAACTCAGTTATATAATATGCACATTTTCCCTTTTACAAGCTTCAAATAAGATTGATTAAAACTGTCCACTTGCAACTGATTACTGTTTAAATAAGAACTGGAATCATCCATCTGATGTGGCAACAATGTCCGCAGATTTTCTCAAAGAATAAATATGGAGGGAGGGGAGGGGAGGGAAGATAGCATACCTGATCATTTCCACTAGCTATAGCCAGAGAAAGAGGGGAGTGGCCACTCCACAAGACATTTGGATTTGCATTGTGTTCTAAAAGAAGACGAACAACTCTGCTTGCATTCTGGAAGAGGAAAATACAATTAAATATGATCAATAAAGAAGAAACTTTTTTAAACTTAAATAATGGATCGACTTTTTAAAACGTAAATTACGTATTGACAAAGACATGCCTGCATCTCTAATTGTGAAGTTAAAAACTAAGCTAATTTGACTGGGTATTTACCAACATGCATACTGATAAGTTTCAGTTCAGAATTACATAACAGAAGTTATGGATTTGATGCAACGAATGCCAACAGTATAGAATTAAACCTACTCATATAGACATAAGAAAAAATGGACCAAACTGCTATAAACAAAGAATGCCCACAATTACAGATAGTTAATTAGAGGTAAAGTTGGGTTATTGACTTTTTATTTACGTAACCGATGGCAGTAATACAAAACTGCCAAGTAAGAAATCTATGTCAATGAAGCAATCAGCTCCGAAATGAGACAGCATATTGGGCACAACACAAATACAGCTGATTAAATAGGACCTTCCAGTTCTGTTAATCTACAGAAGACTCAATCATTAACTGTAATTAACAAATAAAAACCTTAATTGTTCAATGAGAAATCTCTAAATGCTTCAAATATGGTGCTCAAATGTATTTAACATTTCCCATTTTCTACCACATAACAATTATCACCTGCTATCCCTCCAGCTGGCCTGAGGTCACAATCCATGCCCATTTACCTGAAAATAAGTCCAGCTGAACTCACAAGGACTTGTCCTCTTGAACCTATAGAGTTTACTATCTATTGTAATTTCAATGAGATAATGATTTCCCATCTTATCTCTTTTCAACCACCACTCTGTTCAAGCTCTCCAAAAGTAGATAGAAAATAGGAATGGAAATGGAGAGGAAAAGAGTGAGACTTAAGAAGTGTCAAAGCTATTCACATTCATTCAGGTCTAAAATTGGAAACTAGATATTCCAAAAGCTTTCTCCCCAAATGTATAATTGCTTTCTGTACAGTTCTGGAACTGAGAGATCTTCGATTTGCTTTCATCTCAAAGGGAGTATTTTGCCCTTTAAAGCTGAAAATTCTATTAAAGCAGGCCATAGGACCCAGAGTTTTTGTTATACAACAGATCCTATACAATAGGTTTGGATAAAAACAAAGATCTTCCTAAAACAAACAAACAAACATAACAGTGACCACCAGGTGACAGAGAAGGGATCCAGAACAGGACTTCAGTCCTGAAGGAAAGCAGAAACAACTCTTTCCCCCAGGCTGCTTTCTAGTTCATAAAATCATAGAATTGTAGTTGAAAGAGACTCCAATGGTCATCTAGTCCAACCCCTTGCAATGCAGAAATAAAATAAAATTTGAATAAAAGTTCAAATTGCATTCTGCACCCAAACTGTTCGCCCCATGGGGGAGACATATAGGTCTCTCAGTATGTTTGCCCTTCTAGGTCAAATAGCAGTTTTAGATATTGATTTAAATTAGGAAAATAGCCTGGGTGGAAAGGATTAACTGCTCTCCCTCTGTCAAACCTATTTGCCACAAACACATACACAAGTGCTATTAACTTTTTAAAAAATCCACAGGAGAGCCACCATTATGTAACTTCTACGTTAAATCTAGCTTGGTCCTGTCTCAGTTGCGGTCAGAAGTCTAGACAAGTGTTGTAACCAAAGCTAGATGATGCCTCCATTATAACATCATATTTGCACTTACTCTCTGTTCCAAGACTGGCTTAGATGGCTTAACCCTGCCATAGGTCCTGTCATTGTATGGCAATGCAGCAGAATGGGCAATGAGACCACCATTTGAAGGAGAGTAAGGGCAAGAAGGACCTCTAAAGCTGTTGCATGCTTTCAGCCCAATCCTAGGATTGCCTCTCATGTTACATAGGAACAGCAGATGCAGAACTGTCTCACAAATTTGCTATGCAAACTTCTTGTGTAATGTGAAAACAGAGCAAATTGTATTTCTCCTTCTTCCTAAGAAAACCACTTATGTAAGCAGTTCTTAGACTGCAGGCAGCCAGCTAAAGAAACTGCCAGATTGGCTCTAGTTATATACGACAGCCCATTTGTAGCTGGCTGGATAAGAATTTAACCAGTAATCTTTCATATTAGCTGTGCTGGTCCCTCCAAACTACAAAATAAATGCTATTTGGTTCTTAATGTTGAACTTTTACTTAAAGCAGTACTCAGGACTTTTCCCAAACTAGAAAGGGGATGCTGCATTTTAATTTAATGAACTGCTAAGGGCCTCTAGCGGTCAAAGTTTGTGACTG
Source organism: Podarcis raffonei (assembly GCF_027172205.1). Classification (NCBI taxonomy): domain Eukaryota; kingdom Metazoa; phylum Chordata; class Lepidosauria; order Squamata; family Lacertidae; genus Podarcis; species Podarcis raffonei. Next base: position 66,706,433 of record NC_070606.1, on the reverse strand, counting down.
CTCCATTGTTGCCCTCACCATAGTTCTGATACACTGCCAAAAGCATAATATCCTGTCCCAATGTAATGAGTAGGAGAACTATCATTGCAGCAGAATGAATAGCAATCTGATGTTTATCTTTGCGGGGGGAGGGGTAAATTGGGGAAACATGCAATGGAGACAGAGTAAGCAGCATTCAAACAACCAAATCAAATATTTTTAAAAAGCAAAAAGGTCCTTGAAACAATGAGAATGCCTAAGGGACGTTTATGTCGGATTCAAGCCAAAAGTCAGAGCCTCCAGCTTAGCTCTTAGTCCAGAGGAATTTGGCCACCCTCCAGGTGCCCGGCTTGAATCCTTAAGACCTCCTGCCAGCGTCTGCCGGCAAGATCAAAGGAGGTCTCTTCGGCGATTCTCCTCAACGTGAAGGAGAACACACCACCACTCCTCCCCCACTCCTCTCCCAGGGAGGGGGAAAGAGACAGACAGAAATATATCTACATGTCTTTATTTCTGTCTTTCAGCAGTACAGAGAAAACATGTCTGCACACTCTGCTTCCCCACTGCAGAGAGAGAAAAAACTCCACCCATGTACTTCCAGTACAGGGTCATGTGCTGCTCTGAGGTAACATCCGGCTCTCAGAGCACTTTACAGACAGTCCCAGTTTCCCACGGGACAATCCAATAACATCCATATCCTGTTTACCATTCCAGCCACCTGGTGCTTGCTTCTGCATTGCTCCTTTTTCGTAACATCCTCCCCCAAAAGAATCAATGCGTGTTGCAGCAAGCAAAGCATGATCCAGAGAAGAAAACAAACAGTTGTTATACACATAACACTCCCCTGTTGTTTCAGTTCCACCCTTGGAACTCCCCGCCACTGGTTTCCCCAGTGTACCTCTCTGGTTGTCTGGTTTCCAAGGAATGAGTGCACCTGCATTACCTTGGCTAGCAACTCTCTGTTGTGTCTTTGTCTCTGACTTAGACACAGCTTCAACCTGTCCTCGGTTGTTTACAACAGCAACACATGCAACAGCTAAGTTAGCAAACTCTTTTGAGTACCTCTTGGGTGGTTGACCCTTTGTAACTCTCTCAGACCTACGTATGAGGTGCTGATCCTCTCTGCTCACTGGTCCAGTCTCAGGACTCTTTGGAGAACTAGTTCCAATGGTAAACAGTGGTTCATCCTTCAGTTGTGAAGGCCTATCTATTGTGTGAGACTTCCTCTCAATGACTGTGACAACTGAGCTCTCCGAGCTATCAGTGTCATCACTTTCTGTACAGCTGAAATCAGTGAAATCATCATCATCTGAATCGTCTTCAGTGGGAAATGTGTGTACTATCACTCTCTCCTGTTCAGGAGTACTCTCTAGAAATTTTGTGAGAATCACCTGACCAGATTCAGACAAAATTACTCTGTAGAGACCCTTTTCATACCCCACAAAAATGCCTCTGGCATTCTTTACTCCACCTGGAGCTTCTGTTCTCACATGAGACCCAAAAACCTTGAAATGGGCAACAGAAGGTTTTCTGTGGAACAGTTTCTCAAAAGGAGAACTTCCCAACTCTTTTGAAACCTTTCTCATTTTCGTATAACAGAACGACATTAGAGACTCGGCCCAGTACTCATGTGGCAGATGTGAACTAAGCAATTGCGCTTCCATCCCCTTTTGCAATTCTCTGTTCACCCGTACACAGACACCCCTGTTCCACGCTTCCGCTGAAACAGAAACCTTGTGTCTGATCCCCTTCTTCTTCAGGAACCTTTGGAAATCCTGTAAAAGAAAAATCTGCTTCTTGTCTGTGAATAGACAATCAATGTTAGCATCATGCATACTCTTAACTTTGTCACAAAACTCCTGAAACCTCTCCAAGGCTTCCTGTGGCTTTCTCAACACATAAACCCAGACATAGTTAAAGAAATGATCCACACACACAAGATAATATCTTGCATTGCCTCTAGATGGTTCTAGAGGACCAATCACATCAGCATACACCCGCTGAAATGCTCTGTTGACTCCGGTCTTCTTCTTGCTCACACCTGCAAGAGAAACTAGGTTAGACACAGATGAATTACATTCCATGTAATCACTTTGTGCAAAAGTCAACAAATAAAGTCCATCCTTTTCTCTGGCCGAAAGAAATAACTCTCCATCTTTGTAGATCTCGCAGCTCTCAGCATCGTAGGACAGTTTCAGTCCTCTCTTTGCAATCTGCGAAACACTGAGCAGATTGAACCTCAATTCAGGAACCAAGTAAACATTGTTTATTGTCAAGTCCAGACTCTTAAGATAGACAGTCCCCACGCCGGCCGCTTCTAGCTCCTGACCATTGGCCTGTGTCACAGTGAAGCTTTGCTTCTTAAACGATGAAAAGAGTTCTTTGTGTGGAGACATATGAACTGTCGCGCCCGTGTCAATAACAAACGAGTTCCCAACGTCTGGCGTGGTTCCTTTCGCCATCATAGCTTTTGCAGGTTTCACCGAAGTCTTGGTGTGACCTTTGCCTGACGCCTCAGGCTTTGCTGAGCGGCCCTTCGCTCCTTTTGGCTGACGTGGCTTCTTACAGTTCCGCTGAAGATGCCCAGCCTGTCCACAATTGTAGCATCGGACAGCGTTCAAAGCTAGAGCTTTTTCTCCAGTAGCTTCATCTGCGGGGGAATTAGAACTCCGTTCCTCCCTCCCCCGGTCCTTTACTTCCAGTGCAGCAAGTCTGTCCTGTTCATTCAGAACTACGGCACACACCCTCTCCGCGGTCAAATCCTGAGCCGGGAGGGAACCAAGCTGACTGGCAACCGTTTTGTAAGTCCGATTTAAGCTGTTGATCATCATGAAGCAAAACACTTCTTCCTGCAGACGGAAATTGCGTTCCACCATCTGCTGGCGCAGATATTTCATCTCCGTCTGGTGCGCTTGAACATCTCCATCAGGCGCAAGCCTCAGATTGGTCAGCTTCTCAAAATACAGCAACGCTGAAGAACCAGCATCCCTCTGATGTGTTCTTCTCAGCATATCCCAAATTTCCCGTGCATATTCCGAACCCTGAATATGCACCAATTGGTCATCTGACACACACAGAATTATAGCCGTCCTGGCTTTCAAATTCTGTGACTCCCAACCTCGGGTTGGTGCTGCTGGGATGGGGTTCTCAATCACGTCAAAGACCCTCTGATTCTGCAGCAGGGCCTTCATCTTTATAGACCAAGATGAATAATTGTCATTAGTGAGGGGAGGGGGATAGGGCAAACCTCCCGCCTTCTTGGAATCCATGCTGAATCCAAGGATCAGTTCTGCACACAATCTCAAGCCAGCTCTCACTTTTCAAGCCAGTAAAACTCCAAAAGTCTTTGTTTACTGCTTCACTGGCAGGCTTGCCTTTGGGCTGTTTTTTCAAAACCCTTGCACAGCTGCGCAGATACACTTTCGATTTCCCAGGCTCTTTTTAGGCCACTCAGTAACTGGCAGACGTTGCCTAGCAACCTGCTCAGGACGGAACTCCTTATCTAAACCACAGGAATTCCTGGTATGCAAGCTTGCTCTTTCAGAGCTGTTTTTCTCAAACGCAGCTTGTGAACCAGAGAATTAAACCTTTCTGCGTTCACTTCTCTCTCTTTCTAGCCCGAAATGCAGCATACCTTATGAGCATACACTCCTCTCGGTGTCCAGCTGTCTGTTCTCAGCTTCTGGCTGCAGGCAGACGCTTTTCTTTATCTCCTTAGGTGCAGAGGATGGCAACGATTCATCGACCTCTCACCTCTCATGCAGATTCTCATAGATCAGATATCCATCGGTCTGCTACCAGTTGTCGGATTCAAGCCAAAAGTCAGAGCCTCCAGCTTAGCTCTTAGTCCAGAGGAATTTGGCCACCCTCCAGGTGCCCGGCTTGAATCCTTAAGACCTCCTGCCAGCGTCTGCCGGCAAGATCAAAGGAGGTCTCTTCGGCGATTCTCCTCAACGTGAAGGAGAACACACCACCACTCCTCCCCCACTCCTCTCCCAGGGAGGGGGAAAGAGACAGACAGAAATATATCTACATGTCTTTATTTCTGTCTTTCAGCAGTACAGAGAAAACATGTCTGCACACTCTGCTTCCCCACTGCAGAGAGAGAAAAAACTCCACCCATGTACTTCCAGTACAGGGTCATGTGCTGCTCTGAGGTAACATCCGGCTCTCAGAGCACTTTACAGACAGTCCCAGTTTCCCACGGGACAATCCAATAACATCCATATCCTGTTTACCATTCCAGCCACCTGGTGCTTGCTTCTGCATTGCTCCTTTTTCGTAACAGTTTATAGCACATATTTTGATTTGTAAATAACTATCTGAGCTCTTCATTATTAAGTGTTCCAGCAAGGGACCATCCGGAGTAAAAACTATCTAAAACAACAACAACAATTTTTCAAAGGGTTACAAAATGGTTAAGGCAATGGTTAAGGCTGTTCAGTCAAGTCAGCCTGTGTGTGCTTAGGCACATACACAAACACATATCATCATCATCGTATTTATATCCTACCGTTCCACCAAGGAGCTCAAGGTACATGGCTCTCCATCTCCCCATTTTATCCTCACAACAACCCTGTGAGGTAGATTAGGCTGAGAGACAGTGGCTGGACAAAGTTCAACCAGTGAGCTCCATGGCTTAGTGGGGATTTGAACCCTGATCTCAGAGGTCCTTGTCCAACACTACACTACAGTTGTAACTGAGTAATTACCATTCAAAACATGCAGATGCAAGCAAGCCTATTTGATCTGTGAGGTTTTGTTTCATGCTACAAAAGAAACCAGTATTTTATCATTTGAAAAGAAAAAGTGGTATACTGAGTTGTATTTTCAGAATGTGTTTAATGATACATTTCTGTTATTTAAAACAATTTTAAAGTCTAACGAAAAGACAGTAAACGGTTTATGTGCTCACTTTGGGGCAACCAATTCAGACTCCTGGTCAGCCAACAGCGATTGCAGATCTTTGCCCATATATACATACTAAGGATTAGTTTTAATACAGCAGGGGGGGGTGCATGAGCTACTGGACTTCAGGCTTTATTATCAGACCCTTCATTTCCATATGTTTGAAGAAGCTGGAAATATGTGATTCCTTCTTTTAAAACATAAATTCCTTACTAATGTAACACCTGAAGGCTACACAAGTTAGTGAAGAAGAGCTTTCAGGTTGCAGAAGAAAGATTCCCACAGCTATCACTCACCTCATAATCATCTTCCCTCTCACATGCAATATGAAGAGGAGTCCTCCCACCTTCCTCTGGGATAATGGCACATTCTTTGTAGTAGTTTTTGGGTGGTCCCATTTCATTATTCATTTTAATCATAGATATATTTTCAGTAAGCTCATTCTGCAGGTAGAAATGGGAAAGAAAATCACCAACGTAGAAGGCTGCAGGCACCTTAAAGAGACACACAGTCTGCTCCCCGGAGCGAAACAGGAACTATCCTCCCTAAACTATGCCCAATGGGAGTTCATAACCTGTTATGCAAAGTTCACTGCTTCTCTCAGAAACATAGCTGTTAAATTACAGATTTGAAAATAAGGGGCCAGCAGCCTTGAAAATAAGGGACCAGCAGCCAAAATAAGGGACCTGCAGCCTCACCTGTTCCAGGCACTCCAGTCTTCCTGTCCTCCTGCAGTCTGGTCAAACTCATGCTGGGTAGCTTCGAGAACACTGTCCAACCAACTTTGTAACCAGAGGTTCAACTGAATAGAACTGAATCACATGCACCACAAGGCCTATGCAGCCTCAACTTAAGATGGCTCCCCAGCCTGGCTTTGCACTGCAAAGTTTGCAGCAGCACGTGCAACAAAATGGCGTCCAGCATTCAAAAACCCCCTCAGCTTGCATTAACTAGCCACACACAAGGCATGCAAGCTCCACCCCCAGTAGTTCTTAGACTTCTTATTGGGTGAGCAACACGGCCAAGCAATACAGTTGGAGCCTCCCCTCCTCCCTGGCCGGCAGGGAGGAAGGGAGGGAGAGGAGCTGCTTCTTTTGAAATTCAAGGGACATCATTTAAGGGACATTTAAGGGACATCCATCAATAAGGGACAGCAGCGGGGCATGGCGCTGGAATAAGGGACTGTCCCTTCAAATAAGGGGCACTTGACAGCTATGCTCAGAAATCTGCACTTCTTAATTATTCTGAAAACACAGTTAAAAGGCATTTCTACATACTCTCTAGTCATGAGCTGTACAGTGCTTATTAACATAGGCCTTTTACTGAGTCAGACCACTGGTTCATCTAGCCCTACATGGGGGAAAATTTGATTTTTAAGGGGGGCAATTCGAGAATGAGTTATTAATAGGCCTTTCAATAGGAGTTCACTTTCTGAATAAGAAGAATTATATGTCATGTGGGGGGCAATCAGGAGTTTAGATGCTTAGGTGGGTCATGGCCAAAAAAAAGTTTAGGAACCACTGATCTAACCCAATGCCACCAGCGGACCTAGAAGATCTTGGGCTGAGATTTTCCCCAGCCCAGCTGACTGGGGTCCTTTTAGCTGCAGATGTTAGTAGGTTGCCTAAGAAGTTCAGGAAGAGAAAAGCAGAGCCACGCAGACTCAGGGCATTCTGTACACAGTATATTTGGAACTGCCCCCACTCCCTGAATATATGTTGCTGTGACCGCATTTGCTACGATGTTTTTTTCCTAAAAGTACTGTTTCAGGATAAATAGCACAGTTCTTAGGATACAATGCAATTATTTTCCACAACACTTTTGCCAAAAACAAGTCAATTCCTTGCTCCTCTCCGGCACAAGTAACAAGGTTGGAATTAAACAGACATACCTTGTATGAAGTCCTATCAGGCCCATATATATCATTCTCATCCTCTGCCCTTACGTTAGGATCTGTAGCTGAATGAAGTAGTGAGCTTGTTATTTCAACCCCTTCTTCACCAGGAAGAGCAGCAGCAATATGAAGAGGAGCCGTGCCTCCAAGCTAAAAAAACAATGCTATATTTAATATTAAATCATAAGTTACAGAACATCTCACTACTGTGCATTCCTAGGATAATAGAACAGTGAGCCATTCCAGCATTCAATGTCACCATTAAAATTTCAGCTCAAATTGAAGACACCTAATTCCCAGGTAGCATAAATATCTGAGGAGTACATATCAAGAAGCAAAGTGCAGTCAGAAATAACTGCTAACTGCAGTCAGAAATACAATCACCCTCCACTGGATGGAATGGTTAGGCTGGATGGTTGAAATTTAAAACCAGTCCAGGCAAGATGGGTTCATAAGGAAATATCTCTGTCCCTTAGAGCCCATGTCAAAGCAGCAAATCTACTCCTCTAGCTGGGCCCTTTTTGGAGGGATGTTCCTTGCTGAAGTTTTGAAAAAACACATGCCCAGCACATGGTGCATCATCCTAGCACCAAGATCAACTGAGGATACAGAGGACTTGGTCCAACTCAACTCATATACAAGACACCCCAAAATTCCTATTAAGTTTCCATTATTACCGACATTCATTAAATTCCTCTAAAATCTCTCTATTCTAATATCTAGAGATAGGAGAGAATTGTTGCAAACTAGTTACAATCAGTAAAAAATACTTTTCTTCTACACTGATAAAACTATAGGGTTGAACCCAATGCTGCTCTCCCACTCGCAGAAAAGTTGAAGAACATTTTCTGATCCAGTGGAGGCATTTGCTAAGTAAGATGAGAGGAGGTAATTTTCTCCAATTTCCCCGCTTCCTGCTGCAATCCTATGAACCCCCTGAAAATTTGTTCCAGAGGGTTGTGGAACAATACAGAACAGCCTGGAAGGTGATGCAGGGGGCTACAGGGTTAATCGGTGTGTGTGTGAATGCCTCCCCACCTCTTCTGTTAGCAGATAACTCAAAAGGATTTTAAAAACCCACTCTGCAATGTTAAGATTAGCATTAGCTTTCACTCATTAAGAATAAGAGACTCACAACACAGGCCTACTATACAGGTTTACTCTGAAGTAATCCCCACTGTACTTGTAGGATTTCAGCTCAATAGATTTATCACATGAATCAGAGTAACAGAATAGTGTGCTGCAACACAAAAGGGTAGGCATGCCTCCTACGACTGGAGAAACAGAGATTTGACATTTATATCTGGCATGTGAGCTATATTCTGTACACTTGCATAAGACACCAAAACTCATACAAGAGCATTTATGCCAGGCATAGGCAAACTCTGGCCCTCCAGATGTTTGGGACTACAATTCCCATCATCCCTAGCTAACAGGACCAGTGGTCAGGGATGATGGGAATTGTAGTCCCAAACATCTGGAGGGCCAGAGTTTGCCTGTGCCTGATTTATGCCATCAGTCCAATCACTAACTTAAATTCTAGTCTCTCTTCTTTAATGAGAATTATCACACACAAATAAGGTTTCCCTACTCTGGTCGGAAGTCGTATATCAGTCCTTGCTCCAGCTTCTAAAAGAAATCTCACTGCATTTGGATCTGCAGCTTTAACAGCAAAGAAGAGGACATACATAGGGATTCTGCACATATTGGGATCTGCACCTCTCCTGAGCAACAGCTTGATAGTAGCCAGTCTCTTTGCGTGTCTAAAAACCAGCAGAAAACAGAACCCCATTAACTGTTGAAAACTTTGATAAGTGCAGTGTTGCTAAACCTGAAGGTGAGGGTGGTAGAACTGTAGCTGTTCTGCAAGTGATGCAAACAGCTACAAATATATCATTGCTGTAATCTATCCCAGCCCTGCATCATCTCTGGCCTTCTCTTACCATGCAAATCCGCTGGAGATCCGCTCGCGCTCCATGGAGCAGACGCTGGTGCCACTCGTGGCGCAGGTAGCAAGCGAATTGCAGTCGGTGGGTCTGCCCTTTCTGCCGGAATCCCCTCTCCCTGCTTTCCTCCTCACCCACCCACCCCAGTCCTGATTTATAGGAATGCAATCCGGAGCTGCTCCGAATCGGGGCTGCCTCCCCCAGGGTGGGCTTTGTGCATGCAGAAGTCCCAGTTTCTACTTTCACCCACTGCTTAGCCATCACTTTCCCGGGTACAGTTTTAAGGTGTTGGGGGTTTGGTGGTGGTGGTTTTTTGGAGGGAGGGTGTTTGCATAAGGCATGCTGAAGCCGCCGGGAGATGCATGCCTTGCCTGCAAAAACCCTCCCAATTTGATCATCTCGCCACCGCCACCTTCACCGGTTTCCCCTCCCAGCCAAGAAACTGCAAGGAGCGCGAGGGGAAAACCTTTTGGAATCCCAGCCTGGCCTTTGTTGTGCTTTGCTTTGTGTTTTCTGCTTTCCTGTGGCCCACTTTATACTGGGTAACAGATTGCAGCCTGGTTTATTGCTTTCATTTTATGGATCAATGGTCTCATTAGATAGTAAAATTCATGTTAAATTGCTGCTTTAGGGGTTGTTTTTAAATGTCTAGAACGGATTAATCCAATTTGCATTACTTTCTATGGAAAAGCGTGCCTTGGTTTAAGAACGCTTTGGTTTAAGAACGGACATCTGGAATGGATTAAGTTCAGAAACCATGGTACCACTGTATACCATCACTCAATACCAATGCAGCAAGCAAACTGCACAATTTCAGATCATTTTTCAGAGGTACCATATGATGCCTTCTAACCTTCCTTCTGATAAACTCTTCACTGCAAAATCAGGGAAGTTATACACAGAAGCTATCCATACTGAGCAGAGCCCAACTGGGACCACCCTAGCAGCAATATTAGTGTGGTCATTGGCTTCAGCAGGCTGCCCTGTGTTCTTCTATAGTCACTTACTCTGTTATTGATGCTGCCATTCTTCCCAGAGTGCCTTCCTGCTGAATGAGCCCTTCGCAGTCAGCGAAGTATGGCACTTTTAACATGTGTTCACTAAGAGCAGCTGCACCGCGCTGCATGGCTTCTACTGAAACCTGAATCTTGAAGTTGTAAATGCCACAATTTGTCTCAGAGCTCTTTTCCACAGCGCTGCTCTCTGATTCCTCAGATGACTTAACATATGTGTCACGTTCTGACTTTTCAGCAGAGCTCAACGGTGCTTCTGGTGATGCATGGCTGGCAGAAGAGGATCCTTTCAATTCTGTACTCGGCTGAGATGGTTGAGAGGACTCCGACTGCGAAAATGGCATAGATCCTGGAGATATGTCTTCTGGCATTTCTTCCATCGCCTATATCAAGCAAAAAAAAAAAAAAAAGCGGGGGGATGGGGGATATTATTTCCAAAACCAGATTGCTGCACCCCAACATAAAAAACTGCATTGTTAACATACACAGACAGACAAATTCATACCATTAGGTTGTCAAAGAAAATAGCGAGAAAGTTGACGTATGTTACTCTTCTAAAGAATTTTACAGAAAGAATTTGTCAAATACACAACATATCTCTTATTTGTTTCATTTATACACCAACTGTTAAGTTGTGGGTGAACATATCAGACAACACAGCGATTCTTCCAAAGCAGCTCTTTATTTGTAAGCTGGAACAGAACTGAGGAGCTCAGTCAGCCTGCTTATATAGAGCTCCAGAACAATGTAACTGTTGCCATTTTCTAAAACTATCCAATCACTGAACGTCACTTTCGATCCTTCATTTGCATACAAACTATCCAATCACTGAACGTCACTTTTGATCCTTCATTTGCACAACTATCTACAGCATCCCCCTGCTGGCCCAGGGTGAGAACTTCAGTCCATAACACCAACTTTCTTCCATGAAACTCAAAGTAGTATACAAATGCTCCAGCTCTACTCAGAACTGTCTAACTTCAGCAAGTCTGCTGCATTACATGCCTTTGGACTATGTTTTAGAGTTTAGACTCATTTCATTATGAATGGCTACTTGTAAGGGACAAATATATCCAGTTGTCGTAAGTGGCAAGGACTGCTATTCAACTCTTTAACAGATACAAATGAGCTTGCTCCTATACACACAACATACAGGAGGGGCAAAATGTCCAATAAGAGAGATTTCAAACCTTATTTTTATCATTGTTAATAAATGTCAGGACTTCAAAATGTGTATTGGTTGTACTTGAATCCTCTTCATGAGCAACCCTACATAGTACACATTACAATAGACTACTCTAGAAGCACAATGCCATACAAGGCATAGTTATCACATCATGACCCAACATCTTCTTTAAGATCACAATTCTGGAGCAATTCATTTCACTCCACCTCATCATCTCTGGACTGCAATGCAAAGAAGGCTTCAGGCCGCTCTGCCTTGCAGCTTTGAGAGAGTAGTTAGGTTATTTCTAGTAAATGAAATTACCGTATTTTTTGCACCATAACACTCACTTTTTTCCTCCTAGAAAGTAAGGGCGTGTTATGGAGGGAATGCCTACGGGTGGCGGGGGGGGGGATCTGTGAGCAGAGGATCCATGGTTCCCCTTCCTTCCCTCCTCCGTGGCTCGCTTTGAAACAGCAAAGCGGGAGAAGAGCCACTGAGTGGGGAGGAGAGAGGGACAGAGAGCCTGCTTCTTTAAAGGAGCAAAGCGGGAGAGGAGAGGAGAGGAGCCGCTTACACTCGTGTAAGTGGCTCCTGTCCGGTTGGCTCCTTTAAAGCAAGCAGGCTCTCTGTCCCTCTCTCCCCCCCACTCAGCTCGCTACATAGCAGCAAAGTTTTTCAGCTCGCTAAGCCGGGGATGAGCGGGGAGGAGGGAGAAAAGCAGAGCCTGCTTGCTTTAAAGGAGCAAAGTGGGAGAGGAGAGGAGCCTTCTCCTCTTGTACCCCTCTCCTGCATTATTAGCAGCATCCTTCTCCACCCACCCCACGCATGTTCCTTCTCCCCTTAAACCCCTCTTCTGCATTATTAGCAGCATCCTTCTCCACACACCCCACACGTGCTCCTTGTCCCTTGAGTGCTTTTCCTTCCCTCCCCACTTAAAACGTGGTTACAAAGCACGGATCCACATGGATCCTCAGGATTTTTGCATTGGGCTACTCCAAACTCACTGTCAGATCACATGTCTGTGGCCACAGCATGAACCAAAAAAATCCTACATCCACTGTTTCGTTTAGATTTTTTTTTTCTTGTTTTCCTCCTCTAAAAACTACGTGCGTGTTATGGTCGGGTGCGTGTTATAGAGCGAAAAATACGGTAATTTGGATCAACAGTAAAAGAAGAAGAAACTATTAGGCATTTCACTGAACCGTATTTCAGACTTACAGATTTATGATGGACTGACCTCTCTTCGAGAGAAGTTCCTTTCAGCAATGTTGGGCTGAAATGATTCTTCTGGGAAATAATGAATAACACACATAGAAAGAGCTGATAATCCTTCATCACTACATTTATTCACATCAGCCCCATTATCAAGAAGAAGGTTGATGATGTCATCATGGTAATTCATCTGCACAAGAAAACTATTTAGGTTATTTTCATACAGAATTAATACAATTTTCAGAAGCCTACTTATTTTTACTTTGAAAAAATGGAGTTTGACATTGTGGGTTTGTTGGAGGTAGATATATACTACAGGTAAGGTTTCATATTCCTCAATTGGGGATTTCCCCTTAACTTTCTGTTCATGTTCACAACTGCTACTCATAGCTATTACGGTACATTAAAAAAGAGGAATTATGTCACAGCACGGAAGACAAAACAAAACCAAGCCTATTTTGCCTTAACAGAGTATAACATAGTAAGATACAGTATGCAGTCTCACAGCAGCAGCAGCAAGGGCAGTATATCCATGTACATCTGCTATATCTGGGGGGGCCAGGTTGTCCATCAGAATCTCATCAACTCTATTATAGTTTCCTTCGGCTGCCTTCTTAATCAGCTCTTCACCAGCAAGCTCTTTGGGACCTTTCTCTCCAAAGCCATTCCGGTAGCCTTCCAAAATGAAATTAACATCCCAGTCTACATCCTTCTGGTAATGCCTAAAAATGAACAAAAAAAATGAAAAAGCTAGATAGACCATTTAAGTATTTCTATTCTCATCAGTTCTGACCTTCCAAAAAACTATTTGGAGTGATGGGATGGAGTTTTCCCTTTTCTCACCTGTGTGTACATATCACTGGCCTAGCTTCTCATTGAGGTGATAAACCTGTATCTTGGCTGTACTACCTCAAGCTGCCCATATATGTGCATGTGTGGTGAGTTATTGTAGGACCGAATGCTCTCCCATACAAAAATATTCCCTCTGTATACAAAACTAGGTTGTTGTTGTGACTATTATTAGACAAGTAGGAGGGTTTTCAATTTAGCCTTCTCCCCAATATGATAGAAAACTATGTGGAGGGTTTTTTTTTGTCTTATATGAAAAGCAATCAGTCATGTAAGCATCCATGTTTAGTCTGAAGTGGCATGTCCCCGGCACAGGCTAACCCTCCCTGCAGAAACTAGGCTTCTGCTCCTCCCTTCTTGCAACAGCTCCTTGGGCAGTTTGATAAACAGAGACAGGGTCACACCACACAAAGACCATGAATTCCATGCAGAGGGCCTTCTCGGTAGTGGCACCTGCCCAGTGGAAGACCCTCCCATCAGATGTCAAGGAAATATTTTTTTAAAGAATATTTATTAGATTTTCCAATTTTTTAAACAAACAAACAAAAACAAAGCAAACAAAAACATTAAAAAAGACATAAAATTCATAAACCATACTTTTAAATAACAAATTTCTCAGACCTCCTCATACTTCTCCTCCTTGTATCCCAATTAAGGTTATTTGTTCAGCAAATCCTTCATTTAAAGCATTACAGCTCATAACATTACCTTATTTTACAAACCCTTTTTTCCCCCATCTATGTTCCTTTATATCATTACAGCTAGAAACCACTCAATTTCAATCCAACACCATTTAACTTTCCTTAATTTTACAGTATTTCTGTAAATAGTCCTTAAATTTTTTCCAATCTTTTTCAGCCGACTCTTCTCCCTGGTCAGATGTCAAGGAAATAAACAACTATCTGACTTTTAGAAGACATCTGAAGGCAGCCCTGTATCAGGAAATGTTTAATGTCTGATGTTTTACAATTTTTTATATGTACTGTAAGCCACCCAGAGTGGCTGGGGAAAGCCAGCCAGATGGGCAGGGTATAAATAATACAATTTATTGTTGTTATTATTATTATTCCAGCGATTTCCAACTTGCATATGTCTCTTTCCATGTCCCTCCTTTCAATCCCACCCCAAGGAAATGGTGAAAGGACTATTGGGGGATGGAAGAGAAAGGTTTGATAAAGGGGAGACAAGATTGGCTCAAGGCCACCCCAACCAACTCCCACACTACTAAGAAAACTAGTAGTGCCCAACAAGCAGTGCCACCAGTAATAACAAGGGAAAGGAAATGAATGCAACAATGAATGTTCATGGACCTTTTGGCATGTGTTGGGGCTTCATTGCAATTCAGCAACGATTGACATGACTACAGCAAAAGTGGTATAAATTTTAGAAAGTCACACAAGCTGAACTGCATCCAGTTGAAAAGAAGAAACAGCAGTAAGAAATGGGACTTCAGCAGCACTACTATCAAATGTATAGCTATCATCTCGTCTTTTTCTCACATTACCACTTACCTATATCTATAGATGTGTTTCTGCATCTTGACCAAGAAAGGTGTTATATTGGTTATAGGCCATAGTTTTTCATAAGCCAACCGTTTCTTTTCCTTAAAATACTGGCAATCAAAGTCTTTCAGAAAGGTCTTAGTATGAGGAAGATTATCCGCATCAATTGAGTATATGTACAGGTTTTCAGGCAATGTGTAGCTATCATCATCTAAAAGAAGACGCTTGTAGTGGTAGAAAAATGGGTCCTTCTCCTCATTCAGATCCCAAAACTTATGCGTATCCTCTGAAATATACTCTCTGCTGGTCTCAGCATCAAAATAGACACTAAGTTCTGGGAAATCCGCAAGAGTGAAATATCCAGGTATTTCCGTACATAGTTTAATTATATGATTTCGATGCCACAATCCAATGTCTTGACTATCATCTGGATGGGTTTCAATTCCTGGTCCAAACCGCTCATCCCCCTTGTAAAGCCCCTTTCGGCAGGAAAAAACGAGAACAGAAGATGCAAGAGAGAACCACAAACAGAATTCACAGTTTAATTCAACTTGCAATAATCTCATCTCACCAAAAACAATTAGCGGCATGATCCTGTCAAGTGCCTAAAAACATTCTTACCCATTCTTTACCAGCAGGATTTGGATTAATTTTATTATTAGCACTGAATTTTTCTGAAAAGCAATGCTTGAAACAAAAAAGGTAGGATCCATGAAAAAGATGCAGAAATTAAGACTGTATCTGATTTTACATCATCATTATTGTTGCTTATTAAATTTGTATACTGCCCTTTGCCAACAGGTTTCATGCAATCTTGTGTAATTTGATTTATTAGACATATATTGCTTTATACTAAAAAAACTTCAAGGGATTATATATATTTAACAATGCTCAATAAGAGTATAGAAACAGTTATAAACACACACTTTAATCAGAATTCAAGCACCAGATTTTTTAGTGAATTCCAAGAGCTGAAATTCTACATCCGCTCCTCTTACTAGGTACATCTGGCATAGACCCCTTAAGTATGCACAGGGGGGAATCTCCTTAGTAAACTGCTTCAGAGCGCTTTTTGAAATATACTTTTCCATTTTAGTTTGCTTTTATACACAAAAGTTTGCAAAATCCACATCTTATCCAGCTGCTATTACCTGGTATCTATCACTTCCTTACACATTTTCTAAATTCTGTGCAAACAGATAGAAGCAATATGTCCTATGTTGCTTTTTTTGTTGCGCACAGGACACTAACTAGCTTTGAAGTGCATTCATTTTCTAATTTTAAAATGAGCAAATTTGTACTAACTCTGAAACATTCAAACACAGAAGTTTTCTGCAATTACTTGAACTTCACATCATACCTATCAAACAGCACTATGATAATTAGAAATACTTTTTATTACCTGAAATTTTCTTCCATCATTAAACTCCATGACACCATAGCCTTCTTTACGGCTAAGATAAAATGACCCTATAAATTTGGAGCCATCAGGCCAGAAGTAAACCCCTTTGCCATGACGGTGATCTTTATAAAACTGCCCCACATATCTCTGCAATAAAACAGAAAGTAAGTTAGGGGAGAGCAGGTGAAGTACAGTGGCAGTTACAACCGACTGCAAGTATGTATCACAGAACTCTCATGAAGAAAATTATGGAAAGAAATAAAAGAAGGATTTAACTAGTATTTTCAATACAGTTTAAGCATGGTAGCATTCATTTCCAAGTCAGGGAGGCTTATTCCACTTGGCTTCATCCTGAGGAAATGACTGCACAGAAACATATTGAGAATTACAACATTTAATAAAAATGGAATATATGGAGGATAAAAGTTCAAACAAAGTTAGTATCCCTGTTCAATCCAGGATTTAGTGTCTTGGAAAATTTCATTAATATCAGATTTATTAGGGTGAATTACTTTCATTTCAAATCAGAAAAACTGGGTAAGAGTATACACTCAACTATGACAGAGATATACTTATTAAATTTTGCCTTAGCAAGCATTACTGAGTGTAAACAAGGAAGTCAGAGTGATCTACTTGACAAAAGGAATAAACAGAACACATGACATTTTATTTGAAAGCAGCAGACCCGAACTATTTAGTAATCTACACATTTGTGACTATAGGAAGACCGCAACTTGCACACATTTAACTTGTGCGTATTCAGCTTTACGCGTACGGCAAAATAAATAAATAAATAGGAAGGGGGCAGAAAGGAGGTAGGGTTCCAGGAAACATGACTTTGGAAATTGCATCTACCACTGATCCCAGTGGGTTTTGACTATACACAATTTTGGCTGTAAGCATGATCCCTGGAACGTAACCCCCGTGTAAGCTGTGGACCTACTGTATTCCATATCTATACTTGCTGCAAGTAGCAGCAAGAACAAACCACTGTAGCAGCTAGGTCATCTGGAAGCCAGGAGAATGACTTGTATTTTAAAAAATAACTATCTTCCCCTTGTGCTTTCTGTGCTGCCTTGCGATAGTACATACAGTATTTTAATTAAACAAACATGAATTACTCACAAAAATGATAACTGCATCTAAATACATTAGAAAGGGTCTGGAAACCAAGCCTTATGAGGAACAGTAGAGGGAACTGGGTATGTTTAGCCTGGAAAAGAGGAGACTGAGAAGAAATTATAACCATCTTCAAACTGTGCATAGCTTGGCATTAGATGCTGGTTGAACTATGTATCTTATTTATTGAACATTTACCGTTTAGACTTGAAACTAACATGACTAAACCTGCTTCCAATAGTACGTTTTGTGAACCGCAGTTAAAATGTTAGACTATAGGCTGCAGTTGCACCTAATATCAAGTTTTAGTAATAAACAAGAAATTAGTATTTTATTAAAGTTGTTATTTCCTATGGAAAAGAAGTCACACTGCCTTTCAAGGTGCATGCATGTTTTAGGCTGCAATCCTAACCTTGTCTATTTAGAAATAAATCCTATTGATTCCAATGAGGCTTACATCCAGATAAACAGAATAAGGTTTGCATAAACTAATGGGATTTACATCTACGTAAACATGCCTAGATCATGCTATTAAACAAACATTAAACAGATAGGATTCCGATATAAAAACTTACCTTGGCTACTTTTGTTTATTATCATCATTATATATAAGAATAGCAACGTTTTTAGATGCAAGAACATACATTGCAACATTTTAATATTAAGCCGGTTTACCTCACCATTGTCCCACGCAAATTCTCCATACCCAAGTTTTAGATCCAATGCAAATTCTCCTCTATAGCGAGAACCATCAGGCCACTCTTGTACACCAACTTTAGTTTCAATCTTGTTGTTGTTCATGTCTTCTTCACAATATAATAAATATTGCTGTTCGCTTTCTTCCTCATAATCTTCAGCCTCTTCTTCTTCTTCCTCTTCTTCATCACCATCATAATCAAGTGCAGATTCTGGCTCATGCTCAGTTTCATCTTCCAGTTCAACATCCCTTGACATGCCACGTCTTCTCTTTTTTTTTGGTTTCACTCTGAAATCATTATTAGAAAGAGTCGCTAATGTTAAATTACCAAACTGAGGACACAGAACATTAATCAACCAAAGACCTGGTGAAAGAGATACGTTTTCACCCAGAGCCTAAAGATATGTAAAGGTGGTACCAGTTGAGCCTCCCTGCAGAGAGCATTCCACAAACAGGGAGCCACCGCAAAAAAGGCCCGCTCTCATGTTGCCATCCTCCACATCTCTTGATGATGAAGGAGGCACACAAAGGAGGGCCTCAGATGATGAACGCAGGGTCAATATTGCACCTCTGAAAGGTTTTTAGTCTGTCTGAGGCTTACAACAATTTTAAAAAGAAATAATGTTAAGATAATTTTAAGAAAGTGTGCATCCTAGTAATTTAACGAAATACGCGGGTGGCACTGTGGGTTAAACCACAGAGCCTAGGACTTGCCGATCAGAAGGTCAGCGGTTCAAATCCCCACGATGGGGTGAGCTCCCATTGCCCTGCTCCTGCAACCTAGCAGCTCGAAAGCACGTCAAAGTGCAAATAGATAAATAGGTACCGCTCCGGCAGGAAGGTAAATGGCATTTCTGTGCACTGCTCTGGTTCTCTAGAAGCAGCTTCGTCATGCTGGCCACATGACCCAGAAGCTGTACGCTGGCTCCCCCGGCCAATAAAGCGAGATAAGCGCCGCAACCCCAGAGTCAGTCACGACTGGACCTAATGGTCAGGGGTCCCTTTACCTTTACCTATCTACAGGAATGTTTAATACAAACAGCCATACCACAGCAACCAAATGAAAAGAGCCAGCAGAATCTTAATGCAGAATCTAGTGACTATATCTAGATGCCTGACTCTATAGAAAGATCATGTCTGCCCTTTGCCACCCATCAAACTCAAGTGGTACATAAGAGAGTTCACCCCACAGAAGAAAATTCCCCATACCGATACCACCTTCACTATTTCATGACACTTAAATCACGTAAAATATGTCAAGTATTTCCCATACAGAAAAACAAACACAAACATTCTCCGCCCCCCACCCCATCTATCTACAATATGTTCCCCTAAAGAGATTGGCCAGGGCTGCCAGAGAAACCTGTTAATTACGATAGACAGATAAATCAATGTGCTTGTATATGGCACACCACACTCCAGTGATTTTGGTTTTACCTGTCACAAGATTTTTTAAAAGTTTACAGTACGTTAAGCATCACACTTCAAGCCTCAGGGGTAGTTCTGCATAAAACTTCAGTACCCCTTGCACAGGTGCATTCTTCATCTGCCACAGGCAACATTAGTATGCTCCTGATTCTGACTCTAAACAAACACTGAGGACACATTTTATGCACTGTGGGAAGCAACCATCATAAATCAATGTACTTTATGGCACCCACCAAGCTGCTAGCTTTAAATACTCGATCAGTTGGTAGAGCATGAGACTCTTAATCTCAGGGTTGTGGGTTTGAGCCCCACGTTAATTATTCTTCTTCATCATCATCATTATTATTATTATTATTATTATTACTATTTATACCTCGCCCATCAGTCTGGGTTTCCCCAGCCACTCTTGCTTCCTGCATTGCAGGGGATTAGACTAGAATCTAGATGATCCTTGTGGTTACTTCCAACTCTAGAATTCTGTAGACGCAGATATGGCCAAATGGTACACACAGTGTTTTTTTCTGGGGGGATGCAGGGGTACGCACACCCCTAAACATTTTGTGAATCTTTGTACTTTTGTCAATTTACTGTGTTTATTTTTCCAGATTTGGACTATAAAATGGTGATTTTCTTGAGTCAAAATGAAAGTACCCCTAAATATTTTTTTTAGGAAAAAAAGCATTGGGGACATATATACCCTTTGCTCCTGTCCAACCACATTACGTTTTTATGTGGTATTCACTCCCAACAGTAAGCAGTTTTCCTAAAGTGGTTAACGAAATCTACAATCAATAACTTGCGTCATTTTTAAATGCTTACACTTAAAAGTAAAACAATAAAAACACACCAAGGTAGGAGAGAAGAAGAAACCCTCACAAATTCCACCAGTTTTCACCCATCTATATGCACCCACCCACCACGTGCCAGAATGGCCGCGTGTGCGTTTATGCCTTCGCACACGCAGCCCAGCTCCACCGTTCACACGTAACTTTCCCCACGCGTGCACACCTGCAGCCACGCGGGGAGATTGTGACGCGCCTGGGCTTCCGCCAGAGGTCTCCCGAGGACAATAAACCTCTTTCCCCCCAACCCACCCACCCTCCAAGTAAGCAGAAGCCCCGGCTATGAGAAGCCCCCGAAGGCGGCCAGGGCACCCACCCAGGAGCCGCAGCGGCGCCCCCGGCAGCCTCCATTCGGCCTGGACGCCCAGAGAGAGGAGGCTCTAGCTCTGGCTGAACCCGCCGGATCCGCAGAAGGGCCGAGGGCGCAACGTAATAGACCCCAGGTGGCCGGAGAGCGGCTGCCCCTCAGCGGAAAAAGCGACGCGCGTCTGGTCCGCTACGCAGGTCCCGACCGACTCCCGCCAACCCCTCTCTCCCGTTTGGGCAGCGCCGCCTCCCTGTTCCCATAGAAACCGAGGCGGGGGGGGTTGGCGCAGGCGCACGCGCGGCCTCCTTGGGCCCAACTGCCGCGGGCCCTTTGATCCCTGAGGTGACTTTCCTGCCCAGGTGTTGAATTGTCACGTGACGTCCCTGCCCTCCCACCACCACCACCCCACGCCAGTTCGCCCTGATTCCTTTCCCTGGAGGAAAGCCTTCTTTGGTACTGTATTCCTATATCCCGTGTTTCTCACAACAGTGAACAAACTAAGAATAAAAATATTTATTCTATGCAATGAAGGATGGCAGGCACATGTGTCCTTCTTCGTTGCTTTCACCGCTCTTTGGTGATCAGGTGTCACTTTTAGCAGAAAATTAATCTACATTCAGTCACGCCTCGTTGGTTCACAATGGTATGTAATTATAATCGGATCTAGACTGAAATTTGAAAATATTGGGTGCATCTTTTTTTTTCCTGCAGCAGCGATAACAAAGATGCCCAGTCGAAACAAAATAAAAAAAATCATTTCAGTAGCATCTTAGAGACCAACTAAGTTTGTCATTGGTATGAGCTTTCGTGTGCATGCACACTTCTTCAGATACCCAGTGCTTTTCTACAATAAATAAATGTTTAGGGGTACTCTCATTTTGACTCAAGAAAATCACTATTTTATAGTTCAAATCAGGGAAAATAAATACAGTAAATGGACAAAAGGCTGTCATCAGGGGTAGCAACGGAACAGACAATTCAGCATGCTAGAGAAGAAACTAAAAAAATTTAAATTTGTAGTTTCTTCTCCCATTAGGTTCACAAAATGTATGCGTACCCCTGCGTCCCCCCCAGAAAAAACACTGAAGATGCCTACTAACAGAGAACTCATTCTCTGAATCCTTGGCATAAAAAGCCCAAGTCAAATTGATATGGCCCCTTTAGATAGATGATCCTTCATGTAATGCGTTCCTGCTTGCCATCATTTGTAACTGCTTGATAACCTAAGAAGAGCCATACTCTAGATCAGGCCAAAGGTAAGTCTAGTCCAGCCTTGTGTTCTCACAGCGGCCAGCCAGATGCCATTGAGAAGTCCGCATGCAGGACTGAGTAATGTAATGGCAAGCTTGCCACTTGTGATTTCCAAGCAACTGGTATTCAGATATATTGCCTGTGATGCTGGCTATCATCATATTGCATTTGAGCCTTGTCATGTTATTGTTACTCTCTAATAGGCTGTGTGAGCTACCTTGCCAGGTGGTTTCTGTACTGTGACATACATCTATAGGCAAGTCATCCTGTCTTTTTGTTTTTTGTTCAGCAAGGCTGTCCTGTTCTTCCTGCAGCCATTTCCTGAAGCTGCTGGTTCTTTTTTTTTCTTTCCAGAACGTATTTACACCTTCTGCACTGGAATACAGATAACTATTTCTCAACTTTCAGTCCAGCCAGTATATGAAAATGGAATATCACAGTAACCGACTTGGAAGTGCCAATCAAAGGTGGGAAATGCTTCAGTTGATTGTGGAAATGCGGAAACAAATGATACAGAATAGGCATCAGAATGCACTGGTTGTTTCCAAATGGTCACAGATGGCAAGCTACTTGCATAGCTATATTCTGATGTTTGCAAGTCAGGATGCAAAATTAAAGCCCATTCCAATGGCCATTTGTGAACAAGCTTACAAATCACTATGTAAACTGCCAAAGAACCCTTGGTTTACCCAGAGTTGCCCCACCTCTTCCTTGACCTCAGAATCTGCCAAGGCCCCTATGAAATTTTGTTTTGGTGGGGTTGTTTGTTGGAGACATTGCTTATTTTGGAGGGAGATGTTCCTGCTTTTTTGTTAGCGTTTTATTTACTTTGAGGAGTCTTGGATATTTGCCTAATTTTTGCAGATTGGATGTGTGTCCGAACCTCACCAGTATTTGTTCTGTTAAATGGCTATTTTGTGGTGCCCATGAAAAATTTCTAAATTTGCTCCTGGCCCCTTAACAGGTTGAGGACTTTTTTAATGCATTCAGCTGTATCTCAGTTAAAGAATATGCAGTAGCAATATATAAACAGATAATTTAAAACTCTATAAAGCAATCGGTAACAGAAAATTATTCAGCACCTTTAAACAAAAGCCCAGCATGACCACAAATCACAATAAAATAATAGAAATCAGAACGACAAATTTCTACAGCCTGGTTAGTCATTATGTAAAACAACAGTTAACAATTTCATTTAAAAGAGCTGCTTACGGACTTGTAGGGATACGGCCTGTCCAATCTCACTTGAAAGAGAATTCCACACATATCCTTTTTAAAGAAGCATGTTTGTCTTTAAAGCTGTAAATGTCAACTCGCACATCTCTGAGTCATTATATAATTTGAACGGTTATGAGTTCTGCTGTTATTCAAAGCGGAGAAAAGCCTCTCCCTTAAAATGGCTTGGTCCTTGCTCTTACTCAGTATCAGTGTTCAGTTTCTTCTTCATCATCATCATAACCAAGTGCAGATTCTGCCTCATTTTCAGTTTCATCTTCCCCTTCGTCTTCTCTTGGGATGCCATCTCCTACTTCCTCTTTGTTCACTCTGGAATCATGATCAGAAAGCGTCACTAATGTTAATTTACCAAACTGAGGTGATCTAACCCTAAACTCACATTTGGGAGTTCCACTGATTTCAAAGTGACTTACTTGGAAATAAATATGCTTAGTGTGCCTATTGACCATTGCAAAAAATCCTTTTGTACTTCTTTTGTGCAATGCTCTCCCAGCCCTCATTTGACAAGAGAGTAAAGTAACATCTGGATAAGCCCTCTGGGGGACTTCCGGGTTAGCGCCAATGACGAATGGCGGAGTTCCTCCGACCGGAGGAACGGGCTCTGTGGAAATTGGGTCTTCCCGTCGCGGCAAAGGCGGGGACCCGCTAGAAATCCCAGGCGGAGAAGCCTGGGAACGTGGGGTTCGGCAGAGCACCAAGAGCGCCTCCCCTACTCGCGAGGAAACCCCTTTTCGGGGCTCCGGAGTGAAGTGGGGTAAGTAGCGCGGTGCTGCGAACCGATTGCTATTTCCACGGAGGGAAGCCGCACAGCCATCGCCGGAGAGCGCTGACTTTTTCCTGATGACAATTGGACTCTAAACCAAGTACCCGTGAGCAAAAACGGAAAATTGGATTAAGAAATCTGTAAAATTTGTGAATTAGGCAACGAAGCGGGAAGGTTTAAACAGGAAGTCCGCCTCCCACTTTTTGTATATAGACTGAAGCAAAGACCTTGCAATCTAACAGCCTGGAAAACTGTTTTAAAGTTGGAAATTTCCTGCATCCACAACCAATAAAACCCCCTTGGAAGCAGGAGAAAAGGGGGGGGGGATTTGACTGTTTAATCCTGCAGGAGGAGAGTAAAGGAATTTAAGTTTCCATCGTCCCAAACCTGGGGTCGGGGTGTCTGGACAGAAATTGTTTGAGACGTCTATTGATTGAAAGTGGAGCATTTTGACAGATAGTTTTAAAAAAAGAGAGAGAAACAAATTAACTTCAACGCTACTTTCTGCATTTCTGCATTTTAAAGAAACAAAGTATTTGAAAACCGAAAGTAATCTCCTTTGTTGGATACATTTTAAAAATGGATACAAATAGAAATTGTGTCCCCTAGAGGGAGCCTGTCAGTTTGTTGTTGCAGCTTACTTGGAGACCTTACAGCTGTGAGATTGGGATCGTGGGACCAGCCGTTTGACCTTGAACAGAAATGTGTTGGAAGGAAGGTTTGGTATCTGCCCTTGGCATGACAAATGTTTTGCTGGAGCAGCTGCATGAGAAAATGAACTTGATGAATGAAAAGTTGGACCTGATGAATGCTGTAGCCAGTGAATATGATTTAACAGGAAATAAGGATAAAGAAGCTATACAGCGACCAATTCAGGAATCTGGTTTGACAGGGCAAGTCCAAGGGCAGATGAGGAAGGAAGAGGCTGCGATTACACCTCAAACAACACAAATGGAGAGATCCAAAGTCCTGCAGGAGCAAAAGCCACTGCACTGGAAGATTGAACTTGGAGAGTGTCTGGAAGTTCTTGGAGTCAAGGAAGCTCTTAACTCTAGTGGGACTATGAAACAGGTGGACAACTATCTTCTGGATAACTACTTTTTGGATTACAAAGAGGATGACGGGGAGTGGGACTGTGGGGAATGGGCTAGTCTGATGAAGGAAAATGGAAATTACTACCGGATGGAATCCTCCGGAGACCCACTCCCCAAGGAGAAAGGGGAGAAATTATGAAAGAAACCAACAAAAGACAAAGAAGTGCGCAAGCACAAACAAGAACAAGAAAATCTGCAGAAGGGGCCTAGAAGAGACTTAAGGGCCTCGGACATAAGATCACCAGATTGATGGACTGGATGTAATGGTCAGAAAGGACTGACATAACCCGAGACCAGGAAGAAGGGACGTTGGATAAAAATTAGAGATATCAAGAAAAATTTCTTCTTATTTTTGGAATTAGTGCAACATTAATGAAATATCAGGGAACACGCTGGAAAGGAACTAAATTGGCTTTAGTAAAAAAGATTTAAGGAGTTATGTATGAATATGGTTTAAATTTTGAAATTTTAAGGTTTTTAAGACAAGATAAGGTTAAAGAAATAAAGGTAAATTGAATAACAGAATATATTAAAAGATGGAAAAGATATGTTGAATTAATAAATAAGATAGATTGTTAAGATAAATTATTTAAATTAAAATTGAGAAATATGGGAAGAATTTGCTGGAATAATGAATTAAGTTAGAATACAAAAAGGGAGGTGTGAGGAGGTTCAAGAAATAAGCAAATGAAAAGATGTAATTTGAGATTTGTATTTTTTCTTCTTTTTTGGTTTTTCTTTTTATCTTATTTTTTTGCTGTATTTTTCTGTTTTTTTTTCTTTTTTCATACTTATGTATTTATGAAACTTTGAATAAATATCATTTTTTTAAAAAAAGATAAGCCCTCTGGGGTTGCATTCTGGGATCGCTCCTAAAGCCAAAATCACATATAGTCAAAACACATTGTGTGAAATGGCAGGTGGGATTGCCAGAGTCTTGTTTCTTTCTCTCTCTTTTTTTGCCAAGCACTTTCTACCTCAAGGATCTCCTCTCCCCCTCCCCTATATTAACCAATCCAGACCCTGCAAAAATTATCATCTGAGGCCCTTCTCTGTGAGCCTTCTCTGTGAGAGGTCCAGAGGGTAGCAAGACAAGAATGGCCTTTTCTGTAGTGGCTTCCCACTTGTGGAATGCTCTCTCCAATAACTAATAACCAATAACACCCCCCCCCAGGGCTATGGCATTTTATTTAAAACACATAAAGGGTTTTATGATTAAGTGATATACAAATGCAGTATATAAAGATATATAAAGCAGTAAATCACTCAGCATCTACTAAAATAGCAGACAATGGTAATTGTAATGCATTGGTTCCTTCCAAACAGCCATAGGAATACATGGAGAATTCTGAATTGTCTCATTCATATATGATTATTTTAAATTAATGTACTTATTGAATACATTTATATGCCACATTTTAGGGAGGAGGTTCCACACAAGGGAACAAACACAAATGTATAAATTAAAGAATGTGCAGTACCAATATGTAAAGCACCTTTAAACAAAAGCCCAATATGACCATAAATCACAATAAAATAGTAGAAATCAGCACCACAGATTTGCACAGCCCAGTTAGTCATTGTGTAAAACAACAGTTAACAAGGCCAGCTTACAGACTTGTGGGGATATTATGGCCTGTTAATCTCACTTGAAAGAGAGTTCCGCATGTATCCTCTTTAAAGAAGCATGTGTGTCTTTAAAGCTGTAAATGTCAACTCACACATCTGAGTCATTATATAGTTGGAATTGTTATGAATTTTGGTCCTCTCAATCAGTATCAGTGGTCAAATAAATAAATTCCTTTGGAGTGTTGGATGGACTTCCCCCAAAGATCAGCTTCAGAGCTTAAGAGTACTTCTAGATCTGAGCATCCATCTGATGTCCAGGTTAAGCGGCCAGAAACATTCATGATTAGATCCCGTTCCACTGTCAACCCTCTTGAATTAATCTGTCTTTGTATAATGTTTATTATTATTGCCATAATTGCATCAGGATTTTATTTTTCTAACCTGCTTTGAGACCAGTGGTTGAAAAGCAGTATATAAGATACCAAATAAATGAATCAAATCACACTTGATCCCTTGTACTATGTTGTGCTGAAGGACCAAAGGGTCTGAATATGACTT
The DNA here is from genome assembly GCF_027172205.1 of Podarcis raffonei. Taxonomy (NCBI): domain Eukaryota; kingdom Metazoa; phylum Chordata; class Lepidosauria; order Squamata; family Lacertidae; genus Podarcis; species Podarcis raffonei. The sequence goes on along the minus strand of NC_070606.1, from coordinate 66,679,696 downwards.
CTTTTCCCCTTGCATGAACACTGGCAAGAAATACCAAAAATCTACATTTGGTACAGAAGTTTGTAGGACAATGCTGGCCCAAATTATTTTACCATAAAATGTACCAATGCTTGGGTGTCTGGGAGTCCTTTCTGTGCTTGTATGAGAAGGTTCACACTTTCCTTTCAGACAAGTTTTATACCCTGTGGTTCTCGCAGATAAATAATACCATGAAATGTGCCCTAAAATCAAGAAGGATCCAAATATGCCATTTGAAAAAAAAAAAATCACTATTTGAAGCCAAGCATCTGTGGGATGGATAGGGATTCAAGATAGATTCCTGATCTGGCAAGCTTCAACAACATTAACTTTAGGAATTCGTGCACTAACCTGTGTTTCTTGAGTAGAGGCTCAGTCTTGTTTTAATGTGTGTGTATGTGCAAGAGAGAGATACTTGAAAGAATCTACAGAACATGACTTCACAATGGCAGTTGGAGCTATTATTTACAGAATCAAGGAGTTATGTTTCCATGGTACTAGATTATTCCATGGTACTAGATTAAAGCAAAGATTATGGCATAATGCACACAGTGACTTGCGATCTCGATCACACGCAGTCTGTAGTCCACTGGCAGTAGGAGTACAATATGGGCATGTCTTTAAATTAACATCTTACATTAAAAACTTGACAGTACCAAACTATTGAAGGCTTTTCAGCAAAGCCAGACTAAACGTCTTTCCTTCTGCAATGTTGGATGGCAGGTTGAGAGGAGTTCCCTACCAGGACAGACTTTGCTCGTGTGCTCAAGACATCGATTCCATAATTTTGTTGCACTGTGCAAAATATGAGCAAGCCAGGGCTGAACTGATACTACCCTTGCTGGTACCTTTCCTGGGAAAATCAGAGACTCACTATGCCAGGTTCCTATTGGAAGACCAGACAAATGCTAGAACATTAGCAGTGGTAAAGTTTTTATCGGTGGTTGCAAGAACCAATGATCCCTATATTCTTAACAAAATGCTTGTTTAACCTGGAGGTAGGTTGTATGAATTGTGTATTGCTTTGTAACGATTTGTTGGGTCTCTGGACCGTAATAAAGATTGTTGTTGTGGTTGTAGATTATTCCATAGTTTCTTAGATGACAGTATGAAATGCTGTAGAGAAATGGGATTTTGGTGTGTGCTAAAGACTAAAGAAAATTGATTTGGGTAGGTGGTTCTGGACATACTGCATCTCTGGATTTTTAACTATTTCATATTTACAAGTGTATTTACGGTGTGGTGGCAAACACATCACATACTTCATGAATGCAGCATACTGGCCCGGCATCCTAGTTATCACAGGTGATGTGAAAATTTATCTCACCAGTGTTTGTAAAAGTCTAGAGTAACATGTCTCCAGTAAAACTTTGAGGCAGGAATTGGAAGGCAGGGATTAATTTAATGACCAGATATCAGGTCTCATAATTCATACAGAAGTATATCAGCACTGTGTGTTTTCCCACAATTAAGAATTTACATACGTTAAATGGATCTTAAAAGTAATTAGGACTATAAGGAAGCACTCTTAAATACATGGAACGTTTGATACAAATATGCAAAAAGATATACAGTACTTTAAACCTATTACATGAATTCTTCATATGCCTGAAAGATAGATATATTCTGTGGCAATAACAAAGACTACAGTACATGGGTTGGTCCAGCAAGGCTTTTGTAAGGCTTTGCTCGCAACAAAGCACCACATTTTACAACTAAATGAAAAATAAAATAATTGCACACTTTTGTAACTTCCAGAATTAAAGCTTCTCAGTATCCAAAACCTGTTTTTAAAGTATAGACACGCACAGGCAGAGCCTACAGCCAGTACAGTACCCTCAGCTGCACTGCACAGAGGGGTGGCCCTACCACTAGTCAAAGCGTGATAGCTGCTTTGGTGAGATGTGGAAAGGCAACAAATTATTGCAAAATTTATTATTAATGTACTTTTGCTACAAGGGAGGGATGGAAGTGCTTGTTAGGTTTTCTGCCTCAGGTACCAAAATAACTTGTCTGGCCTTAATGGGTACTATGCACCTTGACTTGGTGGGGGAATAGGTGTTATTTGCTTCTCAGCCTCAGGCAACAAACTATATTGAGCCAACACTGGCTGCAGGCTAGGCTTAGAACTGGAGAGCAGGGAGCAGCTGGCTAGTTGCAGAACACCCTTCTGCAGCCGTAGATTCGTACAAGTCCACCTTCTAGATTTGAATTTCCTCTTCACATATTGAGCTCTCACAGATGAAGGACCGGAAGATGTTTGCAGAGATGCCAGCAGATTGTTGTCCATGTTTTCATGACTCTTACAAAGGTGAGATAGGAGACCCACCACTGGACCAGTGTCTTGCCTCGGTAATGGACGGGATGAGAGCCAACAAACTGAAACTCAATCCAGGTAAGACTGAGGTACTGTTAGTGGGTGGTTCCCTGGACCAGATGGGTGGGAGCTTGCCTGCTCTTGATGGAGTTGCACTCCCTCTGAAGGAGCAGGTCTGTAGCTGATGCTTTGCTGTCACAGGTGGCCTCAGTGGCCCGGAATGCTTTCCATCAGCTTTGGCTGGTGGCCCAGCTATGCCCCGTCTGGACAGAGATGGCCTAACTACTATTGTCCACGCTCTGGTAACCTCAAGGTTAGATTACTGCAATGTGTTATACGTAGGCCTGCCTCTGAAGATGGTTTGGAAACTTCAGCTAGTGCAGAATTCTGTGGCCAGGTTGTTCACCAGAGCAAGACAGTTTGAGCATATTACCTGGTCCAACTGCACTGGCTACCAATAAGTTTCTGGGCCCAATTCAAAGTGCCGGTTTTGACCTATAAAGCCTTAAACGGCTCCAGACCACGATACCTCAAGGACCGCATCTCCATATGAACCTACCTAGACCCTGAGATCACCTTCTGAGCCCCTTCTTCATGTGCCTCCTCCTTGAGAGGTCCAGAGGGTGGCAACATGAGAACGGGTCTTCTCTGCAGTGGCTCCCTGCCTGTGGAATGCTCTCCACAGGGAAGTTTGCCTAGTGCCTTCATTATACACCTTTAGGCACCAGTCAAAAACATTTACATATATTTTCTGTTTTACAGAATGAACCATGGAAAGAGAAGAAGGGAAATCACTGATAATTTAAGGATGTAAAATGAGTATTTGAAATTGCAAAAACGTTCCTTTTTAACCAGGTCTTTGGTTGATTCGATTGACATCCTATGCCCTTTTAAAATGTGGGGTTCGGGGGGTATTGGGTTTTTGTTTTTATTCTGATTATGTATTTTGTGGTTTTATATTTTGATTTTATTCTGTGAACCGCCCTGAGACCTTCATGCATAGGGCAGTATATAAATTCAATAAATAAATAAAATAAAAAATACTACTTTCAGAGGAGCCTTGCATCTCCCTCAGGCACAGGGTTCCCTGTTCTGCTGAGACTCAAAATCTTTCACCTAGTTGTTATAGTATGTGAATATATTATTCCTTTCCCTTAATTGTTATAGAGCACTATATACATAAAATAACACTACTGTGGACATTCACTTCTTATATAAAAAACAGTGGATAGAAAATTGGACCCTCATTCCTAATGATGGTGCCGTCTGGTGATTTCCACCAGGTTACAATTACAAGTTGTCATTTTGTGTGTGCTCTTCTTGTTAAAGCAATTACCACAACAGCCAGAAATAAAAATAAGCCATTAACAACAACAGATAGGAATTTTGATCACAGGAAACTTAAAGTGAGGTCCATTCAGGCAGGAAAGCTTGTGATCCCACAGTAATGTTTTCAACTCTGGTTCTTCACCATTTTCTTGATGCTAGACAAGAGTTGTGACATAGCAGAAATCCGCTGTGTGTCTTTGATATGGTACATCTGAAACTGAATAAAATAATAGGTGTTAAGTGAAACAACATAAACATTCTGAACTGCAGACACTTTGGCATAAGGGTAGGCAGACTCCAGGCATACAAGATTTGCATTCGTATTTTGCTAAAAACCTGGAGAACCTAAAACTAAATGGAGCATATTGGAAGATACATGCGTATGAAAGATTTTATTTTTATTTTTGAGTACAAGAACTGAACAGAGTTCACAGACATTCCACATAAAAACCTTCATTTCAGTAGCATGCTTCTAGGGCAAGAGGAATGGAAGTCATTTTGTTTTCCTGTCTTTGTACTATTGGGAGTCAGAAATCGTTGCCAATCTACTGCAAATCATTCAGAAATCGACCCATAGATACAAATCGATTTGCTGCTTTAAGAAAGAAAGCTGCCAGCAGCTTCTGAACTCAGATTAGTAACTTTGTACTGAATGATTACTACTACTACTACTACTACTACTACTACTACTACTATTGTTATTACCGTATTGGCCTGAATATAAGCCTCACTTCCCCCCCAAAAAAATTCTGACTGAAAAGTTAAAGTGCGGCTTAAATTCGTAACCTTACAAAGACTGGCTTTTATGATATCACTGCTGAAACAGACAAACGGTAAAATGGAACGGGTGTGAGTGCCTGCGGATTTTTAAAGGAGCAGCTTATATTGGGGTATTGTCTTTTTTTCTCCTCCCCCCCCCCCAATTTTAAATGTGCAGCTTATATTCAGGTGCGGCTTATAATCAGGCCAACATGGTATTCATTTCATTTCTGTACTGCTTTATATTTTTACGGAAAATATTTGTCTCCACTACTTGTTCCCAGAGCACTCACAAAGATGCTTTTACCCCATATGTGTTTGTGAGTTAGACATGGGCCAAGAAGACTACAGAACAGCTTGTGACATTCATTCTGCAGTCATCCGTTCTCCAGTACAGAATTATTCCCTTCTGAAGGTGCTTTGCCAATGTAAAGGGGGTGTTGTGTTCATTGTGTATAGTCAGCTCACTGTAACATGTAATTTACCCATGTCAGACCTGTGAGTGGAGAGTATAAAACAGATACCTATTAAAAATATCAAAGAACCTTGTGGTGGCTTAAAGGCTAACAAATTTATTATGGTATAAATTTAAGTCATGATAGATTTTTTAAAAAAGGTTTCCTTCTGCTTTTACAAACTAAAGAGAGCTAAACAGCCTTCATGCAATAGCCCTGGGGAAAGGCTGCCTGCTGAGGCATGAAAGGGCTATTAGTTTAAATCTGACTTTTAATTGTGTATGTTTTCTCTTCAGTCCCATATATCAATAAAAGACACCCTCTTAGCTCTTCCCTGAAGCCTCAAGAGCAAGCTTGAATTACAGGTCCCAGGACGAAGCTAAACCATGTTGATAAGTCAGAGAGATATTTTAATAATTCAAATCAAAAAGTGTTATCAAGGCGTTGTGCGCCTTTGGCTTCCAAGTTTTGACATGGGTTTGTTTTTCATAATATTTTTAATGCATTAAAAAAAAACTTTAATCACAATGCTAGTCAAAGCTTGCAAAATTGAGATTGTGAAAATTATCAGAATCAAACAGTATCGATTCAAGGCTCAGTCATTATCACAGAGTTTGTTGAACCTTCAGGTGGTAGTAAGCGCTAGAGTAGAGTATCTCAACATACGCATGTCATCATATTTGAAATGAATCATGCCCTTACTTGTATGACTTATAACCAGCCACTTGAACTAGCGTCATAAATGTTTTTGATTTTCCCAGGCTTTTACTCTTTTTTTATTTGTGTGTTTTATCTTGTAAAACACTGATGAGAACCATATAAACCTTTTAAAACAAATAAACTAAAAAATCTGAATCACCCTTCAGTGCAGTGGGATGAAGAGCCTGTGGCCCTCTAGATACTCATAGAATCATAGAATTATAGAGCTGGAAGAAACCCCAAGGGCCATCTAGTCCAACCCCCTGCAACACAGGAATGTTTCTGGCAGCCAGCATAGCCACTGGCCAGGGATCATGGGAATTGTAGTCTTAACGACATATTGGAGGCCACAGGTTCCCCATCCCTTTGTTAGTGGTTGTACTTAGGAGTGCAAGAGTAAGCACAAAGGTCTCATAGACCGGAAGACAACCTCTCTGGTTCTCAACTATGAGCCTGTGTTTGTGAGCATATTACCTTATTAAGCAGCATATCAAAGAAGGCAGTGCTCCAATAGGCTTTATCCTCAGCTGGGAGATGAAGTGAGGCTTTGAGACCATTGTCCATCTGCTGGTGTGTTTTGCCTTCCCTTACAAAATTGAACTTCAGGAAATGCTCAGGCTCGATAGCAAAACTCTCCACTTTGGGATACAAAGAGCTCAATTCCAGGACATCATCACCCTGGAACATATTTTGCTCTGGATACAGGAAATGGGGGAGGTGTTTGGTCACTAAGCAACAAAGCAAGATCACCAGAAGACGATACACGGACCCTTCCAGATCCATCCAGTCTTCAGGGGAAGGGAAAAAGTGAGTGGCCCATAGCAACACCATCTAGGAGGAAGTATTAACAGTTAGCAAAAGGTAAAAGGCAAAGGCAATGTGGGGTGTGGGGTGTGGAATGAAAATCAGCTTTTGGGTCATCATCATCATCATTTCATCATTTTTAATCTGTATACCGTCTTTCTATCTTACAATACTCAAGGCGGTTTACAAGCTGAAGAAACAAAAAATGTACATCTTATAACAATCTAATGCAATACAAAAATGTGATAATAAAACAAAACTTTAAAATAAGCAACCTACAACAAAAAAGTAACATTCAACAATCATTAGAATAGTATAAAAAAAAATCAACATATAAAGTCGTTTACCAGAAGGAAAGGTGGACCTGTGCTTTCTTTTTCTTTTTAACCATAAATTGTGTACTGCCTAGATATACTTTTATTAAAAATACAGATTATCGGTGCTTCAATAAATATGTGTTGTCACATGTAAGAGATGAAGGGAGGCTGGTTGGATTGTTTAAGCCACAACCTTTGACTTCTGTGCATCATTTAAAGTGCTGCTAACCATAATGGCTTGAATAATATCTATTCCAATTCCAATTAAACTTTTTATTGCACTAGCCATAGGCAATGGCATTCAGAAGGAGAACAACAACAAAAAAACAATAACCATAAAAATCATTGGGCACCACACATACAATAAAACCACGGTCACGGCTACTAAAATTATTTGTTGCATTAAATAGAATAGAGTAGCAGAAGATTCTCAGGTAAGATGTGCCAAATTAAATAGAATAATATCTAAGAACCAAGTAAACCTTATTTCTGGCCTCCTAAATTTGTTTCTCATGCAAAGGGTTATGATTATACAGTGGTACCTCGGGTTACAAACACCTCGGGTTACAAACATTTCAGGTTACAGACTCCGCTAACCCGAAAGTAGTACCTCGGGTTAAGAACGTTATCTCAGGATGAGAACAGAAATCATGCAGTGGCAGTGGGAGGCTCCATTAGCTAAAGTGGTACCTCAGGTTAAGAACAGTTTAAGGTTAAGAACGGACCACTGGAAGGAATTAAGTATGTAACCAGAGGTACCACTGTATTTACTCATTTCATTTCTATACCGCTTTATATTTTTAATTTAAAAAAATCTCAAAGCAGTTTACAACACATTAAAACATCAACTAAAACAACCCAGAACAAAGCATTACTGAAGAAAGTCAAATATAAAGTATACATTGAAAGCAACAGGAAATCAAAATATTACCTTTAAGATTTCAAAATAAAACATTACAAAGGAGGTCAACTACAGAATGCACATTTAACTTAGCAAAGCTAACTAAAAACATTATCTTAGCCATTTCAGAAGAAAACATTACTAAAGGAAGTCAAATGTGAAATGCAATTTAAAATAGCATAATTAACAAGAGAATAAAATATTGCCTTAAGTACAGAACATAGATTGCCCAAATCTATCAAGTAAGTTCAGGAATTCCCTGTTCAGGTGCCCTTAACATTTTTGTCATTGTCCTCTGAATGACTGTTCTGCCTCTGCTTCCTTATTGCCCTCAACCTATGGCAAGAGTGTCATGCAGGAGGGACCATATGTATGTGCTCTAAGTAGTTGCCATCTTGGCCCTTTCTTCACCCCTAGAATAAGCTGGCAGGGTTAGGGTTTGCTTATTCAGTACAAAATCTATCCCAATTTAGTCAGCCCTAAATTACACTCAAATTGGTGGCCTAGCTGAGCTGGAACTTTATCCTTGTTGCTTGGGAAGTGTGTTGCTGCATTAATGTTTCCTCGGCACTTATTCTAATGATTAAGAGACCCACAAACAGCTTTTTATCAAACCAAAGCAACTCATGAAGTTAAGGCCAATCAGGTAAGCTTTGTAAACTCAAGACAATTAAATACACAATTTGCAAACAAAGCTGAACAAAAACAAGCTAAAATGTGTTTGTTCTGAAATTGGCCCGGTTCCTAGAACAATCTTGCATCTAGCTACAATAAAAAGTGCAACAACTCCGAGAAGATGCCCGTAAGCCATATGGCATGTATCCAAGATTTTGTAAAACATGTTCTGCCGCTTTGTGTTCTCTATCCTGAAGTGGTGAGAGATGAAGCACGTCCCAAAAAATGAAATGCAAACTAAACAGCAACGTAGGTGTCCAGCTATCGCCATGTTGCAGTGCTGTAAAAGCATCAAGTCTGAAGTTGCTTGCAACAAGATAGAAAATGTGCTGCACAGCCTAAACTCAGCACGTGGAACCTAACACTGGTGCTTCAGAACGATAAAACTAAAGTTCTCAAAGTGTGAAGTCAGCTAATAATGACTTAAGCAGTACCCCAGTTCACCCTTCATACAATCTCCCAGTCAAATCATGTGAAGCAGAAAGATGTTGCTCCCACCATTATTTTTAATAATAATAATAATAATAATAATAATAATAATAATAATAATAATAATAATTTATACCTCGCCTATCTGGCTGAGTTTCCCCAGCCACTCTGGGCGTCTCCCAATCGAGTGTTAAAAACAATACAGCATTAAATATTAAAAACTTCCCTGAACAGGACTGCCTTCAGATGTCTTTTAAAAATAAGATAGCTGCTTATTTCCTTGACATCTGATGGGAGGGTGTTCCACAGGGCTGCTGCCACTACCGAGAAGGCCCTCTACCTGGTTCCCTGTAACTTCGCCTCTTACACTGAGGGAACCGCCAGAAGGTCCTCGGCGCTGGATCTCAGTGTCTGGGCTGAACGATGGGGGTGGAGACGCTCCTTCAGGTAAACAGGACTGAGGCCGTTTAGGGCTTTAAAGGTCAGCACCAACACTTTGAATTGTGCTCGGAAACGTACTGGGAGCCAATGCAGATCTCTCAGGACTGGTATTATGTGGTCCCAGCAGCCACTCCCAGTCACCAGTCTAGCTGCTGCATCTGGATTAATTGCAGTTTCCATGTCACCTTCAAAGGTAGCCCCACGTAGAGCACAATGCAGTAGTCCAAGCGGGATAGAATTAGAGCATGCACCACTCTGGCGAGACAGTCTGCAGGCAGGTAGGATCTCAGCTTGCGTACCAGGTGGAGCTGGTAGACAGCCGCCCTGGACACAGAATTAACCTGCGCCTCCATGGACAGCTGTGAGTCCAAAATGACTCCCAGGCTGCGCACCTGGTCCTTCAAGGACACAGTTACCCCATTCGGGAGCTGGGAGTCCTCCACACCAGCCCACCCCGTCCCCCAAAAACAGTACTTCTGTCTTGTCAGGATTCAACCTCAATCTTTTTCTTTCTCAAAAAGGAGCTATGGGGAGAAGGGGCACAATTTGGAGCAGAACTACGGTACATGGGGAGAGGAGATTTAACCCTTAGCTCCATGCCTGATACACATTTTCCACCAAAGCAGGTATTCACAATGGAAAGGAAAATATAGACATATGTTTTGTGCTCCATGACTAACAGCAGCTTGGAGGGGGGAGGGTTGGGATCTGCACTGAAGAACCATCAGAGGAGCTTTAAAAAAACACAAAATCCACACCACCTGACCCCAACCATGGTTGCTTTGTTGAAACTCCCACATCATGTCTACTTTGGCCTACATTGTAACAACAAGAATAACAAAATGTTTCCATGGCATTTGGGATTAAGCAAAACAAAGGACAAGGGAAGAGAGATCCTAGATTCATTAGGAAAACATCTGAGAATGACTACCACGTCAAGTTTCATAACACTTTCCCAGTTTTAAATATTTAACCTGTTTGCATTCACATTAGGGTCACTAATTGCAGGTTGGGATTCAATCACATCCCAGAAAATTCAGGTCGATTAACTAAAGTGAATTTGGATCTCTTGTGCAACAAAACCTGCTCCCCTCCTAAATGTGACTTTTATTGAATTATTGAAAAACGCACTGGAATGTATAGGGTAACAATTACTTGACCCAACATCATATAACACTCCCACAAACAAATCAGAATTAATGCTTAATAAATAGCCAATATTGCATAACCTCCCTGCAAACTGAATACTCAATAGCAGATATTCTGAAAGTGATGTAGATCTCCCTTATTCCCAATTTGCAAACTGGGTACAGGGCTGAGAGGCCAAAATCATGTATTTTAATACATGTGGGTAATTGACAAATCTCTGCTTTGCTCAGCTCATTCATATGAGCCACTGTGCAGAGAGAGTAACCAACAGGTTTGCACATAAAAGGTCACAGCATCCTTCTCACTGTGTCTCTGAACCAGTGCTTCCCCACCTTCACCTTCTTAGATGGCACACATATGTTGCACTATGGGCTCTTCCACCTCTGCAGGAAATGGCGTCAGAGAGGGGCTAGCAATCATTACATAATATATTATAGGCTGTTTACAGATTCGGGTGTTAAAAACAGCAGCAGAACCCTGCCCTGGTACTTCTTAGTACTGGGTGTGGGGATTTTAAAATAACAAATGAGGCAGAGCTGCTTGTTTTCCCCGCATACTTGCCAGGAAGCATACGCTGCTGTTCTGCCTACCATTGCGCAAGCAACAGCTTGCTCCAAGGCAAATAAGCCACATCAAAAGGACTGAGATTAACAGTCCAGAAAAACCTACCTTCAAGTGGTGAAATGCAAGCCCACATTTCTTGCCTTCCTCTCTCCAGTTCTCATGGGCGACTTGATCAAGGAGGCGGAGGCTATCTAAACGATACCCCTTTAGGGTGCTCACAATCTGAATGAGTTTCAGGATGGGACGGTTGGTGGAATATCTAACAAGAGAAACACATGGTTAGAAGTTGAAATATTTGAGGATTTCAGGGTAGAATTGACTACAGAGGGGAACCAATACACCAGAGGTGTACACCAGACAATGAAACATTGTCATCCATGATGTACGGTAGATTGTGTCAACAGATTAATATCCCAAGCTGAGCCCCCTCTGAGGGGAGGACTAAGGGACCCCTGACCATTAGGTCCAGTCGTGGCCGACTCTGGGGTTGCGGCGCTCATCTCGCTTTATTGGCCAAGGGAGTTGGCGTACACCTTCCAGGTCATGTGGCCAGCATGACTAAGCCACTTCTAGCGAACCATAGCAGCGCACAGAAACACCGTTTACCTTCCCACCGGAGCGGTACCTATTTATCTACTTGCACTTTGACGTGCTTTCGAACTGCTAGGTTGGCAGGAGCAGGGACCGAGCAACGGGAGCTCACCCCATAGCGGGGATTCAAACCGCCGACCTTCTGATCGGCAAGTCCTAGGCTCTGTGGTTTAACCCACAGTGCCACCCGCGTCCCTGAGGGGAGGACTACATTGAAGCTATTGGGCCAATAGAGATGGTGATCTGGTCACTGCCAACTTTCATTTTTTCCCCTAAGGAAGGACGCATCGATTCCAAACACAGCAAATAAGCATAACATGCAAAGCATCAGAAGAGACCTCAGCCACACAGACACATACAAGCCCCCCCAAATCCCCATATTCTTGAGTACACAGATTTGTCAAAAGGCAAGGTTATCTATCACCTTTGGCAGTCAAGTCATGATAGACAGGGCTATCATGCATTTGCTAATGTATCTGTGGCACACAACATACGCAGAGTCCTATATGCATATGCACAGTAATGCAGGAACAATATCCCTCAATTATGAGGGATAACATTTGTTCATTATTAGGGGAATATACATACGATTCTGTGAATGTATATGCTATATAGACATAGTAAGCAGGGGTTGGGTCAGAACAATTCAATAACATTTCCCCATCACATGTTGACTTTTCACAATGTTACAACCCTGTATGCTATTTTGGTTTTAGGTATGCAGATGTTTGAGCCACTCCTTTATCTGCAAATTCCTTCAAAGATGTAACCCGAAAATCAGTCACAAGTGTGATGGCCAAACCCATAACTCTCCTTCATACTGCAATCATGTTCCTCACAGATGTGTGGTCTGGATTTTGGGCATGGCTATCCCGCCCACAGTCTTTCAAGTTTGTTCAGGCAAAATAGCTCTTCCGCTTCGCCTCTAACCTCTGTAGCAGATGCATCTCTTTCATGAACTGGGGAGACTTACTGATTTGTGAGGTAAAGTTTGAAGGTGCCCAACACTGACAGCATAATTCATCTTAAATTCAACTGCCAAAAAAAAGCAAAGGCTTCAAAACTTGCTGCTCAAATGTTGATGAGGGGCAAAATGTTCAGTTCTCATATTTGCACACATTGATTAAGTGAATGTATGCAAAATTAATTTGGGATTTGGTTTACCACCATGACAGATCTAAAAGATGGAGAAAGATGCTTTCAAACTGACCCCTTCCTACTGTGTAACCTTCCCATTGAATTGCTTCCGGCTAGATCTTTATACTGTAGTTAACTGTTCTCAACACGTCTCCTGGGTCAGTTGTTGACTTCAACCAAGACAACTCTTCTTCTTCCTCTATCTACTCCTTCCATATTGGTCAATAGGGGACCTTATCATTAAGGAACAGCTATTTTGAGAATGACCCTGACAAAGGCAGATTAAACTGATCTGTCTCATTCTCATATTAGTTGAACTGACTTGGGGGTTATTCACACTTATCTTTCCTCCACTCTTTCTGGCATAGTTCATGCTGAAAAGCTCCATGTCTGAGTGTGTAAAAGCTCTCCCTGCAAAACCTGAGCTTTCCTTGCAAAACTCACTCTTTAAAGCTCAATCGGAGCAAACAGTAATCCGTGGAAAATCCAAATTGGCGTTTGCTCCAACTGACTGTTAAAGAGCGGGTTTTCATGTTGAAAACTCAGGGCAAAAAACCCCAGATAAACTGTTTGGACATGGAGCTTCTAAGTGTGGACCTGTGTCTGGAAAGAGTAGGGCAAAACAGCCCTTATCTTCACAGGAACAAAACTGGTTCCAGGTCATCCCGGAAATAGCTTGTTTATGAGTTCATGACTTAGGGCACGTGGGAAGGCATACGAAAACATTCTAGAAACCTAGGGCAATTACCCACAGTTAGTCAGGGCCAACTGCCCTCTGGACCACATAGATTAGGACCCAAACAGCTAGCATTGCCTGTGCATCCACTGAAAACTCACTAGCTCATCTCACTGCCGGTTTATGGTACTCAGCAGCATAAATCCAATTTTAGCTGCATAAATGCACTAGAACCGTTTTTCAAATGCTGTGTCCCTAGAGCAGGGGTCAGCAACCTTTTTCAGCCATGGGCCGGTCCACGGTCCCTCAGACCATGTGGTGGGCTGGAATATATTTGGGGGGGGGGATGAACGAATTCCTATGCCCCACAAATAACCCAGAGATGCATTTTAAATAAAAGGGCACATTCTACTCATGTAAAAACACTCTGATTCCTGGACCGTCTGCGGGCCGGATTGAGAAGGCGATTAGGCCGCCTCCAGCCCACGGGCCTTAGGTTGCCTACCCCTGCCCTAGAGCATAGATGAAGGCAAATAAATATGCACAAAAGGGATACATTTATACCGTAATTTATAATGAAATATACAGGACTTTCTTGTAGTCCAGGGGTGGGGAACCTGCAGCCCACAGACAAATCTATATTTTATACCTATACTATATTTTATACCTTTCCATGCAGAAATTATTAGCTTCACAGTCCCGTGTGAAAAGCACAGCAATTAAGAATTTAAAATAACATCTGCTTCCTTTCTTAAAATACTCATGATCTACCCAGGCTGGCCTCCTCCTCGCTTCCCACCCTTCAAAGATTTTAGGAGGTGATAATGCTGGTGAATCTCATGCCTGAACAAGTTACCTAGGAAAGCTGCAGAGCCATCATCTCTGACAACTTTAAAGTAGAGGCTATCAAACATAGTGCACTGACTCTGTGACATTGTTTGGTCCAATATTCCTTGAGTCATCATCTGACATAAAATGTTCTTGCAGAAATATGGAGCCAATTAATTATCGATCTCATACTCTATTCTAAGACAGGATAAGCTACACTGAAAGCATCATGGCATATATGTATCCAATGTATATAATTAGGAGATAGGATGTAGCTTGCATTTCATGATGAAGCAGACCCAGAAGGGAGAAGCATTTCCCTACAAATAGAAAAAATCTTGCATTTTGCCAAAACTCCATGCTGCAGTATTTTAAAAAATTACAAGTTGCTAAGAATGTTCATTAGTCTGTAATGCATTGGTTGTGGATGTCATAGTGCGCGCACACACAGTTCTCCAATTAAATGTACACCAATATAGCTTTTTAATTCAGTTTTGTAAACACCGGAAATGCAAAAACGGATTTTGCTTCATTGGTGAAAATGGCCTAATGCTGAATTGGCCAATATATTACCTAAATGGCTGTTTAAAGTCACTTCTTTATTAGTTTTCATCCTTTTGCTGTTTTACTTTTTTTGTTGCATCTGTCATTGCTTTTAGCTTGAATCATGCCCAAGGCAGCTAAAAACAATGCTAGATACAAAAAGGGGCAATCCACACCCACCCACACTCACACACAAAGATGGGATGTAAATATTTATAATAAAATAAAGAATGAATCCATTCCAAAGCAAAATCCACATTTTAGAATGAATATGCCTGAATATTTTGTTAGGCTAAGCTGGAGTCGGGACTGGAAAAAATGGTTTCACTCTAGATAGAACTGTTTATAATCTTAATGGCAGTACTGACAAAATAACTTTTGTGTTTGTTACCCTACCTTGTCTTAGAACTCTTCAGATTCACAAAAAGAGAGAAAAATTATTCCTACCATAATGATGATGGTGATGATGATAATGATGATAATGATGATGTTTGTAGACCTCATGACTGGAGAGAGGCACACAACAGTTTTGTGACAAAGGAGGTGTATGGAGTTCATTGGTTTTTGTATATGATTTCTGAAGCGTGTAGGATTTTGACCCTTCACTCTCCTCCACGCAACTCAAGAGAAATCTAGTTACACAACATGCATATTCTAGAGAAGACATGACAGCTGAGACACTCTAAAAGATGCTCCTTTCCCCTAAGGTAGCATTCATAGCAACAATACAGGATTGCACTTTACCTCCAGTGATAGTAACTGGCAGGGATGTAGTCAGCTTCCTGAGTGACTTTACTCATGCTGCCTTGTGGGAAACCCTTTTCTCGCCAATTGTTGCTGAGTTTCAGAACATCCTGCTTTCTCCTTATTACAGGGACGACATTGAAGCAGATCATTTTCCATCCACTGGACACTAGCAAAGGCAGCTGCATGTCATCATCCTTCAGCCTCTCAGCACTGAGTTCACCTGGAGAGGGTCAAGGGAATAAATGCAATTAGAGATATGCACGCCAGTGTCTCTTTTCCAGGTTCCCACCATGGTCTTGTTTATTTTGGAAACAATACTCCCATCAGAAATAACAGAAAAGGAACCAATGTAGATCCTCTGTATAACTGTGAAGTGGCACAATTAGCAACCTTCATCTAACCCCCCCCCCCAAAAAAACCAGCAAAGCATTTTAAGGCCTATTGTGGAGAAGAATAATTTGCTTGAGAGATGGTTTAGCAAAATTAAATTTAAGTTAAGCCACACTGGAATCAGCAGAACAACCTAGGACTAAACTATTACTAGATTGTGCCCCATTGTATACATATATAAATATATAGCCAAAGGAGTATGCATATATAATCCCTATATGTTCCTAGCTACAAGGTTACTCCCCACCCCCTTCATTAAATCAGTGGCAATATTCTCACTCAGTGTTTTTAAAAATTAATTTACTACATTTATATACCACTTTCCCCTCCAAAGAGCTCAAGGTGGTATACATGGTTCTGCCCTCCCCATTCTGTCTCCACAACAACTTTGTGAAGGAAAATTAGACTGAGAGACAGTGACTCGCCCAAGGTCACAATTCAACACTCTAACAACTACACCTTCTTCTTCTTTGGCGATCACTCGTAGCCAAGTAGGATTGTCTTTCATGAACACGGTCTTAACTGTGAGTCTGTAAGTGTCAGGAACTGGGCAGAGGAGGAATGGTGGAGACTGCCTCCCCATCCTGGTCCTTCCATGGAGGAAGAATACAGTATAGATTTACAACAGGGGTTTGAGGGAGGTCGCAGAGGCAGATGAGGGGGAAAGTCGTGAAATCATGGGAGAGCCAGAGCAGTAGCTGGCTGACACACTGTCATTAGAAAGCATTCCATACCCTCCATCTCCCAGAACCCGGCGGGCCTTAAAAGTAGGAGAGCAAAGAGCACAAAGACAGAGGGTACATAACAGCACCTGTAGAGGAGATGATGAGGATGACAAATGAGGAAGTGGGATAGATGGAGAGGTGGAGATTCACTCAGGATAACATCATTATCCAAGAGGCTGGTTTCTATAGCCTCTCTCTGTAAAGATTGAAATAAAAAAGGACTGTAAGAAAGTTTTCCTTGTCTTTATAATTTCCTGGGCAACCAGCTGGGGGCCGCTGACAACATCCTGACAGTAAGTGACTGTGGAGTTCTGGATCCACACATCCTTCCACAGTGGGGACATAGATTTCCGAGCAGAAGTTGATCATAGTGAGGGTTTGCCAAATGTGCCTTCCTCTTAGCACGTTTCTCCCTTTTGTCCTGAGTTTGAGCGTCCAAAGTTCATGACACCTTTGGTAAAGGCTGTTCTCCAATTGCAGCGCTCACAGGCCAGTGTTTCCCAAATGTTGATATTTATATTACATTTTAAAAGATTTGCCTTGAGAGAGTCTTTAAACCTCTTTCGTTGACCACCAGCATTACTCTTTCCATTTTCAAGTTCGGAATAGAGTAGTTGCTTTGAAAGACGATCATCAGGCAAAGTTGATATTGAAGAATCATTGCTTCGACACTGGTGATATTTGCTTCTTCCAGTACACTGGCATTAGTTTGCCTCTCTTCCCAAGTGATGTGTAAAAAATTTTGGAGACACCATTGATGGAATCTTTCGAGGAGTTGGAGATGGCATTTATAAGTGGTCCATGTTTCACAACCATACAGTAAGGTTGGTAGTAAAATAGCTTTGTAAACAAACATTTCCCTGCGAATGTCCCAGTCCTCAAACACTCTGAACCACTATACCACACTGGCTTTCAGTATGGGTTAGGGCCAAACCCAGTGACTGAAATCATGATAGTTTATATCTAACAAATAATGCTTGTCCAACTTCTCTACACATTTAACATTCATTCAGTGATCTACCAAACTGCATTTTGCACACGCACTTCTGAAGAAGTTACATCCTACCTCGTTTTTTTGTAGCCAGTTTAGATTCCTAGACACAAAAGACTGTTTCTGCATATTTGTTGTGTTCTGAATTCCCTTCTTTTAATTTTTTCCCAAAAACTGCACCTCAAAGAGTTCCTTATATCATAACCAAACAAATGCAATTAGAGGGGAGAAAATAAATTTGTATGATGTAAGATTAAGAGTTTAGGATTGGTGCTTGTTACCACTTGTCTCTCATTATTGCTGACAGGTTGCTAGGAAAGTTTGATTGACCTATTCATTTAGCATTATTGTGACAACTGCAAAGCTGTCCTCCTACAAGCTATTTGTGGAATAAATTGTAGGCACAAGCTGAATGTATGCTACACACAGAACATAGCATTCTGAATCTCTGGCATGTGGAATCCCTAAGAGCCAGAATTTCCAGATACTGCTGTTAGAAGCATAAAAAGAGTCACATTTTCCAAAACGTTAGGATGCCAAAACTTCCCACCATTCATACCAATGAACCAGGTTCCAGAAATAGTCCGGCACATCCGAATCTAAACTGCTGAGAAAGCCTCTCTATGTATAGGAATTCTGGAAGTGGAAAGATGGATTCAAAACCATCAGGCCTCTGTGCCAGTTCTGCTCTTCCTCGCCTTAGTTCTGCAGAAAAGAAATGACCTTCATCTGTCTCTCTGTAGCAGGGATAATGGATATGGCCTAAATTTGGATTTCTGCTCATCTAGCTTGTGGTAAATTCCAGCAGGCATTTTAAGGTCACGTTCGGTTTTGTGATCATTTTGTTATTGTTTCATTTTCTGCATGGTTTGTTTTTATGTATGCTGCTTAGAAACGCTAATCATTAAATGGTATATAAATGCCTTAAACAAATAATATAAATAAAGAAACAATACCTCTAGGCTCCTTTCTGCGAAGCAAAACGCCACTTTAAAGATAGGATTAGAAGAACCAAGTAAATGACTTGAAAACAACATATAGGCATATATACGCCAGAGGTAGATACAGTGGTACCTCGGGTTACATACGCTTCAGGTTACAGACGCTTCAGGTTACAGACTCCGCTAACCCAGAAATAGTACCTCAGGTTAAGAACTTTGCTTCACGATGAGAACAGAAATTGTGCTCCAGCAGCGTGGCGGCAGCAGGAGGCCCCATTAGCTAAAGTGGTGCTTCAGGTTAAGAACAGTTTCCCGTTAAGAACAGACCTCCGGAACAAATTAAGTACTTAACCCGAGGTACCACTGTAACGCCATGTATGGAAGCCTGGTGCAGCTTGCTTGCTTATTTATTTAATTTAATTTATATACTGCCCTATACCCACAGGTCTCAGGGCGGTTCACAGAATAAACACAAAATATAAACCACAAAATGCATTTTCAAAATAAAAACAACTAAATAACTCCCCTCCAAAAAAACAACAACACATTTTAAAAGGGCATATCAACCAAAGGCTTGGTTAAAAAGCACATTTTTCTAGTCCTTCAAGGTCTCACCAAATCTGTCAGCGACAGCAAAACATTTTTTTCAAAACTTATTCAAAGCACTGCAGCATCCTGATGAGAATGTGAATCGCACCTTCCTAGTTACCAGATCAATAATTTAATGAGCAGGAAAGGGTGATGACCTCCCTCCCAGCTGATATTCATGGGTGGTTGTTTGTGTGTGTGTGTGCAAGTGCGTAGAATGACCATACCTACCCTCTGGCTACCACCCTGATTGTTGGTGTACAGAGGATTGGAGTAGAGTGAATATGGCCCATAAGCCAGAATTGGGTTAGCCACAGCCCTGATACGAGAGAGGAGGCTCATTCTGGTCATCACCCACCTTACCCCAGATGGTGGGTAGCACCCAGAGAAACGACTCTGAAAATAACTGCAGTACATGGGCAAGCTAATCTGTAAGCAGACATCTCTTTAAAAGTGTGTGCTGTTAGCAGTAGTCTCACAGCTTGAAGTGTGGGGACATGGTCTGGACCCCCTATAGTATGAAACTCCTCCCAGGGAAGTTTACTTCGAACCTGTTTTCATATCTTTTTGGCCACAAGTGAAGATTGCTTTCTTAGCCTTTTCCTATTATGTTCCTGCTTTTATTGATGCCTGTATTTTGCTGATTCAGTAGCTGTTTTGTATGGTAGATTTTTTTAGTACACTTCTATTATTTTATTTTTTTGAAAATTTCATGGATAATTTTATTTTTACTGAAGTCTGGTACAGAAAAATAATAAATAATATCTAACGCTCTGGGGTTGGAATTGCCAGGCAGCCTGTGGGGTCTTAGCCCCAATCTAGTGTATTTCAGGCTCAATTCATGAATACCCAGTTTTATACAGAAAAAATACATGGTGCGAGTACTGTTCTAGCCAGCTCTCCGATAAGCATAGTTTACTGTGCAATCCTATGCATGATTACTCAGAAGTTCCACAGAGTTCAATAGTACTTATTCTCATTCCCAAGAATGCATGGACAGAATTGCAGCCTAAATAACTTTTACAATGTCAAGCTACCTCTACTGGGTGTTCTGTGAAAATTCTCCTCTTGCAAGAAGTTCTCTTGCTCCAGGCCAGCAAGTCTTCCCTCCTTGCCAAACCTGACTGAAAGGATCATGAAACCAGAGGTAGGAGGCTCAGAGATCCCTGAAGCTCTGAGTCAGGCCCTGAGACCCGGCAACCCCATGAAACCCTGATTCATTTTTCGGAATGGATTCTTTCCTAGTTTGACATAAGGCACCTGCAATGATGAGGTGATGCACAACTCTCATGGGGTGTAACGGCATGCACAAAACAGATTGAAAAATCAACAAACAGATCAACAGAAAAATGCACTTGTCAAAAAGCAAACAGAAACCAAGTGCAGGGCTTTCCTGGAACATGAAACAGGCCAGGGCTAGCTGGTTGTTTGTTTCCATGCAGCGAAGACAGGGCAAAGGGTACTGCAGAATAATATATTGTGAGCTTCACTGTCACTATGGCTGTGAATGAGTGTCTAGGGATATTAATCAAAGAATCATAATGGTCCTGATAATGACAGAGTGGGACTTTCTTGATGGCCTGGGAACCAGCCTTCAGCACATGACAACCCTTGGAGCTAGAGAAAGGGGCAGAGGTGCAGTCTGCAGTTTGATTTTTGGAAAGAGAGAGCGGAGACTTTCTAACTGGAACCAATGTGCAGACTGTCAGCAGGAAGAGGAGAAGCACACAAGTTTCTCCCCAGGAATCAGATGCACAGTTAGCTTACTGTAATTGTATCTGCTTGCTTCTACCATGTTTAGTGACAAATAAAGCCATCACATTGTGCCATAGGCAAGAGGAAAACCATCAGGGCAGAAGTGCACTTAACTGGAACTGAAACAGGGGTTCAGCATGCACTCTGTACAGAAAGAAATTATCATGCCTACAGCTTTCCCTCCTTTCCATTACCATCATTGCACATATGGGTGTGAGAGTGTGCAGTTTATTTAAACATTTATATGCCACCTTATATACTGTACAATTCAAGGTGCGTGAAAATACCCTTCAAGTATAAACATATCCTGGCACTCGATCCCAGTCACACTTGGGTGATATTATGTATGTGTTCTAGCTTAAGAACATGCTTATCTGAGAGTGACCACCGATATCTGGTCTCCTGCTGTATTATTCCTCCGATCTTCTCTCCTTTCCCTCTCGTTAAGTCTTATACTATGCATGTTGACTCAGAAGTTCCAAAGAATTAATTCCCAGCCCCTACTTGTCTGTCTTTTTCTTTCTGCCTGTCTCTTTTTCTCTCTCTTACACACCCACCCACAGACACACCTTGTTTGTTTCTGTTTCAGACAAATACCTGGTTTGATAAGGGACTGGTGCTTGCAATGCACAATTGCAGCAATGATCAATTCTTTCAGGAGATGAAGGACCTTGCCTGGCACAATGTGGCCACTGGATTCAGTACCACCCACGGCACTGAATACATCTTCTTTGGTCCAGTTTTCAGGGTGAGCACCTTCCTTAGGTACTCCTACATAGCAAGATCCTGGCATCTGGTAGTTCCCACGGGTAACCTTCTCAGAGTCGCTCTGTTCACCTGAACACTCCTGCATCAAGAGGGCATCCGCATCGATACACAAGGGAACCTCCATGCTTACTTCATCCTCAGCAGCAGAGAGGGCAAATTCCAAGGCTTCCAGGTTTCTTGAATAATCCACTATAAACCTGGGGTCCATTGCATTGACTCTCTCCAGTACAATAAGCAGAATGTTCTCTGCTTTCTGGAAACACTCAACTCTCCGGCTTTCACGGGACAGAATCACCTGGAGATAGCTATTCCAGTGAACAACCTTTGCGGCCATGGCTGAAGCGTGGCACAGAAGAAACCCCTCCCGAAAGTTCCTCTGCTGTTTCTGAAGCAGACAAAAACATTGATGCAGCTGCACACACAAAGATATGCCTGCAGGTGGGAGGAGACAGGCAAGGCAAAGTGGGCTGGAGCGGGGAGGAGTAGCATATGAAGAGGAATTCCACTGAAGCGTGAATAAACCTTATGTTTTCCTGTTACATAGTTGATAGAGTGCCAAGGTATTTTAAAATAGTCATTGTGAAACTGGTACGTTCAGGTGAGCCAACTGAGACATCCGGTTGTCTGGCTACCTATTCTAATACCACAGAATCATCCCACCCAGCAAGCCTGAAAAACTGGGCTAACTGGTATAAGTCCACATGGCTCATTGATATTAAAGTAGACCTAACCTACGCCAGCTGGAGAAGTGACTCTATGAATTCGTGTGATTTAAATTCAGTACTATTTGCAACCATTAACAAACCCTCACCAACATTTCGAAGGAATGTGAAATGAAATTCGCTTCTAATACTGTAGATTAAAAAGCATGGGAGAAGGTGTAAGTTTCCATCTCAGTTGCTCGTTATTCCAGTCTTAAGATCAGCTCTACGCATCGCCACATCAGATTGCAATTTTAAAAATATAGATTATGAAAATTCGTATTTCTGAACGAACTATTAGAGTACACATTTTTGTATGCAATTGTGCCCAATATACGGTTTTTTCAAAGAATGTTTCCCTAATATTTTCCCTAACGTAATGCATTTCTGTATATTCTTTTCACAAGTATGTGGCATTTGTGCATACTTTATATGGATGTTTGTTCACATTACTTGGCTGGAGAACTACATCGCGAAATTAAGAGAAGCACAAATTTTGAAGGATTGCTCAATCTTGGTTCACATAAATGCAAACTGAATTAAATTTCTCCCACATCCCTGCCATGAACCATACACTTAAATCCAATTGGAAGAGGGTGACATACGCAAAAAGGGACTCTGATAGCTAATGATGCTGATGGCCTATATAAATTCGTTTCCTGCATCTCCCTCAGATTTAAAGGGAATGCACTTACTAGCATTTTTTAATTTGCTTTTTTATTTAGAATTTTAAATCCTCCTTTTCTTTATAAAATAAACTCAAACCAGCTTACAACATAGAAAATCATATGAAAACACATCAAATGTAAACCAAACAACAACAAGACCAGTCAAAGTCATTTTCCCATCTCAGGCAAAGGACAAGATGGTGCCTTCACGTTCTGAAGCTGACAAGCTGAATCATTGCACTGGCAATGAGATAGCCTCCTCCACGGCACCTGAGGACAAGAGCAGACGTGTTTAGGGGGTGCACGGTAGGGGCACACACAGATCTGAAAGGGGAATGAAGAGGGTCTCAAAGTGAACAGCCAAATGCCAGATACCACTACCTTAACCAGCATCTGTCACCTGAGGCGAGTGCCTGCCTCTGCCTAATGGTAGAGCCCCGAAGGCAAATCAAAACTACTAAAATCAATTAAATACTGTAAAACCTGGAGCAGGATAAAAATTATATGCAGCTTGATTGTAGGAAAAACCTCAAAGCGGTTTACAAAAGATAAAACAGCAAAATTATCACTAAAAAACTTTACAACCATAATTCCTAATATGCAGAAAGTTAAAACCACAATAAAATATATTAAAGCAAATTAAACCTGTCTAAACATCTGGGTAAGCGTATCCGGTCCTTTTTTTCTGAAAAAAAAATGTTTAGGAGTATTCTCATTTTATAGTTCAAATCAGGGGAAAATAGGAGATAAATTGAAATTGCAGAGTTTTGAGAAATTAAAAGATAAAGTGCGAGACTGGCTTCATTATTATCAAATAAGAGAGGCCTATAATTTGGACAAAAAAATTGGCTTCCAGGTGGAAAAATCAAAATTGGAAACAGAATTGTTAGATCCCAAAACTAAGATACTTTCAAGAATGTATAACTTGCTGTTGAAATGGAATACGCAGGATGAAACGGTTAAATCTGCTATGATTAAATGGGCACAAGATATTGGTCATAACATTATGTTTGCGGACTGGGAACAGTTGTGGACCACCGGTATGGAATTTACGGCATGTAATGCCTTAAGAGAGAATATTATGAAAATGATATACAGGTGGTACATGACACCAGTCAAGCTTGCAAAAATATATCATTTGCCCGATAACAAATGTTGGAAATGTAAAGAAAATGAAGGTACATTCTTTCACCTTTGGTGGACGTGCCCAAAGATTAAGGCTTTCTGGGAGATGATCTATAATGAAATGAAAAAGGTATTTAAATATACCTTCCTGAAGAAACCGGAGGCCTTTCTCCTGGGCATAGTCGGCCAATTGGTGCCAAAGAAGGATAGAACTTTCTTCATGTATGCAACAACAGCAGCAAGAATACTCATTGCAAAGTATTGGAGGACACAAGATTTACCCACCCTGGAAGAGTGGCAGATGAAGGTGATGGACTATATGGAACTAGCGGAAATGACTGGCAGAATCCGAGACTTGGGAGAAGAGTTGGTGGAAGAAGATTGGAAGAAATTTAAAGACTATTTGCAGAAACACTGTAAAATTAATGAATGTTAAAAATGATGTTAGATTGAAAATAAATGGCATTAGCAACAAAGTTAATGAGAATATGCAAAAATGAATTGATAATGGATGAAAATACAGAGTTATAATATGTTAAGATATAGAGTTAAGATAAACGAAAGAGGGTAAGGATTTGCTGATTTGGTCAATGATGTTGGATTGAAATTAAGTGGTTTCCAGCTGTAATGCTTTAAGAGAATATGAAAAAAAAGGATTATAAATAGGTAATAATATAATGGTAAGGATTTGCTGAACTAATAATTTGTGGTGGAATACAAAAAAGCGGGAAGGTAAACGGCGTTCCGTGTGCTGCGCTGGCTCGCCAGATGCAGCTTGTCACGCTGGCCACGTGACCCGGAAGTGTCTGCGGACAGCGCTGGCCCCCCGGCCTATAGAGTGAGATGGGCGCACAACCCTAGAGTCTGGCAAGACTGGCCCGTACGGGCAGGGGTACCTTTACCTTTACCTTTACAAAAAAGGGAGGTATGAGGAGGTCCGGGAAACAAGTTAAAGGAAAATAAGCAATTGAGAATTTATGTGTTTTTAAATTTTATTTATTCTGTATTTTTGTTATTTATCTGTTTTTTCTCTTTTTTATTTTATTGTAATATCTTTAAAAATCTTAATAAATATCTTATTAAAAAAAAAGGATTTGCTGATTTGATTATTTAAATGGGAATACAAAAAGGGGAGGTGTGAGGAGGTCAAGGAAACAAGCTAATGAGTTTAAAGTTATAAAAAATGGATTTGTTTTTAACTCTTTTTTATCTATCCGTTTTTTGTATTTTGTATTTTTATTTTTCTGTTTTCTTTTTTATGTATTCTTGTATGTTTTCTTTTTTTACCTTTTTCTTTTTCTATGTTTTTTTTTGTATTCTGTAAACCTATGTTTTTTAAAAAATTTCAATAAATATTTTATATAAAAAAAACAAATCAGGGGAAAATAAATACAGTACAGTGGTACCTCGGGTTACATATGCTTCAGGTTAAATATGCTTCAGGTTACAGACTCCACTAATCCAGAAATAGTACCTTGGGTTAAGAACTTTGCTTCAGGATGAGAACAGAAATCGTGCTCTGGTGGCGCGGCGCCAGCGGGAGGCCCCATTAGCTAAAGTGGTGCTTCAGGTTAAGAACAGTTTAGGTTAAGAACAAACCTCCAGAATGAATTAAGTACGTAACCAGAGGTGCCACTGTAAATGGACAAAAGTACAAAGATTCACAAATTGTTTAGGGGTATGTGTACCCCTAGGGGACGCAGGTGGCGCTGTGGGTTAAACCACAGAGCCTAGGACTTGCTGATCAGAAGGTCGGCGGTTTGAATCCCCACGATGGGGTGAGCTCCCATTGCTCAGCCCCAGCTCCTGCCAACCTAGCAGTTCGAAAGCACATCAAAGTGCAAGTAGATAAATAGGTACCACTCTGGTGGGAAGGTACATAAACGGTGTTTACGTGTGCTGCTCTGGTTCGCCAGAAGTAGCTTAGTCATGCTGGCCACAGGACCTGGAAGCTGTACACTGGCTCCCTTGGCCTATAGAGTGAGATGAGCACCACAACCCCAGAGTCAGCCACGACTGGACCTAATGGTCAGGGGTCCCTTTACCTTTACCTTATGTGTACCCCTGCATACTCCCAGAAAAAAACCACTGGGCATATCTAAATAGGAATGTCTTCAGCAAGTGCCAAAAAGAATACAGTGAAGGCGCCTGACTGGTATCACTAGGCAGGGGGTTCTGAAGTGTTGGCGCTGCTACAATTATTTTCTACAATTCTGTCTTACCTCCAAGCAACTTGGGCAGACCCTGGGAAGTAGCTAGATCAGACTGAGAAGGAATGGCTTAGGCCAACTGTTAACTTCAAATGTTTAGCTTACTTTTTTATTTTCATCTAGTGGTATGAAAAGCTATGTTTGTGTAAGCCAGCACTAGCTACTAAGCCAGAGTAGCCACTTTTTTTTTAGCTCTCTCATTGGCAACAGTTTCTCCTTACCTTGCCTTGAAAGTTGCACAAACACAAATCACTGGAGCGGGTATGGATAGCAAGGTGCATCATCCACAGATACTAGGAAGGGAATGTTCCAAAAATGCTTAAGGTATTTTGCTTTGCTCTCATTTTTCCATTAGACACAAGATTTGTAAACCTTTCCGGTAAAACTGATGTACATTCCAGTGAAGGGTGTAAAATATCTTAAAGATTCATCATGATGTACACGTCTGTGTATGTAATGTAAGATTCCACCCACCCACCCAACGAAAATATATTTATGGATTACACCAAACAAATGCAAATAGAAGATAGAGACCTGGGCAGAAAAGGTATTCTTTAATTATACTATATGTATGCACTAAAGTGAAAAATGTTGCTAGGCAAGATGAGCTCATAGCAGAGGAAGAATGTGAACATTTGACAAGTAAGAAGGGTGCAATCAGGAACTTGATTAATTGCTTATTAGTAACATTGTTAAGAAATATGCAACTCATGCATAAAATCTGACTGAGTCCATTGAAGCTTTAGTGAATGTGTCTAGGACTGCAGCCTTAATTACTAATAGCTGAGCTGGAGCTCTAGCCTGAGGCTATGTATACATTACCAGTTTAAAATGCAGCAAGGATGTCTCCCCCTGCTGTGTTTCAAATTGCACTTGCCCATCGTTGTACGCAGGGGTGCCCACTTGAATACAATATTGGAGAGGGCAGGTAAGCCCCTCCTTGCACAATGGATTACAAGGCACGGCACACACACATCATTTGAATGGCAATGCCCATCAACCTTTTCTGGGGGGACTGGCCCCTTCAAATATTTTATGGAGAGGGGGGCTGAAGGGACATTGGCCCCTAGGAGTTGGCTCCTGTGGTTGTACATATCAGGACTGCTGGATGTGTTTCCAAATAGCTCAGTCGGTAGAGCATGGTACTCTTAATATCAGGTTCATGGGTCTGAGCCCAACATTGGGCAAAAGATTGGGTGTTCGACTAGATGACCCTCTTGGATCCTTCCAAGTCTATGATTCTATGATTCCAAGTCACCCTTTGTCAGTCCACACCAGTGGGAAGAAAGGGGGTGTGGATGTCTTCATATAGCTTGGGTTTCCAAATCATATTAAAGCTGATTTGGGGGAAAACATGTCAAAATGCAGCATTTCTCAATGACGTACAGGATAGATGTGGGTCATGGCTAACATAATGTGCACATGGTTTCACAAACCAGTGGTGGGAGTGTGCTGGATGTAGAGTAAACGAGAGTGTGCACATAGCCTTAGTTTTGAATTCCAGGGGAAACAGGATAGCTTGTTGTAAGACTATCCTATGGTACCTTAAAGTCTGACAAATGTTTTGTGGCAAATTTATTGGACAATATTTTGTGTCCTGCTCATCAAACACAGGGAATCGTATAAAACTGAGCTTTACTTGCACTGAGTTGCTGACCTGTGGGTGACTCTCCTGCATTTATGGATTCAACCTTGCTTCCTGTCCATTTTTTTGTGTCTCATATGCTGGTCAGATCCTAAAACACCAAAAGCAAATGATACGCTTTGCTACAGCTGCACTGGCTTCATAATGTGTCATATGTTTTGCATAGGAAGACAGGATGGAAATACACTAAATGTTCCTTAATTTATCCAAATGCAGTAGCACTTAATGTGATGAGAAATCCAACATGTTGTTTGCTGGGAATGTAAAAGCTGATATATAGTGATGACAACATTCTAGATCACTGCATGCATCTAACAAGGTGGACTCCAGATGACAAATGTTTATGCTGCAATAAACTCAGTCTTAATGTAGCGCAGAATTATTTATTGGGATTGCTAATTAGCAAGGACTGCATTAATTCTCTCTACCCACAGTTGTGTTTCAAGACGTAATAATAGTCCTGGAGATCAGAACTTAAATTATGTTGAATTATTTAACTGGTGTATCTTACTCTTAAACAAAATCCATACAGCCTTGAAATTTAAGTTGTTTCCAGACAAAGGGCTCCTAGCTCTCCTAAGTCACAGCTCTTCCACTGTAAGCAGAGCAGCAATTGACAGTCTACAGTAACAGGAATTATGTTACAGGGAACCAGGCAGAGGGCTTTCTCTGTAGTGGCACTTGCCCTGTGGAACGCCCTCCCATCAGATGTGAAGGAAATAAACAACTACCTGGCTTTTAGAAGAGATCTGAAGGCAGCCCTGTTTAGGGAAGTTTTTAATGTTTGATGTTTTGGAAGCCACCCCGAGTAGCTGAGGAGGCCCGGCCACATGGATGGGTATAAGTAATAAGTTGTTGTTAACTTTTATTTCTGTGTCTACACCACTGTGTTTTGTCCACACTAGTGGGTGTGGCAGAGCTGTGTGGGTTTGGAAAGGGCCATTCACTGAAGCAGAAAATTTTAAATAATTTTCATTCCCTCTTATCAAGCTTATTTTTAAAATCAATACCAGCCTATCCTGCAGCACAGAAGAAGGAGATTGAAATGGGGAGTTGAATATTTTTGGGCAAATTTAAATAAAACGAAAATGGGAGGAGGGGCACTTCCGGAGGCGGCGCAAAACCGTGATGGCGGACCTCTTCGAGCTTTGAAGAGGGGCACCGCAGAAAAGGGTTGCTAGCGACGGCGCAGCGGCAACCCATCAAGATAAACCACGGGCAGAGTGAGTCCGTGGCCGTGGGACCCGGCGGGCACCTGGAGCGACCCCGAAATCACGAAAGGAACCCCGTAAGGGGCTCCGGAGTGAAGGAGGGGGAGCGGTGCTGTGGGTTCATCGCTCTTTCTGCGGAGGCGAAGCCGCGCGGCTGTCACGGATGAGCGCTGACCTTTCTTCCAAGAAACATCGGGCTGAAACATCAAACCCGTGAGTAAGGACTTAAGACTTTACAAATTAAATCGGAAAATTTGGCTAAAAACGGGAGACGAGAAAGAGGAAGTCCGTCTTCCGACACTGCTTTCAAGATCAAAGCAGACGGTCTAAAGAGCGGAAAGCGCTGTGAACAGGGAAGCTTTGAAGCTTTAAATCGGGACTTTCGTGCACATTTGAATTTCACTTTTAAAGAATAAATACAGCATAAAATTGACCTGGAGCGGACACCCCAAGGGCAAGGGAAGACTCTAACCCCAAATTCCCGGGTGGCCGGGTAAAGTTGTTTAAACTGCGGAACTGTTGCAAGCTTCCAGATACTTTTGTAACTTTTGAGCTCATCTAGCTGAAGTGGATACAATTGCAGGCACCTTGCTGGAACTTTGTTATATGTTGAAAAGGGCTCTGCAGGACTTTTTTTTTTTTTTAGCGTGCTGGAACTAATTTGCTTTTAAAATTGTTTTTAAAGTTGGAACAAAGAGACTTTAATTGTGGAAAGTTACCTTCTTCTTACTAAAACTTTGGTGGCACTCCCCCTAGAGGACATTGGGAATACAGAGGCCTGGGAAAGTTTTTTTTGTTTACCTTCTCTCAATAGACTGTTTTTAATTCTGGACTTGCCTTTCCCATGGGATTACAACATTTGACCTTGAACGTTGACTGATGAGTGGCACAGGAAAGACAAGAGCAGCCAAAGCTAAGGAAGCTAAGGAGAAAGAGAAAGCAAAAAAGCAAGCACAGCTTTTGCAAACAACTTTAACTCAGGGACGTAGATTATCAGTTCCAGCTGTGCTTGCGACACAAAAAGTAGAAACCGAAAAGCCTGAAAAATCTGAAGAGGAAGATATGGCAGCAGGAGGAGCGGAGGCAGTACTGAAACAAGTTTTGGAACAACTGTCAGCAATAAATCAAAAAATTGATAATCAATCAACAAAAATTGACCAAGCAACATCCTCGATTCAGAAATTGACAGATCAGGTTTCCCAACATACTCAAGCAATTGAAAAATTGCAAGGAGCAACAGAAGAGAATCGTAAACTGGCAGGGGAAGCCGTTCAAATTGCAACATCAGCTAAAAAAGAAGTCGAGGAAGTTAAAGCGGAAGTCAAGCCTCTTCATAAACAGATAGGGGACCAACAAACCTATCTCTCGTTGGTGGAATTGAAAAATCGCGAGACCAACCTTAGACTAAGGGCAGTCCCAGAAATTGAACAAGAAGATTTGAAAGGACTTTTGACAACAGAGTTTACAAAGTTCTGGGACTTAAAAGAAGAAATTGATTTTAAAATTGTATCGGCTTTTCGGTTGGGAAGATTAGTAAGAAAAGATAGATCCAGAGATTGCTTAATAGCTTTGAGATCAAGGGAGGAGAGAGACAAAATACTAGGCCTACACTTCAAAAACTCAATTGTGATACAAGAGAAAAGGGTGGAAATTTATCGAGATATTCCTAAACAGTTATTGGACTTGAGAGCCACCTACTCAGATTTGGCTAAGTTACTGAGACTCAACACAATTCCTTATAGGTGGGAGTTCCCACAAGGGCTATCATTCACTTACAAACAGAAGAAGGTTAAAATAAGATCACCAGAGGACTTACAAAAGTTCCAGCACGACCACGGAGAAGACCTCCAAAAAGAAGCAGCAGCTAATTGGCCTATACCCAACCCAGGTGGAGCAATACCTGCACCTTCGGAACCAGAAGAGAAAGAAGATACACCGCTCTAGGTGTAGCAGAATAGTTCAGGATGTCTCTGCGGCTACTCAGTTGGAATATAAATGGCGGAAATTCCCCGGAGAAAAGAAGGAAGTTATTTTACATATTGAAGAAAGAACAATTGGACATTATTTGCCTACAAGAAACCCATGTGACCAGGCTCCACAGGAAGGTTTTGGTAAATAAAAGATTAGGCCAAGAATTTATTTCGTCCGACAAAGTAAAGAAAAGAGGAGTGGTGATCTATGCTAAGGAGAGCCTGATACCTAAATTTCTATTTAAGGATGAACAAGGAAGAATTTTGGCAATTGAAATTCAAACCCAAGGAGAAAAAATATTGATATTAGGAATTTATGCCCCAAATGACGGGAAATCAGAATTTTTCAAGAAGCTGCATGAGACGTTGCTGGACTATCTGGACTATGCTAACATCATAATGATGGGAGATATGAATGGAGTGGTGTCTACACATATGGATAAGTCTTACAACCAAAACTTAACATCTGATGGCAGACTGCCCAAAACTTTTTTCGAACTGACTGACAATCTGGATTTGATCGACATATGGAGGACAAAGAACCCCCTAGGTAAAGAAGGAACTTTTTTCTCTGAGGCCCACCTGTCTTGGTCAAGGATCGACCAAATCTGGACCTCCAGGGGGCTGGCACCCAAGACTAAAAAGGTGGAAATCTGCCCAAAAACATGCTCCGACCACAACGCCTTGAAAATAGAACTTAGATTAACTCAACCCGGTTCCTTCAGATGGAGAATGAATGACACACTACTAAGAGATCAAGAGATTGTGAAAAAGGCCCAAAAAACATTAAAGGACTATTTTGAGATAAATCTGAATACTACAGTTGAAAAAAGAACGATCTGGGACGCAAGTAAAGCTGTTATGAGAGGGTTTCTGATACAACAGAATTCAATCAAGAAAAAACTCTGGAACGGAAAGAAGGACAAAATATTGGAGAAAATACACCAAGGAGAAAAAAAACTGAGAACCAAACCAAAGTCCAAGGAGGTGCTGAGAGAAATTAAATTCCACCAAGCAGAATACTCAAAATTGATTAATCAGGAGATTGAATGGAAAATAAAACAGATGAAGCAAAGATCTTTTGAATCAGCAAATAAATGTGGAAAGCTGCTAGCTTGGCAGCTGAAAAAAAGACAAAAGCTAAACACGATAACAAATCTAGAGATTGATGGAAGGACCGTACAGAAACCAGAAGAAATTAGGAGGTGCTTCCACAGATACTTCAAAGAACTGTATGCACAGGGGCCCCAGAAAGAATCAGAGATAGATCAATTTTTAAAGATAAATGGACTATCAAAAATAACTCAAGATAAAAGATCAATCTTGAACTCTATAATAACCACACAGGAAATTGAAGGTACCATTCAGAATATGCAATTAGGCAAATCTCCAGGCCCGGATGGACTTACCTCCAAATA
This sequence comes from Podarcis raffonei, assembly GCF_027172205.1. Taxonomy (NCBI): domain Eukaryota; kingdom Metazoa; phylum Chordata; class Lepidosauria; order Squamata; family Lacertidae; genus Podarcis; species Podarcis raffonei. The sequence continues at coordinate 66,647,211 of NC_070606.1, read as the reverse complement.
TTACAAGGTTCTGAAGGACTATTTGATACAACCTTTGTTGGAGGTATGTAACCAGATTATGGATGGGAAGAGGGCACCAGAAACGTGGAAAGAAGCCTTCATCACATTGATACCTAAGTCAGAATCTGAAAAGACTCAGCTTAAAAACTACCGTCCCATCTCACTCCTAAATGTGGATTACAAAATATTTGCAGACATTTTGGCAAATAGACTTAAAAAAGTCTTAAATGAAGTAATTCATAAAGACCAAGCTGGCTTTCTCCCTGGTAGACATTTATATGAGAACACTAGAAACATCATTGACATTTTAGAACTTTTGCAGACTAACAGGAACACAAGGGCGGTATTAATCTTTATTGATGCGGAGAAAGCATTTGACAATATATCTTGGATGTTTATGAAGAAGAACTTGGAGGGGATGGGAGTGGGACGGGGGTTTGAGAATGGATTATATGCAATCTATTCAGAACAAAAAGCTAAATTAATAGTGAACAATGTGGTGACGGAGGAATTTAAAATTGAAAAAGGGACACGACAAGGGTGCCCTCTATCCCCTCTGTTATTTATTTCAGTCCTGGAGGTGCTATTGAATATGATCAGAGAGGACCGGTTGGTACAAGGGATAGAGGTCGGAGTGAAACAATATAAACTGAAAGCTTTTGCAGATGACCTAGTTTTGACACTGCAGGAGCCAGAATCCAGTACAAAAAGAGTTCTCGAACTTATATCTGAATTTGGTCGGGTGGCGGGATTTAGGTTGAATAAACAAAAAACTAAGGTTCTGACCAAAAATTTAACAATTACAGAAACAGAGGGGTTTCAGAGAGAAACAGAACTGAATGTGGTTAAAAAAGTGAAATACCTTGGGATCTATTTGTCCTCCAAGAATTTGAATTTATTTAAGGATAATTATGAGAAATGTTGGTTGGAAGTTAAAAAGGATTTAGAAATTTGGTCAAGATTGAAACTTTCCTTGTTGGGAAGAATTGCAGCTATAAAAATGAATGTGTTGCCGAAAATGTTATTTTTGTTTCAAACCTTACAGATCGTGGACAGAGTGGATTGCTTTGGAAAATGGCAGAAGGATATATCTAGATTTATCTGGCAGGGCAAAAAGCCCCGAATAAAGTTTAAAATATTAACAGATTCGAAAGAAAGAGGGGGGTTTGCCCTGCCGGACTTGAGGTTGTATTATGAAGCTGCAGCCTTCTGCTGGCTGAAAGATTGGTTTTTGTTGGAAAACACCGATGTCCTAGATCTGGAAGGTTTTAATAATGCTTTTGGATGGCACGCATACCTATGGTACGACAAGGTTAAAGCACATAAATTGTTTAAAAGCCACATTGTCAGAAAAGCAATTTTTGCAGTCTGGATGAAATATAAAGACTTACTAGAGAGTAAAACTCCGAGGTGGCTATCACCAGTGGAGGCCAAGGCCCGAAAAAGACCCAATATGGAGGCCTATTGGCCGAAATATTGGGAATTGACTGAAAAAATTGGAGACAATTGGAAGTTGCAGAGCCAGGACAAATTAAAAAATAAGGTGCGAGATTGGCTACATTATGCTCAAATTCAAGAGGTTTTCAAAATGGACAAAAAAGTTGGTTTCCAGGTGGAAAAGTCGAAACTAGAGACAGAATTGTTAGAACCAAAGACAAAGCTGCTATCTAGAATGTATAACTTGCTGCTTATGTGGAATTTACAGGATGAGACAGTTAAATCTGCCATGATTAAATGGGCACAGGATGTTGGACACAACATTATGTTTGAAGACTGGGAAAGGTTATGGAACACCGGAATGAAATTCACGGCCAGTACGGCCTTGAAGGAAAACATTATGAAAATGATATACCGGTGGTACATGACCCCAGTCAAGTTAGCTAAGATACATCACCTGTCTGACAATAAATGTTGGAAGTGTAAGGAAGCAGAGGGGACTTTCTTTCACCTCTGGTGGACATGCCCAAAGGTTAAGGCTTTCTGGGAAATGATTTATAATGAGTTGAAAAAGGTATTTAGGTATACCTTTCCCAAGAAACCAGAGGCCTTCCTGTTGGGCATGGTAGACCAGAAAGTGTTAAAGAAGGACAGAACTTTGTTTATGTATGCTAGTACAGCAGCAAGAATACTCATCGCAAAGAACTGGAAGACACAAGATTTACCCACGCTGGAGGAATGGCAGATGCAGTTGATGGACTACATGGAGATAGCTGAACTGACCGGCAGAATCCGAGATTTGGATGTAGAAACAATTGAGGTGGACTGGAAAAAGCTTAAAGACTACTTGCAAAAGTATTACAAACTGTATGAATCTTAAGACGGTGCAGGATTTGGAAATGATACGCTTTAGCAATTATGATTAAGTAAATAGTAAACTAAGTGATAAAAGAGAAAAGGAGATAATATGAAATTGAACATGTTACGTTTATTTTAAAGGTATAAAAATTGTGACATAATACATTGAATATAGATACATAACATGTAAAAGTTACAATAAGGTACGACATAAGGTAACAAATTGCTGACATTGTTAATATAAAGAACGCAGAATCGGAAGGGGTGGGGAAGTCCAAGTTGGGATTTTTGTTAAAAAAAAAAAAAATGGTTTCTTGTAAACTCCTTATTTGTTTGTAATGTATAAAATTTGGAAAGAAACGTAATAAAAAATATTATAAAAAAAAAAAAAGAAAATGGGAGGAGGGGGTTGGAGAAGCTTCAGGAGCAAAAGGTTTCACTGAGAGGGCTGAATTAGTTAAATTAGTTGCAGCTGTGCAGCAATGGCATTCCAACACTTTCCATCTAGGGAAGGTGGAGAGCAAAAGCAAAAGGCTCTTACCAGTCACTAAATGGGCATTCCTGCCACTCCTTTCTATTTGTTTTCCATGATGAGTACCTGGCATATAGGAGAGACTCATTTGCTTAACATAGGCAGAGAGAGGACCAAGTGGTAGAATGGGGGGGGTGGGGGTGGAAGGCAAAATGGATTGATGTAGCCTATGGGCATGAGGGAAGTTACGCTGTCCTGCATACTTATGTTGAGAGTCAGTTTAGAAATACTATTAAGCGAGAGAGAGAGTATTCCGTAAAGTTGCATCTCCCAACCCTAACTATGGAATATGTTTATTTGTACTGTCCTTATTTCCTAAGGCTGCAGTGTGCAATTAATTACATTATTATTACTATGGGACCAACCTTCCCGCCCAACAGTGGGGAGAGAAGTTCTCCCGCTTTCTCCTTCGCCGGGCCCGGTGAAACAGTTCGGCTTCCCGCGTCCCTTTGGTTTCCGCGGCAACCCCGGGCCGCGTTCTGTTTCCATGGCGACAAGAGGTACTCGGCGTCCCCGTTGTCTTAGCAACCGCGGCCGGGCCCCGCCGCGTACGTCCTCCATTCCTGAAGGCGGCGGAGAAGGTTCCGCAGGGAGTCGCCGGCACTGCAGGCCTGCAAAGTCTCTCCAGGGAGCGGGCTTCCGACCCGCGGGTGCACCGTTCCCTCTTATTTTGCAAGTCCCGAGAAGAGCCACTCGGCCTCTCTGGCTGGTCCTTGCCCCGGTCTTTGAGCGATGAGCGAGAGCAGCGAGGAGAAGCCAAGTCTGAGGCTGGAGGCTGCAATCCAGGTTGGTGAGTGAGTGGCTCGCTTTCTCATACTTCTCCTGCGGCTAAGTTCAGAGCAAGTAATTAAAACGCACTGCCTCCGCCCCCTCGCACATGATGCTCCCGCTTTGCAGCGCGGAACTGACGAGCCAGAAAAGGATAGAATTGCATTCCCTTCGAGGGGTGGGGGCAGAAGCCAGGTTTCCAACTTCGGAAGTAAAATGGCGAAATAAAAAATATTTCGCGTCTGCTTCCCTTTCATGTCGCTGATCTGGACAGTATTTAGTTTCTGGATGTCTACAGAGAAGATGATATGGATTAAAACCTCTGTGATCTCTTGATATGATGTGCAAATACTTGTAGCAGTCTTGGACAGCGGGGCCCAGGGTCATATTGCCAACCGGTGAAACTCAGAACAGAAATCCCAGAATCAGAGTTGGAAGGGACCCTGAGGATCATCTAGTCCAACCCCCAGCAATACTCATTGAGTGACCTCGGGCCAGTCACTGTTTCTCAAACTAACCTAGTACTGGCCTTACAGTGTGGTTGTGAGAATAGTATTAGAGGAAGGGCTATTACAGTGTATTAGAGCACAGGCTTCGCTTGCAAATGGTCCCATGTTTGCTCTCCAATGTCTCCACCTGGGGTGGGGGCAACACTGTCATGAAACCCTGGAGACCTGCTGCTGGTCAGTGCAGAGGGTACCAACTGGGATTGACTTGGTATGAGGCAGCATTCTGTGTTCATGGGAGTAGGTTGAGTACTGTATTACAACTGGGCTATAAAGTAATTGTGCCAGCAAAGTTTATCAAGCATTAAATCAGACAGGGCTTCTATAAACCGTGGGACCATACAGAGACTGGTTTTGCAGCACGACCCAGAAGCAGCCAGTTTAGCAGAGTAGCTTTTTTTGTCTCATCTCAAACCCTTAGCATTCTAAGGAGAGCTGTTATATGTTTGTTTGGATCTGCATTTTGCTGCAAGTAGAATTTCTCTGAAGATTTTGAAAATATGGACTATTAAAACCCATGTTTGAAGTCTTTCTGTGTTGGGCTTCTGCTCTGTTCTTCATAGCATCCGTGGATGACTATGGTATCCAGGGCTAGTGGACTGTTGTCTTACCTGGGCTGAAGCTGTTTTGTGACAAATGTAGTTGTTGCCATTTTAAGTGACAGTAGAGGGCAGTAAGGTTTCAGAAATGAGAGTAAGGAACAAACAACTAGGCTAGAGGATGTGTGAGCGTAACCCAACAGGAAAATAGATTTACAGCCCTATCCTACGCATTCACTCCGAAGTCTTGTTGAGTTTAATGAGACTTATTCCCAAGGAAGTACTCATAGGGCTGCAATGGTAAACTGGACTTAATACTGTGCAAACATCTATTGATTTCAGAGCTGCTGTTCACTGGATTGAATTCCAGTGGGGAGCACAGAACTAGCCTACCATAAAACTGTCAATATTGTAATGCTTTGATGCTTCTATGCAGCCTTTATCCACCCCAGCCATGCTCTCCTATCTGTCCCAGCTAGATGGGAGTTATAGTCCTAAACATCTGGAAGTCACCAGGTAGGCAAAGGAAGGGCTGGCATAATCTTTCATGGGCCAGGGTCTACTTAGTCGTGTCTTTATGGTAATAAGGGTAAAGAGACCTCTGACCATTAGGTCCAGTCATGACCAACTCTGGGGTTGCGGCACTCATCTCGCTTTATTGGCCGAGGGAGCCGGTGTACAGCTTCCAGGACATGATGCCAGCATGACTAAGCCACTTCTGGCGAACCAGAGCAGCGCACAGAAACGCCGTTTACCTTCCCGCCAGAGCGGTACCTATTTATCTACTTGCACTTTGACGTGCTTTCAAACTGCTAGGTTGGCAGGAGCAGGGACCGAGCAACAGGAGCTCACCCCGTCATGGGGATTCGAACCGCCGACCTTCTGATCGGCAAGTCCTAGACTCTGCGGTTTAACCCATAGCACCATCCGCGTCCCAGGGTCTACTTAGTCGTGTCTTTATGGCAGCATGATACTTTCTTGTTTTTGTTAAAACAGACTAACATGGCCATCCCTTCTATAAATCATAAGTGTAGAAAGTAGCCTGGCACAAACCACTCTAGCAGAGGGATGGTAAATTACCATGAAGTAGGAGCCAGGGAAGGAGATTGTGACTGGTTCAAGGGCTTCATGTGAGGTTGCACTGTCTTACAGAGTAAGGCCAATCATCTCATTCTCTTACACTTACTGTATCACTTCATGTCTGTAAATTGGAATAGTACAAGGATTTCCAATAAGAAGCCAATCTTCTTCACATTTTCTTATTTAGCATGAAGTGGAAGAGGTCTAGTCCCTGCTCTCCTGCATTTAGTGTTTTCATTCATTAAGTTGAAGTAGCTTTGTTTTGAGCCTTTCTTGTGCTGTGTGTGTTAACGCCTGTGTAATGTGAAAGGGCATTCTGCTCATCGTGGGTTTTCCATTCACAATGCCCAACGTGGTTAGAGCAAGAGCTTCATGCCCCCAAATACCCTTCATATAGGAAAACGTTAACAGCTTTCCTACAATTGGCTTTTCCACATTGTGCTTCATGGATTTTTGAGCATTGCTTGAAATGAGATGGAATTGGTGCTGTTGAAATGATCACACTTGTCCTTCGCCCTGTGGCATGAGCTACAAGGGGATTGTCAACTTACTACAGGCCTTGACACCTTTCAGGAGACCATTTTGTACTTGCATTGCATGTTGGTTGTTTGTGTTTCACTACTCTTCTTTGTGAATGGGCAAAGTCAGCTAACATGCAGATGCCTCACCAATGGCTGCTCTTTCCACAGCTGCCACAGCTGTGCTGACATCACCAGCTGCAGAGGGAGTAGCTATCTCCATGGGTCCTATTCAGAGACTCCATGCTACAGCTGCAACTCATTACCCAGGCAAAGTGTTTTAATCAATGCCTTTGCTGATTGGTGGCCTGAATGTTACAACTCTGCTGAACTGGAATTTCTGCTAGTCTTGCAGTTTTCATACTCACATGTGGCATCTGTTGTTTTAAAAGGCCAAGATGCTTAAATTGTTTAGGGGAGAATGGATAAGTTGTTGAAGGGACAAGATCACTTTACAAAAGCATATTCCCCTCAGGTTTTTCTTTTAACCCATTATTAGCAGTCCTAGGTATAGCATAAAACCTACATAGCACCCAGTAGAACATTGGTGAGACATCTATGATCCTCCAAATGTGGTTAGACTACAAGCCCCAACTCCTCTGACCATTGTCCATGCTGGCTGGGACTGATGGGAACTGGAGTCCAACAGCTAAAAGGTTTCCCACCACTGTAGCAGAGCCTAATCTAACTGAAACGATCAGGGATTTGGCTCTTTGCTCCTAGTCTTCATCAGGCAGCATATGTTATGTCTGAGCAAATCTCGGTGTCTTTGTATGTTTCTCTGTGTGATTTCCATTTGCATTTGTCTGATATGCCATGTGTGGTCTGTGCAGTGATCTGATTTTTTTAAAATAGGAATTTGTTATTGCAAAATAGTATCATTTGTATTTGAGTTTTAGAAGTAGAATGTTTTCAATCTCTAAAAATGGTTGTAAAAGGTAAAGGGACCCCTGACCATTAGGTCCAGTCATGACCGACTCTGGGGTTGCGGCGCTCATCTTGCTTTATTGGCCAAGAGAGCCAGCGTACAGCTTCCGGGTCATGTGGCCAGCATGACGAAGCCACTTCTGGCGAACCAGAGCAGTGCACAGAAATGCAGTTTGCCTTCCCACTGGAGTGGTACCTATTTATCTACTTGCACTTTGACGTGCTTTCAAACTGCTAGGTTGGCAGGAGCAGGGTCCGAGCAACGGCAGCTCATCCCGTCACGGGGATTCGAACCGCCGACCTTCTGATTGGCAAGTCCTAGGCTCTGTGGCTCTTCTTGGACTTCATTGTGATTTGGTATGCCCAAGGTTAATTGCTTAAGTTGTAGCTGCGAGGGCCAGTTCTCCCCTTTTTTCGTGGATAGACATATTGCTTTAACTGCACACAACTGGTCCTTCAGATGCTTATGCAATATACTTGCTATTTTCTTTTCTTCCCTCTACAAACTAGGCTGCCCACCAAAATGCTTGGGTAATTATAGTGCTGTGCCAAAATATTCTCTCATGTTTTTCCCCCAACCAAAATTATTGGAAAGGAGAGGTTTTTTGGGTAAAATTCTTGTGGGTGGGGTGCAGGTCTTTTTTTGCCATGCTTACTTTACTTTTGAAGTGGCTAATTTATGCTTGGTGGGTGACCTTTTTCCCCCGTTCTACAAAACATCTCCTCAGTGGTCTGCCCTTTGCCCTCTGCCACTTATTCAATCAAAGCCCAGGGGAAGAAATCATGAGGTAACTCCTCCTATGGGATTTTTTCAAATAAGGAACTGCAGCCAGCCAATGGGGTTGCAGAGATCCCTGAGGAAGGTTTACAGGAAAGAAAAGATCACATACTACCCTTGGCCACCTTGCAGAAATAATATGAGAGCTCCTAATCTCTCCTGCACCCACCAAAACTTTAAAGTGCCCTAAGAATAGTAGTCTACAGTAGTGCTTTGGTTCTCAAACTTAATCCATTCTGGAAGTCTGTTCCGAAACCAAAGTGTTCCAAAACCAAGGCGCGCTTTCCCATAGAAAGTAATGCAAAATGGATCAATCTGTTCCAGACTTTTAAAAGCAACTCCTAAAACAGCAATTTAACATGAATTCTACTAGGTAATGAGACCATTGATCCATAAAATGAAAGCAATAAGCAATGTTCTTCAGTCACACAATCAATCAATAGCTGAACTGGCTGGCTTCCACACAGTCACAAAAACAAAAAAAAAGAGGCACAAAAACAAAAACGTAAAATAAATAGCAAAAACAGACAGACCTCAGCATAACACTCAAAACGGAAGTGTGGCACTCAAAATGGAAGCGTAACACTCAAAATGCAGCATGTTCGACTTCCAAAAAAAGGTTCGCAAACCGGAACACTTCCAGGTTTGCAGTGTTTGGGTCCAAGTTGTTTGAGTACCAAGGCATTTGAGAACCAAGGTACCACTGTACTTTGTCATAGTAGTAGTACTCAGGGTACATCTGCCCCAGTATCCCTTGGTACATTTCTTTCCACTTCAGTTTGTCTTGGTATTAATGTGCATGTGTTTCCCACATGTATACACTTCCTCATCTTCTAGTATTGCGTAGTTTAGGAAAAATTTATAATTATAATTTATGCAGTCTCAAGCATACAGGCGCATACACACACACACACTTTCTGCAATGGGAGACAGGAATCTAACTTTTGAGATACAGTACTAATTTTGACCTAGCTGAAGTTGTATATGATCCAAAAAAAACCCCACACTGAGAGATCAGCTGAAAATACTATGGGGATGTGCATGTGAGTGGCTTGCATTTAAAAAAGGGGGGGAGGATCCAATAGTGATGGAGGAGAAATTATGAAGAACATTGTGAGACATTTGTCAAAATATAAGCAAGAGATTTTACTGGATGGTTTTGCTGTCTTTATCTTTATAACTTCATGTGTATGTGTTTTGCGGGGACATCCTGGGAAGTGGAGTACCGTACTTTTCAGATACAATTGGAAACAAGATTTGGAACAAAGTGCCGATTGCAGCAGCCTCCTTATTTCAATGAGATTTGTTCGTAATTGATGAGGTACAGACGATAGAGGGCATTGTTGCTGTATTTTCTGTACGAAGTTTTAGCTCTGTTGGCATGGCAACAACTGTTTTTTTGTTTATTATTATGCTTCACATCTTCATGCAATATGTCTTTCTTGTTCTGTGAGCACAAGGGAGCCCCAGTAATGACTGGGCCCAGCAATAAAACATTGAGAAGATAAGCAGGCAAGCGAATTAGCCACCTGTGTGGGTTTGACAACAGGGTGAGAAGGACAAAAAAGTAAAGATGTTCCCACCCGACACAATTCAAAATCACCTCAGAATCAAACTTTACAACCACCTAATAGGCGTAAGCCCTGGTGGCTTCTGGCACAAATTAAGTTCAGATCTCAGATCTACCTATTATTTACATGCACTGTATATTTGTGAATAGCATCAGCCATGAGAAAATAATACCCTCCAACATTTTGCAGATGGAAATAGGGTGTCAGAACACCATCCTCAGTATCTTTAGTACTAGTTTTAAATGGTGCTAGCAGTTCTAGTAGCATCAGCAGCAAAACATAAGGTCCAAGAGTAGGGTTGTAATTCCTGATGTCATTTCACTTAGTTCATTTCCCACAAAATTATTATGCTCATCTTGCATTGTGGCTCTTTCTCTTTCATAATTTTGATGCTCTTTTGTCCTTGCATGCTTCACCTGCATAATATTTCGTAATGGTTTTCTGAAACTTTGACATGTACAGTGGTACCTCGGGTTACATACACTTCAGGTTACATACACTTCAGGTTACAGACTCCACTAACCCAGAAATAGTACCTCGGGTTAAGAATTTTGCTTCAGGATGAGAACAGAAATCAGGCTCCGGCGGTGCGGTAGCAGTGGGAGGCCCCATTAGCTAAAGTGGTGCTTCAGGTTAAGAACAGTTTCAGGTTAAGAACAGACCTCCGGAATAAATTAAGTACTTAAACCGAGGTACCACTGTATTTCATAACATGAATTCTGGCCATGTAACCAACAACATTGGTTTATGGAATTATACCGCAGACATGTGATAAAGTGAAGCAGGATTTATTATCACAAAAAAGTTTTTAGAAATATTTTGAAAATAACACAGTGCAGGGCCTTGTAATCTTGTGTACCCTTGCAGAATCTTAACTTGCACTCACCTAGGTGAGGACACAAAGTAGGGAATTGTATTATATTTCATAAGCAATTTTGAAAATGCTTAGTTTGTACATGAAGAGTGAGTGAGGAGGGGGAAATAATTTGTGCTGATATTTGAATTCCTGGACCTTCATAAGTTTAAAAGATTGGTATCATTGTATTTTTGGTTTTAGCTGAAACTGAGTACATAGGCCAGCCTTGCAGATGTCCTTGCCTTTCTATTTTTATTGAGTTTATAACTTGTTGAAATGCGCTAAATGTCAATGAGATATAAAGAGTTCACATTTTTTTACAGCAGTTTCTAGCTATGTGACAGCCATTCTTAGACCTAAGTTTAGTTTTATGCTGATCTCAGAAAGTCCATCATAAAGAGGTAATCGCTTCCCAGGGCCCAGCAATGGCTAAATAAAACCTTACAAGCTTGCCAGCCAATGCTTAACTTCTGTGTGTATTTTAGAAACTGGAGGATACGGTGCTGCATCCCAGAGCGAGCAAAGATGACAAAGCATTGACCGTGCAAGGGGAAGGAGAGAGAGCTGAACCCACAACTGTCCCAGCTAGGATCCGACAGATCATCACACAGAGTCTGGCTGAGCCATCATCATCCCAAGGTGATGTCTGGGACTTTGGCAGAGACATAGAGCAGAGACATCCCGAGGGTGGGGTTTTCAAAGCAAGAACAAATGCAGGAAATTAGGAGGTGGGGCTTTGAAGCTCCTAACATCCCCACATACCACGCAATGTTGGCTCGATGATGTTTCTGAAGACTTCCTCCTTGGAAGAAGTTGACAGAAAATTCAGTCCACTATCACCGTGCGTGTGGTAACAGCCTTTCCTCGCTTCCATTCCATGCAAAGCAGTCCATTGGACTCGTTCAGAGTACTGTGTAAAACTAGCAGCTTCTGTTCATGGTAAATGAATCCAATATTGTGTTTCTGACTGTGAGCAGGTAGCCTTTCCAGATGGAAGGGGGAAAGAGCAATCACCAGGGCCAGTCCTAATATTGGGCAGAGTGAGGGAAATGCCTGAGGCAGCAGACATAGAAAGGGCAGCAAATGGTTTTCTCTTGGGTACATGCACCTTGACTTTGCAGCTGGGGAGCATTTACTGTTCTGCCTCAAGCAGCAAAATGTCCTTGGCCAATCCTAGCCTATAGCAAGGGGAGAACAATGGTCCTAAGTCCAAGGGACATCCTTTCTTTCAGATGATTGCCCTTTTCTTTTATGTCCCCAAAAGACATTGTGGATTTCTCTCTCATTGCAAAAATAAATAAATTACAGTTGGGAAGAGTTCCTGAACCTTAGAGATTCTCAGGCGTAGCCACCAAGCAAAGACTGAGGGAGATAGTTTAGCTCAGGCTTCCAGAAGACAGTATAAAGTTGTTTGCCGTCATGTTACATTTGAGGATCAGAAAGATTAAGCAACCTGCCAAGCAACACTCAACGTGCCTGGACACGAGCTGGAAAATTAGCCCAAGCTTCTCAGTCCCCATATGGAAGATCATCATTATCCCTGTAACGATTGGGCATGGCTATCTTGCGGCCTGTGATTAATAGGCCCTTTCAAGGCAGCTTTCCATACAGCTTTGTAAACCCATGGCCACACTTTTGGCTAGACATCATCTGGCCCCAGAACCTGTTTTCAACACTAGAAAGCAGCCCTGGAACATACAGAGGGAGATAATGAATGCAGGTGTCTCTTGCTAAAGAACAGTCTTTAGTCCCTGGAACTCTTTTGAAACATTGGTACTTCCTTTTCATAGGTTGGCTCAAAGAATGGGCCCTGTCCCTTAAAAAGGGAGAAAGAATGCTGTGCTTTGCCATGTTAAAACATTAAACTTTTATTGGAAGATGCTTTAGCAAAATAAATAAGGCAGATATCTTGTATCAAGTACTTGCTTGCAATCAGTTCTTAGTATTAAAAAATCCCTTTTGGACAACTTAAGTGCTTATGCTTTGAATCCCAAGGTTTTTGTACTAAGGGGTTAATCCATATACCTTGGTAGGGTGAACATCCTCAGTCTGTTCATAGGTTGCCTTTCCTGGAACTAGGAATGAAATTATCTGTCAATTTTAGTTCTCGCAGTTTCTAATTTTTCTAATCTTAAATTCATTTAGGCATCTGCGTGTGCATTCTCTTAATAAGCACATTTTTATAGGTAGTTTTGACTAATGTGCACATTTTTGCAAGCAATTTTTATACATGAATATATTTTTGTAAAAACATCACTTGGTTGGAGAACTCTATTGCAAAATTCAGATAAGTGCAAATTTAGAATGGTTGTGTTCCCATAGTGTTTCAAAAAGTGTGGATTTGGTAGATTCACCTTTCACTGTGAACTGAATTAAATATGTCCCTTCTTGCTACCTGCAGCCAACCTATTCCTTTTATTGCTGTTTCCAGCTTTGTCAGAAACAGCCTCTGCAGTCAATATGCAAGAAGAAAACCGCTTGTTGCAGAAGGAGCTCTCACGCCTTGAGGACCTGTTGGCACAAACTCGTGCGGAGAAGGATGAGCTGGCTAGCAAATACCATGCCGTTAGTGAGAGGGTAAGATCAACATTTGAAGAAACCCATCTTAAAAAAAAACAAGCTACTTTTTGTATGGAACAATCTTGCAAAAACACAAATCCAGCTGAGAGCTCCGTCACAAAACAATTATCCATCATTCTCTCTTGCAGCTGGTGTAGATTGGCAGCTGAGGACATATTGACTGGCAACACAGAGAGAATTAAGATGGAGGGCTTACTCATAAGTTCAGATAAACCTTACATTGCCATGACTCTTGGTCATGCACACTTCCCCATGTCCTGGGCAGGTCCTGTGACATGACAATGTACAGCTTATGGACATTAGTTCCATTGTTTCATTTGGCTGCTCTCCCACAAGAACTTACATAGTAGGTTACAGTTTGCTTTACTCCTTGTAGTCCTGGCTGCCCTTCAATGCCATAAACATATCTTGAGACCTAGCAAAAGCAGTTTTAAAGAAGGAAGGGCATTCAGAATCTGTGGTCTACATCGCAAAAGTCAGGCTGTATATAGGACTATTGGAGCACCTCGCCATATTCTTTGCAAATGGTTATGTTTGGCTCCACTTTGAAGTCACTGGGCGCTCCTTCCAAATCAAAACACACATAGATAGTCATACACGATGACCACATGAGAGAAGGATTAAAAAAATAAATAAAGTGGGTCTAATATTACAGTTTGGGGTGAAAGGTGAGACTTGGATCTGAAAAGATTGAAAAATATATCTATCATTGAGCATCTAGGCTTTGTGGTGTTTTGGGCTCGTGTAAATCTTAGGAGCACCCAGGCAGAGTTTCGTAAGAAAGACATTCAATCAGGAAAAGATGTGCTTCTAGCAAAAGGACCTTATTTCTCTGCAGTAGTCTATGTTTTTTGATGGCTGGAAGCACCCCACCCATTTTCTATCAAGTTGCACTCCCCTTTTATAAGATAGTGGCTCCTGAATTCAAGTCAGCGCAAGTGCCATCTGGTTCAGCGTCATTCTCCAGCTGAAAGTAGAATACAGTACTGTAATAATATGTTATGTTGTAAGTAATTGAAGAGCACCTATGAAATAAATCAAAATAATGAGGAAGAGGGCCTTAATAGATAAACTAGACTGCTAGGTTGTCTTTCCCATACTACAGTATGGGAAAAGTAGTGTCTTTCCCATACTACAGTATGGGAAAAGTAGTGTACAGTACAGTGGCGTAAGCACACTATACCTAAGAATGAAAGGTTAACATAAGCATAATGTTTGGCCAGTATGTCTTCATTACTCAGATGCAGCTAATATGTTTTCAAAGTGTTTATTTGTGTGAAAGTAGACTCGGAAACAGAATGGCAGAGCAGCTGCTTTTAAACCCAACCAACCATCTAGCATTCTGCTGCAGCAGCGACCCTTTGAAGGAAAATTGCCATGAATCACATTCTAGTGTGCAAATGTTGGGGGATTATGGTGCGCAGACACAGTCCATTGGTATCTCCTCAGGCATGCTAGAGCGGACAGGATGTTGGCCCTGTTTTCACACACTGCTGCTTTCTGGAGTATGCAGTTGCAGGTGGTCATGGTGCTTAGCTGTTGTGGCCCCTTCCCCGGGAGAAACTGGTGCTTGGTTTGCTGCCTGGAGAACATAGGGCACATTCTTGGCTAGACAAAGGTTCCCATCCAGAGGAGCATAAATAATTATAAGTCCAAACAATCCCTGCCTCCAGTCCACATGACAGGCACGGAGATCCAGGCCTGACTCAGCATCAAGCCCTCCAAAAAGCTGTTCCAACAGACTGGGACCGCTGCCCTGCCCCCAGCTGCTTCTTTTTGCTGAATGGGAGCAATGGAATGAATGCTATTTGGAAGGCCGAAAGAAGCGGAATGAATGGGTGAGGTCTTGATTCATGTAGGGCAGGGATGGAGAACCTTTTTCTGACCAAGCGCCACATTTCCTCCTGAGTCGCCTTCTGTGGGCTGTGGGTCAGTGGTAGGTGGGTCCAGAGGAACAAGTGGGTGGAGAAACAAATGTAAATTTTACCTGTATATAGTAGGCTAGTCTTATGCAAACCCACACACCCTCCCTTCTCTGTCCTCCATCTAGGCAAGTAAGAGGCATTGTCGGAGTTCAAGAACACAGTCCAGCCAAGCAAAAACAGTCAAGGGGGGTGCAGGGCAGGGCCAGTGAAGGATGTGCCCTGGGAAATTGGGAGTCTACGAAGGGTGTGTGGCCTGGAAGAGTCCTGAGGGTCGCACAGAGTCCTGGAGGGTGACATGTCGCCCCCAGACCTGAGGTTCCCCACCCCTGCTGTAGTCGTTGTAAATTTTGCTAGGCAGAAGAGTGAGCTGCATTTGAGTTCCATGAGGAAGCTTTTGCCACCATTTGCTTTGAGGTTCTAACTACCAACTCATTAATATATTCGAGCAGGTGTATTTCTGCATGTAGTGCAAAGTGCAGGATTGTGTGAGACCTAGTATCTAGGGCACTATTTGACCTGAATAATCCTATGCATGTTTATAATTTAGTTCCAGTGTGTCTAGTGGGACTTAATCTCCTGTACGTCTGTTTAGTGTTGCAGCTTAAGGCTGCTATCCTGTACACATTTACCTGGGCATAAGTCTCACTGAACTCAGTGAGACTGACTTTTCAGGAAATATGCATAGGATTGTGCTGTAATAGTCTCAAGTTTCATTTTTTTCAAAGCTTGTTTCATCGCCCTTTAGATGTCAAGAGACTCTACAAAATGAGCAGGCAGTGTCTACAGAAAGATTCTGTGCCCATCACCACTATATTTCCTTCCCTTAAGGCCTTTAGTAGTGTTCTTGTTAGGTACACTGACATTTCAGCTTCTCCGTAAGTCTCTTCCTCCTGTTCAACCTCCCCCTGCCAAAGATCTAAATTTGTAACCAGCCTTAGCCAATTTGAAACTGCAGGATTTCAGCCGCATTACAGTCTGAAAGGAAGAGAGAAAGAAGATCATGCAAATTCAGTGATTCATATTTGCATGAATTCTCATTACATTTGCGAAATGTAGGCATGAAGATTTTGAGTATTTGGGATGTTGAATGTATATTTCAGAGAAAGGAAGTTTCTGTTGTCCAGAGGTCCAGGAACAGCTGGGAGCCATGCTGGAAACCCTGAATTCTGCAAAGCTAGAGCTCATTTTCAAACACAGATTTATTTATTTTCCATTCATTTGGTTGCATCCTGCCACATTGCTCTTGTATGACATCTAAGGAGCCAGGCATTGGTTCCTTGCTGTTCTGCTCCTGACCCTTGCTCTGCCATTTGGATCAGGGAGGGTGTTTGCTTTTGTAGCTGGAGCTCCGAGGAGAGGAGGAAGGAAGCACAATGTTCCTGCAGATGAGACAGCAGTTCAAAGAGGATGAGAAGGCATACAAGCGCAAGCTGCAAGCCTACCAAGATGGGCAGCAGCGCCAGGCTCAGCTAGTGCAGAAGATGCAGAACAAGGTGGGTGGCATTACCTTGAACAGGCACTACCTTTCATGAATGGGAAGATGGTGGGGTCTCACAGATGGATTCCATAAAGACTCAGCAGTGCGGCTTGCTGCAGAAGTTCTCCATTAGGTTTGTTGGTCCTGTCTTGTTGATTTAGAAAGCATGCTCCTTGTACCTGCCTAGCATTTTCTGTTCCATGCGTTCTGTAGGGACCAGTTCTCACAGGTGATGAGAACAGCACACCAGGCTTTTTTATGAGACTACAAGAAGAAAGAAGCCCCCACCAACCAGCAGTTTCAGTTGTTTCCATGTGGATCCATTGGCAAACATAGCATTAGACAGCATCTTAGGTTCTTAAGAAGTCCTTCCCTTGATTTGTCCAAAGCTCTGGGGAGGAGCTTTGGGTATTTTTTAAACAGGGGTGCAGGCAGAGTTCCAGGTCCCTCTATTCAGCCCTTAAGACTCTTCCGAGGCCACACTCTCTCTATCCAGACTATACTCCTCAATGGCTCTGCTGCATGCCCTTCTGGAGTGCTTTTACTTAACAGGCGTGTGGCCTCTTGCTTGTCTGGACTGAGGTCAGAGAGGGTGGGGGCAGGAGGAGGAAACATCTGCATATGTATGACAAGAATGCAGACCACTGTAAAAAGGTAAGAGTCACATCTGTTGCTCCACCCATTTTGTGTCTGGCCACACCCATTTTTGCATGCTTACCACTGCCATATGGCCCCAGAAGGTCTATCTCAAGGGGATGCAACCCTCGTACTCAAAAAAATCCCTACCCCTGGTTTAAAGGGCCCCTTTGGTCCTGATAATCAGGCAGACATATTGCCTCCCCGCCCCCAAGATGGTGCAGCTGGAATAGCCTTCTTTCTTTGGGCCCCTCTCTCTTCCTCATCCCAAGCTGCTTTGGCAACCACAGTCATTCCTTGCTTCTGGTTAGCAGCCATGCTTGCAGCCCTATTCAGGTGCTCACCCAAGCTAGCCTCTTTCCCAGTGTCCCTGCCATCTATGTCCCTGCCAACCTTGGTTTCCCTCACCTGCGCTAGGTGCCTGTTGACAGCTTGCAGAGAGTGCATTTATTCATGGTATCTGTTTTAATGCTACCATTCCCCTGATCCTTCCCCACAAGAGGAATTTACCTCAGGCTTATTTACTACAGCTTCTGTTTCCTCAGATGCTCGTCCTCCATTTCCCACCTGATACTCCTAAGAATCTGTATTCTGCTTCCTTAAAATTTACTTTAAGTACAGATGCTTCCTTCCTTGCTGACCACTGAGGTAGTCATGTATTTATTACATACAATGGCTGCTTCTCTCTCAAAAAACCCCGTTCTGGTTATAGGTCTGGCCTGCCTTGACAGATATTAAAATGGTGCCAGGAAACTCATGGTGCCCCATGATATTCTTGTAAAGAAGCTGGTAAAATGCGGTCTTGACTATGCTACCACTCAGTGGATTTGTAACTGGCTGACTGACCGAACCCAAAGGGTGCTCATCAATGGTTCCTCTTCATCCTGGAGAAGAGTGACTAGTGGGGTGCCACAGGGTTCTGTCTTGGGCCCGGTCTTATTCAACATCTTTATCAACGACTTGGATGATGGACTCAAGGGCATCCTGATCAAATTTGCAGATGACACCAAACTGGGAGGGGTGGCTAACACCCCAGAGGACAGGATCACACTTCAAAACGACCTTGACAAATTAGAGAACTGGGCCCAAACAAACAAGATGAATTTTAACAGGGAGAAATGTAAAGTATTGCACTTGGGCAAAAAAAATGAGAGGCACAAATACAAGATGGGTGACACCTGGCTTGAGAGCACTACATGTGAAAAGGATCTAGGAGTCTTGGTTGACCACAAACTTGACATGAGCCAACAGTGTGACGCGGCAGCTAAAAAAGCCAATGCATTTCTGGGCTGCATCAATAGGAGTATAGCATCTAGATCAAGGGAAGTAATAGTGCCACTGTATTCTGCTCTGGTCAGACCTCACCTGGAGTACTGTGTCCAGTTCTGGGCACCACAGTTCAAGAAGGACACTGACAAACTGGAACGTGTCCAGAGGAGGGCAACCAAAATGGTCAAAGGCCTGGAAACGATGCCTTATGAGGAACGGCTAAGGGAGCTAGGCATGTTTAGCCTGGAGAAGAGGAGGTTAAGGGGTGATATGATAGCCATGTTCAAATATATAAAAGGATGTCACATAGAGGAGGGAGAAAGGTTGTTTTCTGCTGCTCCAGAGAAGCGGACACGGAGCAATGGATCCAAACTACAAGAAAGAAGATTCCACCTAAACATTAGGAAGAACTTCCTGACAGTAAGAGCTGTTCGACAGTGGAATTTGCTGCCAAGGAGTGTGGTGGAGTCTCCTTCTTTGGAGGTCTTTAAGCAGAGGCTTGACAACCATATGTCAGGAGTGCTCTGATGGTGTTTCCTGCTTGGCAGGGGGTTGGACTCGATGGCCCTTGTGGTCTCTTCCAACTCTATGATTCTATGATTCTATGATTCTAACTCTCAAATTCTTCCTCCATCTTTTTATATCAAGCTTAAGACAGAGAGAAAGTCTTTAGTTACAAGATTCATGCTGTAAGCAGATCCAAGCTGAAGAGAAATAGGGTTTAGAACAACCACCTCTGGGGGATCCATTTTGCACGTCGAATATGGCCCAAAGAATTATACTAGATTTTGCCACCAGAACAAGCACATGGGGAGAATGTTCTCCGGGTATACTGTTGCAGTGCAAGAGAAATGAATGTAGAACTTCTGAGTTGGCAACAGGTGACGGGAGGTTGTACATGGCACATCCCAAGGTAAAGAAGGTACATTTCCCCCATTTCAACTTTTATTTGTGCATGCAGTCTGAGGAGCTTGAATACATTAACTGTGTGATGCATGTTCTCTACAGTAAGTACCAGCTTCTGTCCTGGTGTAAAGTTTTATGGTTTAAAATATATATATATATACTTGATCTTCTGGTCAACAATGCCAGTCAATGGGGTCAGAACTTGTTACATTCTCTAATAATAGCTTGCATAGGATAAAGTTTGGGGTGGTGTTGATATCATGTGCATCACTGTAGTGGAACTTAATACTGTATGTGACTGCATACTTCTGGTTCTCTTGGTCCGGCTCTTATCATAGTCAGTGTTTTATTACACTGACCAACCTCCATCAGATGTCATGGTAGTAGTCCAAGTAAGTTTTCAGAAATCTCTTTAGAATTTGTTGAAGACCTGTTAAAGTTGTTGGATAAATTGGCCTCGTGGATCAAGCTTTCATTCTTCGTGCCTCTTTTATTCCTGGTAAGTAGCTTCGCCTGGGCTGCTGGTTCCTTCCTTTGTTCTCTCTTGTCTTCTCTTTTAATTCTCTTTACCTAAGGCTTGTACCCAGTGCAGTCTAAGTGACCATCCTGTCAGCACAAGGATAGACACTTAGAATCATGGCATTGCAGAATTGGAAGGGACCTCAAGGTTCATCTGCTCCAACCCCCTACAATGCAATGGGACTTTCCTCTTTTTCTTTTCTCCAACCTACACCCCTCTAAATCTATTTTGACAGTCCCCCACCCCTCCCCGTAACCCTCTGGTGCAAATTTGGGGAGGGGACACATGGGGGAAGTTCCATGGGGCAAGCATAAATCCTTGCGCTGATGTGATGGTTTCATAGCAGTGCCTTGCTGCTTCTATTCCCTGGCGTAGATGCTGCAGTACAAGAAAAGATGTGGGGAGCTGGAGCAACAACTGCTGGAGAAAACCTCCGAGTGTGAGCATCAGAAACAGATGGTGCGCATGGCTTTTCTCATGCTATAAATGATCGTGATGAAGCATGTGGCAGCCTGACTGTTAGCACTGTGGGCAATTTGTAGATCACTGTCCCCTCACGCCATGCACCTTTAATTGGAGCGAGCGCTTGGCAGACAGCCTAGCCTAATGACATACATGGTACAAGTAGTCTTTGTGTAGTTCATATCATTTAAAGACTCCCACTGGTTTTCTGAATGTCCAGTTTGGTGGTGTTTTGTGTGTGTAAAGTATGGGCCATATAGGCAACCAGTGGAGTACTTTTATTTTATGAAGGACGTTCTGGGTACAAAGCCTTTTTCACAACAGGGTAATAATATTATATAAGGCTAAAGCCTGTGGGGTTTAGAGGGGATTATAATTCACAGAGGGGAACCTATGCATGACTACAATTATATGTGAGAAGCCTAAACACGGAGCAGTTCTTAAAAGGCAATTATCGCCGCGCTTTAACTAGAGATCCCTAGTGCCTCACAGTGCAATTTGAGCAGGAGAAGGTGCAGAAAGGGGCAACCAAAATGATCATGGAGTTGAAGCAACTTCCCTGCAATGAAAGGTTACCACATTTGGGGCTTTTGTAGTTCAGGAAAAAGGTGACCAGGGCAGGGGAACATGACATGCTGGTGTGGAAAAAAGGATAGAAAGTCTTCCCATCCACATCTAGCCTATTGCCATCATATTCTTTCGCTTCACATTTTTTTACTACCTATGAGAAGAGTTTAGCTGAAGGAACTAGGCTCTAGGAATTCTTATGACATGATAGTGTCATGTGAAGAAATACAGAGCTATGTGGGATGAATACCTCTCCCATGTCTATGAAAAAACCCCGCCCAGAACCTGTTTTATTTCTGAGGGTTTAGGAAATGGCTGTCTTTAATGCTGCCTACCTTTTCTCCCAATCACAGACCTCCCAAATCCAAATATTTATTTTTAAAAAGCAGTTTCGGGATTCTGAGAAAGTCTCCTATTGCCTTAAACAGATTCTGTGTTGTACAACATATATGTAAGGACATGCATATTTCTATAGCTCCTGCCAGCCAATCATTCTGTGCGCTGCTTTAATATTGATGCACAATCCGTCATCTTTCTAGGCGCAGATGAGGTTAGACTCAACGGAGTCGCATTTACTCCGCTTTGAGCATGACCACAATACAGAGCTGGAGAGCACTCTCATCCACCTGGAAGAGGAGCAGCAGAGGTGAGGTTGCCATTTGCTTCAGGGGGGTTGTTTATATGGTACATTCATATACTGGCAATACTGCTCTTCGGTGATCAGCTGATCAGTGGTTATGGTAGCCTCCTTTGAAGACACACTTTCATCACCAGTCAGCTGGTTGAGGCAGAGAGAACACATTCAAAGAGGTTTGCTGCAACTGCTCAGCGCTGACAGAGATCCCTGCTTTTGAAAGCACCATCAAGAGTTCCTTTAAGCTCCTGATAGACAACTGTATCCTGCCCCACATCTGATGCCACAGGATGCCAGGTGTGGGGCAGGTGGCCATGGTTTGTAGGAAATGGCCTTGCCTTACCCGGGACCCATGCTGGGCATAATTAGACTCGTATGCTGGAGGTCTCCCACTGGTGACTATTTCTTTAAATTGTGGTCATGGTATTTTATCCATAGGAAAGGTATAAATTAATGTTCCATTTGAAGTGTACGACTGTATGTCATTGAACTTTCATTTATAATAATAATTTATAATAATTTATTATTTATACCCCGCCCATCTGGCTGAGTTTCCCCAGCCACTCTGGGCGGCTCCCAATCAGTGTTAAAAACAGTACAGCGTTACATGTTAAAAACTTGAACAGGGCTGCCTTAAGATGTCTTCTGAATGACAGGTAATTATTTATCTCTTTGACATCTGATGGGAGGGCGTTCCACAGGGCGGGCGCCACTACCGAGAAGGCCCTCTGTCTGGTTCCCTGTAGCCTCACTTCTCGCAATGAGGGAACCGCCAGAAGGCCCTCGGCGCTGGATCTCAGTGTCCGGGCTGAACGATGGGGGTGGAGACGCTCCTTCAGGTATACAGGACCGAGGCCGTTTAGGGCTTTAAAGGTCAGCACCAACACTTTGAATCGTGCTCGGAAACGTACTGGGAGCCAATGCAGATCTCTCAGAACCGGTGTTATGTGCTCCCGGCGGCCACTCCTAGTCACCAGTCTAGCTGCCGCATTCTGGATTAATTGCAGTTTCCGGGTCACCTTCAAAGGTAGCCCCACGTAGAGCGCGTTGCAGTAGTCCAAGCGTGAGATAACTAGAGCATGCACCACTCTGGCGAGACAGTTCGCGGGCAGGTAAGGTCTTAGCCTGCGTACCAGGTGGAGCTGGTAGACAGCTGCCCTGGACACAGAGTTAACCTGCGCCTCCATGGACAGCTGTGAGTCCAAAATGACTCCCAGGCTGCGCACCTGGTCCTTCAGGGGCACAGTTACCCCATTCAAGACCAGGGAATCCCCCACACCAACCCGCTCCCTGTCCCCCAAAAACAGTACTTCTGTCTTGTCAGGATTCAACCTCAATCTGTTAGCCGCCATCCATCCTCCAACCGCCTCCAGGCACTCACACAGGACCTTCACCGCCTTCACTGGTTCTGATTTAAAGGAGAGGTAGAGCTGGGTGTCATCTGCATACTGATGAACACCCAGTCCAAACCCCCTGATGATCTCTCCCAGCGGCTTCATATAGATATTAAAAAGCATGGGGGAGAGGACAGAACCCTGAAGCACCCCACAAGTGAGAGCCCAGGGGTCGGAACACTCATCCCCCACCACCACTTTCTGGACACGGCCCAGGAGGAAGGAGCGGAACCACTGTATGACAGTGCCCCCAGCTCCCAGCCCCTCATTTGATGGTAGCAGCATCCCTGAATCTATTACTGCAAATCATGAACAATATTTTAGGTGTGTCAGATCCTTATTCCATTCCTTTTATCCTAAGCTGGGGTGGGGAACCTCCAGCTCACTGGGCTTCCCCATTCGCCCATGAGGCCATTCTGGGCAACCTTTACCTCCCTGCCTTATGCCTGATGTCATACAAATAAGGGCAGGTCTTGTCCCAAAGGGTGGGACTTGCTCAAAACCCACCATCTTTTTTATTATTTAGTACAAAGCCTTTGTTGTGACTAATATGGTTGGATAGACATAAAGACATAGAGGAATTCTTGGATTCAAACAAATATTTACTTTCATTATTATCATTTTGTGTGCGGGTGTGGGTGTATGGGTGTCTGCACATATGTGTGTTGTTGTATGCAATGTTTGGGAGGAAATAAGACGGTAAATAACAAATAACAAACTAAATATTGATGTATGTAATTTTTATTTCTTAATTATATTTAGTGGTAGTATGGCTGTATTGCTTTTTGTAACATAAAATTATTCAATAAAAATTATAGTTTTTTTTAAAAAAATAGGAATTCTTGGATTCAAAAGAACTAGTGTGCCATATTGTGATTGTGGAGGAAAACACTGTCCTTGGCTTTCTAATTTTTTGTCTTAGGAGCAGCAGTCTTTCTCAGATGAATACTCTTCTCCGGGAACAGCTGGACCAGATGAACTCCTCAAAACAAAGACTAGCAGGGGAGCTGGAGAGGGCAACCGCGGAAGTGCACAGGCTGAGGAGTGAACAGAAGGAGTCCCAGTGGCACAAGGGCAGGGAGGTACAACATATCCTATTGGTTGCTTTTTGAAATGCCAGGCAACATAATGATTAGAAATCCATTTTCTTCATGTTGCACCATTGTACTATACACCTGTAGCAGATTTGGCACTGGGAGTTTTTTTGTACCAATTCTTTGCTCAACTCAGCATCTTGTTGGGTTGGCTGTTCATAGGATCAGCACTCCTGCCAAGACCAGAAAATTCAGAGTCAACTATCGCTGTTTCACCTTCAGTACCTTTACTGGTTCAGCTCATGGTCCCTCCAGGCTGCTGTTTTATTATTTTGATATTTTATTTTTTTAAAAACCCTCAAAGCGGTTTACAAAAAGATAAGAAAATCAAGAAAAATGTACAGCCCTATTTTAAAGCAGACAAAAGTTAAAATACTAAAACTGATTAAAATTACCTCCATTCTCTAAGCATCTAGGTAGGCTTGTCTAAACAGGAATGTTTTTAGCAGGCGCTAAAATTACTACACCCGTGCCTTGGTTGACGAACGCCTTGCGACTCAAACGTTTTGGCTCCCGAACGCCACAAACCTGGAAGTTGGTGTTCCAGTTTGCGAACGTTCTTTGGAACCCCGAATGTTGGATGCGGCTTCTGCGGCTTCTGATTGGCTGCAGGAGCTTCTGGATGCCAATCAGAAGCCGTGCCTTGGTTTCCAAACATTTTGGAAGTCGAACAGACTTCCGGAATGGATTCCGTTCGACTTCTGAGGTACAACTGTATTTCTCCAGTTCCAGTCCTTTGGGGAGTGCCATAGCCCGTATTCCCTCTTTCCTTGCAGTTCTGTTGTTGGCTGTGGGAGCTTTCCTTTGAATGCCTATATAACATGTTATGTATTGAAGGAGCAACTGATCTGGCTCAGGACTACAGTGTTGGCAAAGGGTTCAATCCCACTCTCCCACCCACCACCCACATTGTCCTGTTCAAGCCCCCCCCTCCCCGCTGTTTACCTTAAAAACAAGCAATGCTATTGCTAATTGTGTGCATAAAAATAATTTATAGTTTGGCCCCCACTCCTTCTTTGGGGGGACCTCCTTTTCCCTCTTCTCTTACTGTCCCCTCTTTTCTATCTCATAAAAAAAAACCCAGATCAAAATAAACTCTCTAGAAAATAAATGTTGGTTGTGGACGCTGCATTTTTGAATTTATTATGCATTGTAAATCCAGCTTGGGTTTGGCAGAGCATTTGTATTTGGCAAAATGCAGAGTTCCTAGTTAGCAAAGGCAGTGTGTGTTTTGGTTCAATGAATAAGCATCTCTCCTCTCGAAGAGGACACAGGCCAACTACTAAAGAGTTTTATCTACAAAACTGAGGGGCACCGAACATTGTACAGGGTTAGTGAATTCAGAATTGTTGTCATATATCAACAGTTTTGCCTTGGGTTTGTTTCCAAATGCGTAGAGTACAGTTTATTGTAACCTTGCCGCACTGTTCACTATCTGGAATCTGCCCCAACCATTGCTTTCAGGGATATGCGTGGGTCCATCGGTGAAGCCAGTCTGCTGGTTCCACCAATAGGCCCATGCTGGCTTGATGCCACCTTGCTCTGTCCTTCTGCATCCTTGTCCAGATAAGCTGCAGCACACAGCTCATGCTCAGTATAGCTGACTAAACAAAACCTTATGCCTTAGCATCACTGCAAACACAAATAGCACCATTTCCTAATCCTTCTGTCTTATGCCAGCACCTTTGTGGTTTCCCTTTTCTTTGTCATCCTCCCTTGTTTGGCTCTTACTTAGGTTAATGGCGCTGAACCTCCAGCACAGGAACAAATCCAGAATTCTTTCTTCCACCTGAAATTTCATGACATCTCCTATGCTGCTAGAAGGTTAATGCCACATCACCACACTGATGTTCCTGGCCACCAGAAAAAAACGGGGAGTGTTCCAGCACTCACAGTAAAAAACCTCTTAGCCAAGTTGTGCTTGACTCTGCTGCTTCAAAGATAAATTATTCCCGATCTTCATAATTATCTTGCTTGTAAATGCCGGCTGTAAACAAGCTGGGTACCAAAATATGTAATACTTGGCCTTCGCCCATCACTTTTCTTGTTGGGTCAAGATGGACTATTAGTGTTGAAGTGAGAATTGTTACACTGGAGTCAGTTGTGCTTCTTGGCTCTCTGCTCTGTTGGCATTGTTTCATTCATCTTAGCAGCTTCAGCCCACTAACCTTGAATATTTTGCTACAATTCTCTGATTCTTTGGAGAGTCTCCCCCTCCATTGGCCTGATGCAGCTTTTTGTTCTTCTAGGTTCTCCCTGAATATGATCTGCCCTGGTTGAGAAGCCATTTGTCTCTCTCGGACTCTCTTTCTTTGACTGCCCCTCTTTCAGAACAAACAGAGTGATCTTGGCCATTCTGATTCCATAATGGGCTGTTGGCATTTTTAACCCAGTGACACTTCTATCATGTCATATTTGCCACTGCTTTAGTATTTCCATACCCTATTAACCAGATGTAGTAGTTAAAATTGCTGTTGGATTACCCTTCTATGGAGCGGAGACCACCAAGGCATTGCTGGAGCTCTTCCAGTATTATGAAAGAGCTCCTCTGTGAGAAGGAGTCTGGATCCAATAGGAAACCTTGAAAACTCCAGTTCTAAACAGCAAAGCCTTTGGTGGTGTTATTTATTTATTTATTTGGACTGCAGAACAATAATCTGTATGTATAGATTTCTTTTACAAGCACTGAGACATACTCATGTGTACAGCAAAATATTAGCTCATATATACGTTGGCCAAGTTCTGAGCTCAGAGCTCTTATTTGCTCAGCCAGAGTTGATGCCAGCCTCGCTACAACCTTTGGAGAGGAAGCGTTTCGTCGAGTTCCTGGTTTGCATTTTAACAGTTTTGTTGTGTGTTTCGGGGATGACGCAGCAGTATCCCTGCCTGGCTTGAAAGTACTATTTATTGGAAACTGAAGGTTAGTTGCAAGTTATTTATTTAACATTTTCTGCCTTACTTTTCCAAACGTCCATGGCAGCTTGCAAAACAAGAAGTGCCAGGAAAGCAAACTAGTGAGTTGTAGGTAAATTTAAATAGTATCTTCTGTAACCCTTCTACTTGCCTGCAGCAGGGGCAAAAACATTCTGTTTCCCATGCCTTACTCATATAGGACCTTGAACAGATTTTGGAAGATGGTTTAGTATAGCGAGTAATACAAATGGGGGTCGGAGGGAGGTAACTTTCTGCAGCTCTCAGTTAATAAAATGTTGAAGTGCTGGAACCGGTGACATGTCCGTATCCTGTTCTCTCCGTCATCCTTTGCAGAGTTACAGTTCCTATTTAAGCAGCGAGCACAGTGGGATCCTGCTGCTGTGGCGTCAAGCTGCCACACTCCGTGGCAACTTTGCAGAGCTCCGCACAACCATGGAGAGGTGGGTTCTCCCTCAATGTAGCAGCACTGCTACAAGAGGGACCCTGAGGGCTCTTTAGAAAATGCCTGAAAGATTTGCCTGTGCTGTTGATGCCTTCATAGCGGGATCTCGTTGTTTAAAAATATTGAGTGTCATCAGCTCCAAAAACGCCAATGCGAAGCATTTGGGGAGGGACAAAATATATCCCAGTTTCTGGAAACCACAGCAGAGTATTGCGTGGACAGGCGGAGTCCCCCCAACCCCAGGCGACCCCCGAGCGGAATAATGACTCAAGACAACGTGCCATGGGATTAAAATTGGCCACAACTTTATTAAGTTTCAGGCTCAGGCATTGGGCGTTTATCCTTCCCAGTCCCCAGCCGGGGATCTGGGAGACTTCAGGGTTATCCAGAATGTGTGGGGCTTGGACTGGCTCTGGAGAACATATGTTCAAGCAGAGAGCCCGCCCCCCATTTCGCTGCCGTTGGACGGGAGAGCAATGACAACCTCTCAGCGTATGGCCAATGCCTCCCCTCAAGACCCCTTTAATGGGGAACCCTGACATCACTGCCACAAGGGGGGCGTGGGTCACCACTTCACGCCCCCCCTCCATTTAGGAAGATAGACTAAAGGATTCCGCCCAAGCCCTGAAACTGCCAAAGTTGTGACGTTCTGCTATGGGAAAGGCAAAACCTGCCAATGCAGGAAAATTCCTTTCCGACCCTGACGTAACAACGCCTGTATACCTGTGGAGAAGAGGTTAATCTGCAAAGAAGACTTAACTGAGGGAGGGGAGGGTGGGAGAAGCTCTGGAGTCAACTGCTGCTTCGCAGGTAAACTTCACCTTCTGTTGTGTGGGCAAGATGGCCCCTCTCCTTACCTGGCCAATCCCCTGGCAACACCTCCCCAGGCAGGATTGGGCGATTGGCTGAGGTAGGCGGAGACCTCCAGGTATCCAGCCTGGGAGAATGAAGTCAGCCCAAACTACCAGGAGTCGCACTGGGATCCGGGGGGCTGTGTGTGACCATGCAAAAGGCCATTTGATGTGGGAGCGGTCATTGTGCCTGGGTTCTGCTTGTGGGTTTCCTTCAGGCACCTGATTGACCACTGCAAGAACAGGATGCTGGACTCGATGGAGCATTTACCTGATCCAGCAGGTTCTTCTTACGTTATTATATCTGAAAACCGTGACCCTATGGCCTAACCCTAAATAGAACCCATCCCAGCTTTCAACTGGAATTTCTGGCTCTCAGCTGGCCTTGCCAGAGACAAAATGTGTGAATGCTGAATGAGAAAAGATTTTTACTCCCTCATTACCAGAGGTCTCGCTGAGGCAGGGACCGACATGGCAAGAGCTGCCCGCCGCCTCCAGACCGCCTGCCTCAACTTGGATTCCAACCTGCGCCTCTCGGAAAGCAGCTCCACCTGTTTGCTGGAGAAGCAGCTTCGGGAGAAAGTCCGGGAGATGATCCAGCTGCAGAGCCAGTGGGATGGAGAGAAAGCTGAACTGAACTCCAGGTTAGAAGAGCATTCGCAGGTGCCTCTGGTCTTTGGGGCACACGCTTTTAAAGTGGGGTAAAAGTTTGCCCGTTGCTATATTCAGCGTGGGTGGCGCTGTGGTGTAAACCACTGAGCCTTGGGCTTGCCAATCAGAAGGTCTGCGGTTTGAATCCCCACGATTGGGTGAGCTCCCATTGCTCGGTCCCAGCTCCTGCCAACCTAGCAGTTTGAAAGCACGTCAAAGTGCAAGTAGATAAATAGGTACCACTCCAGTGGGAAGGTAAACGGCGTTTCCGTGCACTGCTCTGGTTTTGCCAGAAGCGGCTTAGTCATGCTGGCCACATGACCCAGAAAAACTGTCTGTAGACAAACGTCGGCTCCCTCGGCCAGTAAAGCAAAATGAGTGCTGCAATCCCAGAGTCGTTCGCGACTGGACTTAACTGTCAGGGGTCCTTTACCTTTACCTTTATATCCAGTAGAATCAACCCACTGATTGCAATGGGCTTGTTAGTCAAGTCAAGTCAATGGATTTCAGTGGGTCCACCTTGAGTATGACCTATTAGACACAGCCCATCTCTCTGGATCCGTGAATCAAAGGGACTAGCTCCCTCAGGAACAAAGGCTTCACACTTCCCAGTTCTCAGTTGTTCAAGCTATGTTGCAAATATTCAATTTCTTCTTTCAGGTCCTTCACCAATACCACTGGCAAGAAGTAATAGAGAGGCAATGGAGTGCTTGGTTCTAGCCCAGAGGACTACTCTTTGAGGCTCTCTGCTCCTCGGGGAGTGGGGCAGAGCCTGTAAGGAATAGCCTGGTCCAGAGAGGATGTAAAGGCAAACTGGGACCTAGGAACTATTGGAAAACGATGTCTGCTCTCTGGGATATCTGGGGGGTACTATAGGACTGTAAATCTGACAGCTCTTGTTCTCCATTGGTTCTTGATCTTGAATTGGCTCCACACCATCTGGATTCTTATTGACTGTTCTCTCCATCAACCCAAGACCTCTTGCTGAATCTGCTTTCTCCCAGTCTTTGTGTGAACTTGTCCAGGACAATACATAGTGGGAAGGGAAGCCTTTCTGAAGCTACTTTCAGCTCTTAAAAATTGTTGTCAGCCTCTGACCATGTATCTTTTTAATGTGATGTGTGAATTGGTGGCTTAATGATCCCAAGAGTATGAAGAATTGAGTCTTTTGAGGTCATATGTTTTCACTCCTGATCAATCTGCCACCTATGTCTGGTTTTTGTCTTACAGGATTGCAGAGTTGACCACGTTAGGAGATAAACTTAAAGAACAGAATGCAAAGAAAGAGAAGACCATCTCTGCCCTAAAAATGGACATTCAGAAATTGGTATACGTACCCACAAACCCCCCCTTTCTGTCACTCTCTCAGGCAAACACACATAGCCGTACCGGCATATACATCCTCACAAAATGCCTGGCCTAATACATACACACTGGCTTGCACTTCCACACACACCTGCCTTCTCATACTTTCTGTGCCCTTTCCCCATGTCCATTTCTGAGAAACTGCTTATCTTTGAACACTAGGAGGCCAGTAAGACTGGAGATCTAGAAGAGGTGAAGGACCTGAAAGAAGAAATCGAATATTTGCAACATAGCTTGAACAGCATCACAAAGGTGTGCGAAACTTTTACCTGCCCTGTAATCCAGTTAAATTGATATATATACATTCACAAGACGACTCTGACTCACTCTGTGTAATTTGATGGTAGACATCTAACTTGAGTAGAAATTGATGCTCGATTCACTAGGAAGTTCTTACACAAGCCCAGCTGAAATTAAAGGGTGCTATAGTGAGAGAGAAACCTATAGAACACCATCTGCTTTCTCTCTCACCACCACTATTTGTTGGTGGTACTCACCATCCTCCATTGGGCTTCTGGACATGCATCAGTGGTAGGCAGTCTGCAGCCATTTTGAACTTGAGCTAAGTTTGTTTTCCATCATTGGTGGCTGCCAGCAGTGTTAACTTACCCCAAATGTAAAGTCTCTACGCATAGACACAAACTTCTAGCCCCATCCAGACCCACTAAATCTCATAGACCTGTGATGGAATCTGCCAGGCCTCTTTAGCAGTCTCTTCTTACAACCATAGTCTCACAGAGTTAGGGTGGGGGATGTGGGAAACCCACTTAGTTCAACCCCAGTCTCATTAAGGTATAATAACTTGTGATGGATTTGACTGGCATTCACTTCTTCTCAACCCTCCTCCTAGCTGGCTTTGTCTGAATCCAAGAGCACAGGACTCGGTTCCTTGGAAAGTACAAGAACCTCGTCAGAGGAAGACACCCTATGGCAGACCTCCCCTCTGCGCTCCAGCTCTCCCCACCGCCGGCGGGTATCACCATCCCGGGCACACCCTTCATCACTTCAGAATGCAGCACTGCAAGCAGTTCGTGCTGCTATCCAGAAATCACAGCAGCATGAGCAGGTTTGGATATCCTGAGTTTACAGTTATAAATCTGAGAGAGAGAGAGAGAGAGAGAGAGAGAGAGAGAGAGAGAGAGAGAGAGAGAGAACGAACAGTGATACAGTCATCTAATGCTTCTACCTTACAGTTATTTCAAAATATGTATAAAACTGTAAATTTCACAGAGTATTGAAACCAGGAGACGCTGCAACAATAGCCTCCCAGCTGCAGCGTCACTGCTGCTGTTTACTGGGAGGGGCGAGACAGTGAGCTTGGTGCTTTTGCTGCTTCACCCACACTGCCCTGACCTTGCTGGATTTCACCAAGAGAAATTGGCGGCTCTTTCCGCCATCCCCTGGAGCTCTTAGTGCACCTGACGCCACAGGAACTCTCCCCACCCCCCAATCCTGGCCTTTGTCAGGCAACAGCTGCAACACCCTTTTGCACTGGCTCTTAGTGTCCATATCCCTCGTGCATGCAGGCAGCATAGCCAAATGATGGAGCTCAGGAAGCCAGCTTTCAGAGATATGAATGCAATGTTTCTTCTGCACATTTTGGGTTTACCCAAACCACAGATTTCTGTATTTATTTACAAAATCCGGCTTCCCTGGCTATAGAGACTCAGCTCCTCAGCGTCAGTGAAGGTGTTGATCACAGCACTTGCCCACCTGTTAAATGGGGTATCCCCCCCCCCCCGTGCATATCGTGTTGTATGATGTGGAAGGGGTTTCCTGCTTGCTCCCTTTTTTTTTTTAATGAACAGGAGTTGCGTGTGCAGCTGGAGTCTTGCCAGGATGCCCTGGGAACTGTCAAGAAGCAGCTCGCTGACTGCCAGCAGGAAGCGCAGGCAGCAAAACAGCGGCTGCAGGAAGAGAGGCAGGAATGTGAAGAGCTGACCCGGTCACTGGAGGATTGTAGGAGGGAACTGCAACGCTGGAAAGCCTCAGTGGAGGTGCTCGGAAGGTGAAAGAGGGAGCCTTCAGATCTGTTAATGCTTTTGAGTGACATGGCTCTGACTCAGTCCTTCAGGTGGTTAAGTAGATTGTGACCTTCAAATAAGCGTCTCAGAAAGGAAGCCATCGCCCTCTGTAGTGATGCGTCAGTGATTGGAAACTCCCTATGCCATGCATCCCTTCACATCTGAGGACGGTCCACAGCTCAGAGATAAGAGCATATGTGTTGCATTTAGCCCTTGGCATCTCCAGGCATGGCTGGGAAAGACTCCTAGAGAGCCACTGCCAGTCAGCGTAGACCAGCCTCTGCCAACCTTGTCCTCTCCAGATGTTTTGAATAGCAACTCCCATCAGCACCAGCCAGCACATCTGGAGGTGCCACAATGGCAAAAGCTGGTGTGTGTAGATTATACTGAACTAAATAGGCCAGCTGTTGAGGCCTCCTGTGCTTACCTAAGGGCAGCACATTCATGATACAGTTTGACTTGGATTGGTGGGTGGATAAGGAATATTGTACAACTCACTTTTCCATAGTAACAAAAAGGGGTCTCTTGTTTTGATGATGCGATTTCACACCTCTGCACCCATTTCTGTTGTGGTCGTCAGCCAAAGAGATGTAAAGTGATTCTTAAAGTGATGATGAAACAATGTCTTTGGGAATAACATGCATCAGCATTCGTTGCTGCCAAAGGTTATCAAATGCCTCTCCCCGCTAGCCCCAACAGTATTACAGCGGTGTTATTTATCTTGGACGCATATAAAAGGGTATCTGTGAAATTAATTTGTCCTAGGAAGGTCATTGGGTAGCATAGAATGGCACCTGCACTATTGTTCCTAGTTGGGGATTTAAAAGAAGAACTTTTGCTGCATTTTGACAGGTTCCCCCTCCTTGCCCTTTTTTAAATTATTTGAAGGATTCACTAAATCAGCCTTCCCCTACCTGGTGCCCTCCAGATATTTTTGGGCTACAACTGTTTGGGGAAAGCTGCACTAAGCTGTATGAGGAATGTACAAATACAATGGATGGATGGATGGATGGACAGATGGAAAGGCAGGCAGGCAGGTAGGTTGATAGAGGCATTTTTGCTGCAGGTACATTTCATGTTACAGCATATTTGAGTCTGGATTGCAGCATTTGATACTCCTGGCTTTTGGCAGAGGGTCTGAATAGATGGGTTTTAGTTGCTTTGCACTATGTTTCTATGATTTTGTCCCCTGCTGCTAGAAAACTTTTTTTTTTCCTGTTCAAGGCCTTTGGTGGGGCAGGATTAATTTCCTTCCTCCTGCCTGCCCCTTCTCTGCAGCAAATTAAGCCCACCTACTTGCAAAAGAGAAGTGGTGGTTGGTCACTAAAAGCAGGTGGAGGAAGCAGAGCATGTATTTCTACCTCAAGACAAACGGGGGCCTGTTTTCAGGGTGCATTATCTTGACCCCCAGGTTGCTCATATTTTGTCTGTTTTTTCACTCCCCAGAGAGAAGGAGGCCGCAGAAATGGCAGTGGAAAGCCTGAATCAGCAGCTCAATTCCTCCTATCTGGAGGTGGAGCGGCTGAAGACTATGAATGGAGAGCTGCAGAGACAGCGAAAACTCCTGGAAGAACAGAAGGAGGATGTCATTAAGGAAAGGGAGAGAACGAAGAAGGAGCTGGAGCGGGGGTGAGGTGCTGCAGTTGTGTCCCTAGTGCTTTGATGCACAAGGCAATCCTGCTCTCTGTGCTGGTCTTCAAAGACATGGCAGGTCTTTTTTCCAGATTTTCACGCTTGGGCAGATAGATAGCCTTTGCTAATAATGTTGGCCGTAGTTGGTGTGAATTATCAGCGTTGCAAGTCATGATAGCTGTATTCTGCCTCAGAAGCAGTGAGCCTCTGTGTGCCAGTTGTCGGGGAACAAGAAAGATGTGGTCATGAAAGATAGCTGTAATAATGGAAATAAAAAATTGAACCCCAACGACATTAATTGGCATCCCAAGGTGTATCGACACAATGAGTTAAGCGTAATCTGGCTTGGTTGGTGCAAGGCATAGTTAGACCTTTTCTTCTTCTTCTTCTTCAGGCAAAGATCCCTGGAGCAGCTTGAGGAAAGGATGTCTGCCCTGAAGAAAGAGCTGGTGACAGTCAGGGAGACTTTGAACCAAGCCATGCTGGAGAAGGATATGCTCGAGAGTGCAAAGGAAGGCTTGAGCGGAGCACTTTCCAAAGTAAGGGTGGCCAGTAGGCACATTCCATATGCCAAATAACTCTCCTCCTGCCAGATGGGTGGGGTACAAATAAATTATTATTATTGTTATTGTTATTGTTATTGCCCTAACTGAGGATATTGTCCTCCCCTTTATGTTTCTAACTATTGCTGACATGGCCCCCAATCCCCCTCCCCCAGCATCTATTTGCTTTTCTTGGAAAACAAAATCTTGACTTTTCTATATGTGAAGTAATTACATATAGCATTGTAAAAGCTATAAAAGGATTTTATCACGCATAGTCTTGTGTAGTCAGATGGGAAAGGAAGCCATTTAAAGAAAAGAGGCGACAGCCTTAAGAACAAAGCATGGGATTGTCCAAAGTCAAGGATAGGAACAGGCAGCGGCTAAGTCCAGAGGTTGTGCAAAGGCAGGACTCGACTGGCAGCAAGTACAGAGACTTGGGAGGCAAAGGTACAAAGCACAAGTTGTAAAACATTTACTGTTTTTGTATGTTTCTTGTTTAGCCACCTTGAACTTTTCAGGAAATGTGTTTTTAATCATCGTTAATTCAGTTTACTAGCCACCCATAATAAGAGTTACCTGGGCAACATGCAAAGTAATAATAACAGCAGCTTAGTGTAACTGGTAGCCTGTCACTGTCCACTTCTAGTACCAGGGAGTCTGGAGGGAGAGGCTAGTATTATCCCACCAGGCTAAGGCCATAGATCTGTAATGGTTGGGTTCCAAGGTTTTATGGAAAAGCCCCTTGCCAAAAGTCTCAGGAGCTTGGTTTATTGCAAAGCCATGCCAGGCAGAAAGGCACAGTGCCCTTTTACTCTGGAAAATGTCACCAAATGTTTGCTTTCCGCGTGGGCTTCTATTAGTGCCTGATATGGAGGAAGGGGAAACAGAATGACTGTAAAATCATAGCTGTTGTATCTTGATAGCCAGTCTGACAGTTGACTGTGAATCCCAGAGACTTAGCCAGGAGGGCAGCATTACTGAGTCTGAGACAGTCCAGCACCCTAGAAGAACCAAATTTCATTCCTGACAGCTTCGGTCCCTTATGTTTTAAGGGGAAAGCAGAACTGTGGGGGAGGTGCCATTGCATGCCATCACATCATCAGGACTTGATATTTGAAAACAGTAAACTGTGTGCTAAGTTTAATCTCTTTTCTTGGAAATAATGTGCCTGCCAAGGCCATGGTCCAATAAAGTGTTAGGGCAGGCCCTGAATGAGTAACTATTTTGGTAAAACACTCTTGTGAACACTGCCCTAGCAGCTCAGATTGGCTCTGCTGAAGTGAGTAGCAGATCTCTTTGCCACCCACACTTTGGCTAGAATGAACTTTCGGGGGGAAACTATATTTTCCCAACATAATATTGCCTGGTTATGTAATGGACTTGATCTTAAAGAGAAAAATAGTGTTAACTTTTGTATGCACAAATGCTAAGGATTCCCTCTTCCCTTTTTTAGTTTCAGGGTGTTTTCTGTTGTTTTTTTAAAGGCACTGATTGGTATTAAATTGAATGTGGAATGGACAAATAGATCCTTTTTTAAAAGTTTGGCACAGACCAGATACAGATACAGATACAGATGCAGATATATTTAACAAAGAAAAAACCTCAAGGATAGATTTTTAAACGCACACAGTAATAATAAAAAATTTCAAACGTGGCAAAAGAGAGGAGGTCCTCAGACCACTACATAATGGGTAGTGGGTATTTATTCTTTCAGGTTTGAAGTATAAGTCTCTTGGCCATAAAGGCTTAAAACATTCACTTTTGTTTTCCTGCTATTAATCCCCAAGCTGTAGTAATATAGTTTAAAAGTACCTGAACATTTGCAAATATCAAATATTTTGCCCATGCAAAATTTATGTGAACAGCAACTTCAGACCAAAAATAATATATCTCACTGGATGTGACCACATCATATGCCTCAACAAGGCCCTTTTAGCATTACGCTTCCAGCATCTACCTGGATTGGACCGTGTCTTCCTGTACAACTGTTGTAGAGACTAGTATTCATGAAACAACATTTTTTTTTTTTGGCAGGCTCAGTCTCAATTTCAAATCTAGAGAAAGTTTCAGGACAGACTCTAAAGCAGTTTTCCATTGTTTGGATTTTATATCACATTCTAATTACCTATTCCACAACTCTCCCAAGTTCCTAAAATCTACTTTATAAAGGTCCAATAAGCATTTATAAGCAGCATTCGTGGATTTAGCTTTCTGAGAAGAGCCAATAATTTGATCTAACCATTTAGGAGATTCTGAAGCACCCAAGCCACACAGTCCACAAATAGACACCAACAGATGCAATTGAAGATGCTGCCATTCAGCACTCAGTAAATGATATTTAAACAGCAATATAAAAGACTACAACCAAAATGCCGTCCAGCTGATTTAATGTATAAATTCCACAACCGACCCATTTCTTCCACGGAAAAGGCTGCCTATCTATCGTCAAATCTGGATTACCCCATAAAGTTAATTAGGCATGAGTTTATGGATCTCTGTTCCCTAAAGCATAGCTTCTCATCTGAGGCACCATTGCTATGCCTTGAAGGGGAAGTAGCCTGGAGTTGGAGGTGAAATTCAGTATCTCAATTTCCTCCTCAGGTTAAAGCCACCAGTGCTAACCTTGAGCTCTCCATACACAAGATGAAATCGGAAGAAGCTGTGCTGAGAGACTCGTTAGCCAAGATGGGTGCTCTTAACGAAGGGCTGGCTCATGACAAAGTCAGCCTCAACCGCATAATTCTACAGGTAACAAAGACAGCCAGGATGTAGCAGAAGGTGTAGTTGAGTGTAGCCGCTGCTTATGTGAGCATGTAGGCACAGATGGCCCTACTATTGGGCAAGTGGAGTCAACTACCTCTGGCAGAGGATTTGAGCCAGCTTTAATTGTGGTGGAGGGTGAGATAACAGATTGTACCCCTGGTATAACAATCACCTTAAGGGCTACAAACAGTATGCTGCAAATGATTTGGCAGAGCCCAAGATTCAAAATTATCACTTCTAGTTGTGTTTGGAAGTTGGTAGGAAACTGCTGTGAACCTTCGAGTAGTGCTGTCTCTGCCTCATGACAGAATGAGACTTAAACTAAAGGAGAATATAACTGAATCTCTCATTAGTTTACAATGTCAAAAACAGCTGTCTACAGGGTGTGGGGAGGAGTAGGGAACTTGAATTGGGACTTGGTTGCTGGGAGAGGGACTGTTACCCTCTCACCCCATTCACAATGCCAACATACCTGTGAAAACTCCCTGAAGCTATTGTTTATCCTGTTAGTATAGCATTTTTGTATGATACTGTACATTTTCCCTAATAGGGCAAACAGCAACTGGGGAAGGGGGGTGATCATCAGGAAAACAGCGTATGTGATGGAGAGAGCTAATTCTCTCCTCCCTTAGTACCAGGGTCCCAGTCCAACACACACACACACCACCATCACTTTCTACAAAAGTGAAAAATATGGAAGATCCAATAATGGACTTCTGTTGTCTCATCTTCTTTGGCCCTGTCAGATGCAAATTCGAAAACAAAATACAACTGCCCTGAGTCCTAGTCTAAGCTTTTTTTTATCCTAAAACTGTGGTAGCCATATCCTGGAAGAACATGCCCTGAATCCCAGTTTCCCTGTCAGTCCCTGAGTGTCCCTTGCTCAGAGCAAACAAAGCTCTCCTCAGTGGTTTCGCTGGCTGCCAAAATGCACACTTTCCTGTCAGCCTCTTTAAACCCATGGTGTGCCAGAAAGCTTTCGGCCTCATGAGCACCATCATCCCTGCAGGGCTTGTAACCGCCAAGAGCTTGTAACTTGCAGTGAGGCCTGAAATGGGGGGGACTCAAGAGTGCTCACACACTCCACAGCTTATGCCAACAGCATTTATAACTTCCGGAAGACTTCAAGCATGTGATTTCTGCCTAATGGAAGCTTGTAAGCTGCCTACAACAAGCACATGGGAAAATTCACCCAAGCACAGCTATCGTAGCCTTCAAGACTGTGCCCTCATTGAAGCGCCTGCTCAGTTTGGGGAGAAAGTAAAGTAAACCCTTTCCTGTCACCATTGATTTGTGCAAGTGGGGGGCGGGGCGGGTAAGGAAGGGAAGCAAAAGAAAACCTAAGGAAAATACGGAGTCCAGAATTACCCCCAAAGTTTCTGCACAGTTGAAACTGTGAATCAGACACTGATCTGGCTTAAGTGGATCAACTTTACCAGAAGGTCATTTTGATATGTCCACTGGAGTACAGTATGTGAGCAAAACCAGGCCCAAACAGAGGGAGCAGAATGAGAACTGATGGTAGGAGGTTTGGTTCAATCTAGATGTGCTTTTAATGGGCTGAATTCAATAATGTGCATATTTTTAAAATTGTGAATAGCAACCAAAGACACACACACACACAAAGACACACACACAAAGACACTGCAGAGAATGGGGAGGCATCCTTCCTTCTTCAAATAGCAGCTTGGGAAGCCAATTTTCATTTGGACTACAAGTGGAGAAGGATAAACCCTTCCCGTATCTTGTGGTCTCACTGCTGTTTGCCCCTCTTCCCCTGCCCCGCGACTGTCGTTTAGGTTTTCTAAAATGTGTTAATTGCACTCACACAATTTATGTCACATTTAGGCCCCGTTTGCATGTCACCTCAAACAATAATTAAACTAAACTTATGGTTTAAAGGTGAATGCTGGTGCACACTGCTGAAACTGCAGGCATTTTGCTCCACTCCACTCCTTCTGTTGGCACACTGCTATAATGTATATCTGAACTCATGAGTTATTTCCCCCAAACAAACTACAAGTAGGGGTGTTGGAAAATTCTGATGAAAACTGAAAAAGAAGCAGTAATTGATGCAGTCCACACATTTCGTTTGTGGTCAGGGATGGAAATCTGTCAAGTGAGTCTGACCAGTATTGGTTCGCATTGTGTTGCTTTTCTAACTCTGCAAATGGTATGCAATGAATGACTTTTTTTTTAAAAAAAAGCATTGTTTTGACATTTCCTTTACATTGAAATGAATGTAAGTTCCATAAATACTTATGTAAACTTATATAACTTATGTTAAATACTGGTCTGCGAAACAAATAATTGCACTGAAAAAGAAATGGCGCTGATTCTGACAAGCACAAGTTGGAATGGCAATCACTGCTTTCTTATAGCTCTGCCCATGAGCTGTAAGCCAAGAGCAAACATCGTTTACAATTCATGCTTTGTTTGGAGAGAAATAAGCCACAAGCCGGGGTTTGGACATAACGCTAAGCCAGACCATGGGTTAGCTCCTGTCAACGCGGCAGGAGAAGGAGGAGAGAAGAGTCATGATGTCAGCGGTGTGTGTACGACTACACTGTGTGTTCTCCTTTAAATCAATGTTTAGTTTGAAGAGATGTGCAAAAAAGGTAAAGGACCCCTGACAGTTAAGTTCAGTCACAGATGACTCTGGGGTTGCGGCGCTCATCTCACTTTAGAGGCCGCATTTGTCCGCTCTGTTTTTCCAGGTCATGTGGCCAGCATGACTAAGCTGCTTCTGGCGCAACAGAACACCAAAACCAGAGCAGTGCACGGAAACGCTGTTTACCTTCCCGCCAGAGCAGTACCTATTTATCTACTTGCACTTTGATGTGCTTTCAAACTGCTAGGTTGGCAGGAGCTGGGACCGAGCAACGGGAGCTCACCCCGTCGCGGGGATTCGAACTGCCGACCTTCGGATCAGCAAGCCCAAGAGGCTCAGTGGTTTAGACCACAGCGCCACCCATGTCCCAGAGCTGTGCAAGCTAGACCATAATTTGGTCCTTAGAATCTCTGTGTTGGAGGGGAGAAATGGCAAAAAAGGAGCTGCTATTCTATTTTTACACTTGAAACGTAATCAGATTTTTCCCAAGTTGGTTTTTACCACAAATGCAAAAGCAAAATAACCCCCTCCCATTGACCAGAATATACATTTGAATAACAAAAGGCCCCTCCCATTTTCTCTTCTGTGCTAATGATTGCACATTCAAATTCAACAATAAATCCAGGGGTCGTGTGTGAAAGTGCCATAAGGATGTATCCTCGTTCCCTTTCCGCCAAGGCTAGCCCACCTTTTGTTTTCCTGCTGGATCATCTCCCCCCGCCCCTTCTAGAGCCTGCAAACCCCAGTCTTTCCTCTTGTTGTGCAGCTTGAAGAGGAGAAGAGCAGGCTTTCGAATAGGAAGCGGGAGCTGGAACAAGAGCAAGCCGGTTGGCGTGAGCAGCTGGCGCACTTGGAGCAAGAACTGATGCACACGAGGGCAGAGAAGCAGGGGCTGGAGCAGAACTTCAAGGCCTCAGAAGAGAAGCAGGAGAGACTGGAAGGGGAAGTGGCCTCGCTCCACAGGGAGAGAATCCAGTTTCAGGACCAAATAATGCAGGTATGAAACAGAGGGCAGAACACAGTACCTTTTCATTGCCTCAGGATACAGTAAGGATGTGAATAAGAGAGGACTTGGGATAATTTTTGTCTTCCTGGTTGAGTACTCTGCTGGGGAGGGGACAAATGGGGCATGATAGATCACTAAGTCTTTCCTGTTGCAGCCAAACATGAGATTTGGAGTAAATTATGTGAATTACAAAAACTTGGCCCTTCGGTTGCTTTCCTGGTTGCAAAAGTTGTGGGAAGCAGGAGTGCATCACTTGGCATTCCCCACCCCCCACCCTGCAACCCCAATGATTGCTAACATATTGGTTTGGCAGGTTTGATCTGCTGGAAATGCGGAGGTTTGATGTGTTGAAAGCATTATACAGTATTGCATTTCAGTTGCCAATTTAGCTCTGATCACAGTAGAGATATAACTTGTGCTCGAGCATTATTGTGCTTGGATCTGTTACTCCGATATAAAAAGACTTTTATAAATAAATATAAGAATATAATATGCGAAAGGTTCCAGTGAGAAACGCCACTTGTTGAGTCAGATGGTTGCTCATAATAACTAGGTTGGCCCTGACACAAGAGCGCATCTTGGCGATACACTCGGCAAAGCTTCTGCAATACAGTTGATCCAAACAAACCATTTTGGGATTCCTGTCCAGAAGAACCACTGAGTTCAGAGGCTGTCCTAAGCACACTCAGCCCAAGGACGGCTGGTAGTTTAATTCTTTATTGACAAAGCACACACTTACGGTAGCTCCTAAGGTGCACAGAGAAAACACACACACACACTTCTGCCGACTTCAGTAGCTGGCTTCCCCTCCCCAGGCTGGTGTTCTGAGCTAGACTGGTGGAGCAACAGCATAACCACACCTCCACCTGACCTTTAGGACCGGCATCTGACGGGGCGAGCACAAGCAACCTGCGACTTCTCATACACTCCTGCCCTTACTCCAGCCCCAGTTCCTGACCTGTGTCATTCACCCTCTCTTCTCTTTCTGTGGTGGAGGGTGGGGTGATTAAAATAAAATAAAAAAATCAATCCTCCTGTCAGACTGGGAATATCCCCTCATTCACACAGTTTAGGATATTCCACCATTCTTCGGTAGAGTTTCTTTTCTTTCAGAAAAGTAAGTGGCTCACATATATGTCAAACAAAGCTTTAATAATAAAGAAAATAATATACTATCTGAGAGAAACTAAAACATCATGAGGCAAGAATGACAGTTGGCCTCTCTAACTGAACTAAACTGGACATCTGAAGGGAGGGGCCGATTCCA
The DNA here is from genome assembly GCF_027172205.1 of Podarcis raffonei. Classification (NCBI taxonomy): domain Eukaryota; kingdom Metazoa; phylum Chordata; class Lepidosauria; order Squamata; family Lacertidae; genus Podarcis; species Podarcis raffonei. The sequence continues at coordinate 66,605,286 of NC_070606.1, read as the reverse complement.
GAGCACAACACAAAAGCTCCGCCCACCAGATGGCAGGCATTCTACTATTCAAATTAGGCCCCTGTGTTTTTTTAACACAGTGTCCTTCTGCTCAGACTCTTCCCTCCCTCCAGCCCTGAGTTCTGCCTCACAGGAGGCACCAAACCCCATAAATTGCTGTTCCCTTCCCCTGGTGCAGCCTCTGACCCTGTGGCATCTGCCACACACTCCTCAGCACCTTGCCAGTCCCTGACAGAGGCACAGCTCTGCCAAACTACTGCCCTTAAGAGGAGTGGTTTATATCAGGGATGGAAAGCTGGTGGTTCTCCATACATTGTTAGATGACAACTCCTCAGCCATCGTCTTTGACCACTGAGCGGAAGGACTGTAGCTCATTGGTCCAGCTACTATGTTGCATGCAGAAGAACTCAGGTTCAGGCCCCAGCATCTCCAGGTCACTGTGGAAGATAGAACACTCTCTGAAATCCTGAAAAGCTTCTGCCAGTCAGTGTAGGCAGTCCTGAGCCTGATGGATCAGTGTTCTGACTCAGTAGAAGGAGGTTTCCTATGTTCCATTCCGCCCAGGGCTGATGGTAGTTGAAGTCTAACAACACTTGGAGGAGCCTCCCCGCCGCCCCAGTTTACAGGGTTGTGTAGCCAGGATCCTAATTAGCCTCTTAATTTCCTGCTCTTACTCTCTCACACACTTCCCTCTGCTTTTTGCCAGCTGAACAGCCAGAAGCAAACTCTAGGTGAGCAGCTGGCCCAGAGCCACCGAGAGATGGAGACGCAAGCAGACTCCTTGCTCCGTACGCTGCAGGAGAAGGAAGACATGGCTAAGGAAAAGGCACAGGTGGTTGTGGAGCTCACTGCGCTGGAGAGGCACAGGAAGTTGTTAACAGAAGAGGCAGATGCTCTCAGGTAATGCCCAGCGGCTATGAAACAACTGGTGGTCTCCTGAAGACTGGCTTGCAAATTAACTTAAGGGAGGGGTGGCATGAGGCAAAGTCATGCAACCTAAACCAGGTAAGCCTTGCTTCACCCCTGTTTTAAAGCATAAGCCTGTGGATATGCTTCACTTGTACACTATACCATAGTTCATAACAGGCTCAGTGTCTTGGTTTCAGCCTTGCTCTTTGTTTCAGTCAAATATATACCGTATTTTTCGCTCCACAAGACACACTCTTTTCCTCTTTAAATCTAAGGGGAAATGTCTGTGCATCTTATGGAGCGAATGTGTGGTCCCTGGGGCTGGGGGGGGGGGAGCCGGGCTTCCCCCGCCAGCCCCGACAAGCTCTGGGAGCAGCAGGAAGGCTGCACGCAGCCTTTCCGCTGCTCCCCGACCTGCTCTTTGGGGCTGGCGGGGGAAAGCCGGGCTTGCCTTCACTGAAGCCTCCTGAGGCTACGGGTTGCCTTCACTGAAGGCGAAGGCAATGTGGGAGAGGGAGAGCTGCGCAGCACCCCTTCAGCGAAGCAGGAGGAGAAATGGAAGGGGCTCTGTTTCTCCTGCCGCTTCACTGATGGGGCACTGCGCAGAGAGGGGGAGTTTGTGTTTTTTCTTGTTCTCCCCCTCTAAAACAAGGTGCGTCCTATGGTCGGGTGCGTCCTATAAAGCGAAAAATGCGGTATTTTTCCTTTTCCCTTCTGGCCTGTCCAGGCAGCAACTGCCTATACCCCTCAGTTCAGTGCTTCTGCACTAAATGAGAAGTACAGGAAGCTAACTAAGTGTAAACCTGCAGGCAGGTGCCCTTTTATTTGTTGCACATTTCCTGGTCTCTGGACTTCCTGTGGATGAGCAGGGCTGGCAGAGTACCTGTGGTGGATGGGGATCATTGGTGCCAACAAGCTTTCTGGGGTAGTGGATAAATAGATGCCTGTAGAATCCAGGCATTGACAGCTTAATTGACGGGCCTTGATTATTTCCTGATGTGCTTTAGAGTGGAGAAGGAGTCCCTGGAAACCAGCCTTTTTGAGGCACAAGAACTGGCAGCACAGCTGGAAGCTCGCAAGGAACAACTAGAAGGAGAGAACCAAGGCATCAAGCTTGCCAGAAAGGCTCTTCAAGGTATAGTACACACATTATTCAGTCTGATTCAAAACTCCATGGAATCTTCCCTTTAAATTATTAAGGTGTGCACAAACCATACATTGAAAGCACATGAATTCCCCCAAAGAATTCTGGGAACTAGTTTGTTAAGAGTGTTGGGAAACATAGCTCTGTGAAAGGTAAACTGCAGTTCCTAGGAGTCTTTGACGGAAGACATGTGCTTTAAATGTATGGTATGTATACAGCCATTGTTAAGTGGTTGGGATACCACTGAAAGTGCCCAATATTTTTTTTTAAAAAAACCACCTCACCTGTTATCTGACGATACCTGACTATACCTGACTATACCTAATAACTGGTTATTGGTGACACACATTCAAATTACCATTTAACAAAATTTTGCATCAAGATCAGCCAATGAACAGGTTTCCAGACTTACTTGTTTTATCCTATCTTTTTGTGATGGCTTACAACTTGGTTAAAACCACATATATAAAGCCAGATGCAATAAAACATATCAGTGCAAAAATACAATTTATAAAAATGATAGTTTATAAAAAGCAGTGTGGGTGCAAGAGACTTTTAAAGCCGCTTTCTTAAAAAATAACAGCAATGAAGCTGAAAGAACTGCTTGCTTTATTGTGCCTTCTGCTGAAGAAACAATTTGTTGTCACAGCCTATACTGAAGAGTTGCCCAAGGATCTGTCCTGGATGGTGTTTGTTTTCTTTCGTAGTGGAATTGGGAAAAGCCCAGCATGAACTTGAGCTTCGGGAAACCACACTGAGGCGAGAAATAGAGATGTTGAAGCTCCAGATAACTGAGGAGCAACAAGGGTTCCAACAGGTCATAAAGAACCAGAAGCTGGGTTTTGAGGAGGACCTCGAGCGCCTCAGAAAAGAGAAGGTCAGTGCTGAAGACTCCTAACCCTTATGCAGCCAAATTCTTCAGTCCACTGTCAGTGATGGTTGAAATGAGTGAAAGATGGGTACTAGAAAATTGCCATGTCCACTAACCAAATCCAGTTCTAGTGTTGAATAGTAAGTCACTTTCATTGTCATTAGAGCAATGAGAGGGTTCTGGGTGACTCCAGACTGTTATTATTTTGTGGGAGGGACTTGAGTGCATACTGGATATTTAGGTATGTACCATTCAAGTAGATTAAAGTGCTCTGTCAACCTGTCTGATGATTGCTGTTTGCCCACTCCAGTCAAGTTATGTAGCAGCTCCCAACATGCCAATGTTAATAATAATAATAATAATAATAATAATAATAATAATAATAATAATATGGTGGTGGTGAAGCTAGCAACCATTGATGCTGAGAGAGACTGTATAACTGTTCTTTCTTCTCTATACTGTGAGTTGTTGTGGTATCAAGACTACTTGAGATGATAGGAGCTGATTTCCAAGCACATCACAAGTTGTATACGTATATTGAATGAGTTGTGAAGAACGCTCATGTGGTATAAATTTGAATGCTTCCTTCATAATACCCGTTAATAAGGAGTAGCTCTTTTCCTAGTAATAACAGTGTTGAGCAGTGGTGTAGTATAATAGCTGGTACTTGAATAGGGAAACATGGTTTCAAATTTCTCCTCAGCCATGACAATGCACTAGTCATTGTATCTCAGCCTAAACTGCCTGAAAGGGTTCTTGTAAGAATATAAAGGGAAGGGAAACTACATGTACACTACCCTGAGGTCCTTGAAGAAATGATAAAATGTGTTAATAATAATACTTAACATTTATAAGGGAGGCGCAGGTGGCGCTGTGGTTTAAACCACTGAGCCTCTTGTACTTGCCAATCGGAAGGTCGGCGGTTTGAATCCGCACAATAGAGTGAGCTCTCATTGCTCTTTCCCAGCTTCTGCCAACCTAGCAGTTTGAAAGCACACTAGTGCAAGTAGATAAATAGGTACCGCTGTGGTGGGATGGTAAACGGCATTTCTGTGCACTCTGGCACTTTTCATGGTGTCCCATTGTGCCAGAAGCGGTTTAGTCATGCTGGCCACATGACATGGAAAGCTGTCTGTAGACAAATGCTGGCTCCCTCGGCCTGAAAGTGAGATGAGCGCTGCACCCTGTTGTTGCCTTTGACTGGACTTAAACATCCAGGGGTCCTTTACCTTTATCTTACATTTATATGCAGCACTCTTTTACCTGTATATAGGCAGCTGTGATTTCTACATAGGTATGGCCTTTATACCTTTCAAATAGGTATGGCCTTTATACCTTTATACCTGTCAAATATACATGTGTATTAAATGATTCAAACTGGATTCTAATTACAGGATGTACCACATTTGGGTGGTTTCCTTTTCACTGGAGTCCTGTTAGTCTCTGTCATGGTTTCTTTGAACTGCTTTGAATATGTTTGAGACTGGAAATCTGAGGCAGGCACTGGAGATAAGGATTTGGTTGCAAGGAACTTGCTTGTGTTCAACACCAATTGGAGCATTGCTAGGTGCTTAAAAGACTCAGGGCAAAACTCTGCATAACATATGAATATACTAATATATATGTACAGATGCAAATGTAGAATTTAAATGTCCCAGTAGGAAAGCCAACAAATTTCCAATCAAAATAAGCCCAGATAAATCATTCCATTAATTTGGATCCTAGCCCCAATCAGTTCCTCTTCATTTCTCCCAATTAATCCTGCTCCAAATTAATTCAATTCCCATTCAATTTCCCCTCTTCTCTAGATAATTTGTTCCCACAAAATTAAATAATATCCTGCTCAGTTAACTAAGATCACTCCTGTTCAATTTCTCCCAAATTCACTATCTACCAGAAACACTCAGTACATTTAGAAAAAGTTTGGGTGGGGGTCTGTGCCCCATGATCCCATTCTTGCAACACCCCTGGATACTAGTGTTATGTACTGAGTTGAATAGGATCCAAAATGCAGCAGTCTGATTGGTCCTAGAATAATAGGATCCAAAATGCAGCAGTCTGATTGGTCCTAGAACAATGCAGCAGTATGATTGGTCTGCAGGAGCCACCCAATCCAGCTCCAGATGGAAGTGAATGCACAACCTGATTGGCCTACAGGAGAATTCCGGAATTAGCCAATCACGAGCAGCCCATTGTGTAAATAACGTATATAAAGCAGATACTTTGGGGGAACTTTCATTCCTCCTCACCATGAGCTGAATAAAGAGCATGAAATCCACTCTCGACTCCGAGCATATTTCAACTAGTTTACCTGATAACTTCCTGCTCTGCTGACACCAGGAGGCCCTGCATCTGGCATTGATTGAGGAGAAAGATGAGGTTGTGCATCATCTTCAGCAAGAGAGGGAAGAACTGGCATCCAAGCATGAAGCTGAAAAAAGGGAGTTCATGGAGGAGATCCTCTCTTTGCAGCAGAACCGGGATGAAAGCCTCCTCCTGCTAGAGAATGAAAAACAGAAGGTGAGAAGAGAGTAACATTAGTCGGAAGTAAGCTACCTGCTTTCAAGCCATGGTTTGGCTTAGCGTGAGGTATGAACCAGGCCACTGTCTGTGTAACACTACTGCCACAGCTCTAACCATTGTGCCCAGCCAGCATGGATAATGGTTAGGGTTGTTGGAGTTGGAAACAGGAGTCTAAAGGATCACATTTGTTTCCCTCTTGAGCCCATGTATTTTATTTCTTGCTATAGGTGGCGCTGTGGGTTAAACCACAGAGCCTAGGACTTGCCAATCAGAAAGTCGGTGGTTCAAATCCCCTCGATGGGGTGAGCTCCCATTGCTCTGTCCCTGCTCCTGCCAACCTAGCAGTTCAAAAGCACGTCAAAGTGCAAGTAGATAAATAGGTACCGCTCCAGCGGGAAGGTAAACAGCGTTTCCGTGCACTGCTCTGGTTCACCAGAAGCGGCTTAGTCATGCTGGCCACATGACCCGGAAGCTGTACGCTGGCTCCCTCAGCCAGTAGAGCAAGATGAGCGCCACAACCCCAGAGTCGGCCACGACTGGACCTAATGCTCAGGTGTCCCTTTACCTTTACCGTGGTACCTCGGGTTAAGTACTTAATTCGTTCCGGAGGTCTGTTCTTAACCTGAAACTGTTCTTAACCTGAAGCACCACTTTAGCTAATGGGGCCTCCTGCTGCTGCCGCGCCGCCGGAGCATGTTTTCTGTTCTCATCCTGAAGCAAAGTTCTTAACCTGAGGTACTATTTCTGGATTAGCGGAGTCTGTAACCTGAAGCGTATGTAACCTGAAGCGTATGTAACCCGAGGTACCATGGTATGAGCCATCCTTAGGACTCGTGTTATGGGGTGCCCAACAAATGCTAATAATAAATAATAAAAATGTAATTTCCAGGGCATTATGAATATTGTTTACATATGTGAGGGTTTCCTTTCTACCTCCAGGCTTTGTCCAAGAAGGAAGCAGAGAAGAATATCCTTTTAGAAAAGCTCAGTGAGTCACAACGCGAACTCACAGTTGCCAGGTCAGAGTTTGACCGGGTGAAGCTGGAAGCTCTGAACCGCCAGGAGCAAGACAAGGTGAACTCTGGGCTTTGTGATTTTTTTCCATGGCAGGGAATGCAAATATTGAAATGCCTAGCAAGATAGTGGTAGGGTATTGCCATCTCCTGAAGCTCCTAACTCAGCCTATGATCAACTGACAATTAAGAGAAGGAGTGAAACATACCTGCGGGAAAATAAAATAAAAAATATGTTTACTTCTAACACAAATATAAACAGAAAAGGGGAAGTGGAACTTTATGGGGTCATAAGCAACACTTTGTGCTTGAATGTGCAGCACTGCAAGGAACCCAGAAATAAATTACCACATCTCTTTTCCCTCAGCTGCAGCTCTGTTGTTATTAGGGATGTTGGAGAATGTTGATGAAAACAGATGCAGGATTAAAATTACTGATGTTTGCTCATTTACCCCATGCCTGGAACAGAAATCAACCCCACAAATATGAATAGTATTCACTGTTGTTGCTTTCAATCTACAAATGATATGTAATTAATTATGTCAAACCTTCCCCACCCCATTCTCATTCTGTTTTCTTTGCATTGGAGTATGGTACACTAACATAATTACAACGTAATTTACATCATTGGCATAGTTATTTTTTGTAAATTATGTAAGTTACATTATTTTGCCACAGTGAACAGTGAGACAAGTAACATAGTTTTTGGCAGAAGGCAAAACTGTAGTGGAGTGGAAAAAGTGCTACATGTGATGGATTCAGGGTGGAACAGAAGACGAGGCCTTATTACATCCTTAATTATCATATTCCTCCAAGGTCTCAACTCTGAAACACCCGTTAGCTTATGCAAGACATGACACTTACATTCGCAGACATTGTGTAGAATGGCATATATTGTCATTACCGTTACCAGTTTCTCAGCCACAGTGAGACCCCTCTGTTTATGCTTTGGCTTGCTAAAGGAATGCTCTACCCCATTTCCGCAGTGTATAAATGCTTTATTATACAGTGGAACCTTGGTTCTCGAACAGCTTAGTTGACGAACAAATCAGCTCCTGAACGCCAAAAACCTGGAAGTAAGTGTTCCAGTTTTCAAACATTTTTCAGAAGCCAAACATCCAATGCGGCTGTTGGCTATTGTTTCCGGGGCACCTGTGCCAATCAGAGCCACGCCTTGGTTTTCGAACATTTCAGGAGTCGAATGGACTTCTGAAACGGATTAAGTTCGAGAACCAAGGTTCCACTGTATATGGTCCTTCTGTGGTCAGAGGGTCCACCGTTTATTACCATTTATGTATAGCAGGGATGTCCAAAACATCAATCACGATCTACTGGTTGATCCCTACAAGGATTTGGTAGATCGCGGTCGATCGCCGGCCTTCCAACCCCTCCCCCTCTCCCTGCGCTGGCCTCTATTGTTGTAGCATGGAAGCCAGAGTTTAGAAATGGAGGCTGTTATTTGGCCAGCAGTTGTAAGGTTAGTGGCTGCTTCTGTTCCTCCCTCCCTCAGAAGACCTGCCAAAAAGTCCCTGACTGCCTAAAAAACATGTCATCTCCCCTCCTTAAAAAAAGCTCAGCAACTTTGACCTGAACCCCTAAAAAACGGGGGTAGATCACTGCCAGATTTTAATTTTGAAAGTAGATCACAGTCTCTCGGGAGTTGGCCACCCCATCAGTTGGCACCATCAGTGAGGATGAGCAGAGGAAACTATACACACACACATCAAGCCAACTGTGGGGTTACTAGGAACGAAGACTCCCACTATGCATCTCCCAGTAAAGAGCTGTGAATGTTCGTCACAGTGATGAGAAGCCAGGTTGGCCTGTTCTGCTGTGCTGGCCACTACTGGTAGTGTCTACCTTCTTTGTCCGAATCTCATGAGAAGCCTTTTAGGGGAAGTGGATCTCCCTCCATATCAGGCTAGAACAGGACAGCAGGATTGCTCTGTGGGCGTTAATGAGGGGCAGAATAGTTTCTTGGGCACACTGTAGAATAGGGGGAGGCTATGCCTTGAGCATGGGACGCGGGTGGCGCTGTGGGTTAAACCACAGAGCCTAGGACTTGCCGATCAGAAGGTTGGCGGTTCGAATCCCCGCGACGGGGTGAGCTCCCATTGCTAAGTCCCAGCTCCTGCCAACCTAGCAGTTTGAAAGCATGTCAAAGTGCAAGTAGATAAATAGGTACCGCTCCAGCGGGAAGGTAACCAGCATTTCCGTGCGCTGCTCTGGTTCGCCAGAAGCGGCTTAGTCATGCTGGCCACATGACCCGGAAGCTGTACACCAGCTCCCTCGGCCAATAAAGCGAGATGAGCGCTGCAACCCCAGAGTCGGTCACGACTGGACCTAATGGTCAGGGGTCCCTTTACCTTTACCTAAGCCTTGAGAAGGGGGCCACTTCGACCAGAAAAACAGCATGAGCAAAAAGATTTTTTCACCCCCTTCCTAATCCCATTCAGAGGCATCCACAGCTGCCTTTAACATTAGGGCTTTTTTAATGTGGGAAATCTGATCATAGATATCCCACCATCTCATCTAGTTGTGCCCTCATTTTCCTTCCTTTTTTTTTTTTAAAAAAGAAATCTACAAGGGGAGATAGTTTTGAAGATGTGATGCTATCTACCCTAGTTCTTTCTGAAAAATTTGCAAAATAAAACAGCTGGTGCAGACTACCCCTGTTGTTGAGGGACATACGAGCCTTGGAGCATCAGATTACGGCTGCATCTAACTCAGTATATTGTCTGTGATGACCAACTGCCGTTCTTCAGGGTTTCAGACAAGAGCCTTTCCCAGTCCTACCTGGAGATGCTGAGGTTTGAACCTGGAGTGTTCTGCCTGAATGGCATGTGCTCTGTGCCTGAGCTGCAGCCCTTTCTTTCACGTACTGAAACTCTGTACATGAGTTTCTCTGGAAGGAGGGGGTGACCACTGGAGTTGCTGTATAGAGCACAAGGACACTGCTTGCCCACGATTTGCTTGACTCCGGCTTGCCCTGTCTCTCTCCACAATTTGTTTCCATAATGCACCACAAGATTTCCCCCTCCCCCTTTTCTTTTTTTTAATAGCTCAACGTGGGATTGTTTGGTTCTGCCTTTAAATAAAAAACACATTGGCAATATTAGCCGGGGCCCTATCGTATCTCTGGAGAGATCAGTTCACAAGCTCACAAGGCACGGCCTCCTAAGACCGAGCAAACAAATAGCACAACAAGGGTGAGAAACCCCCACCAGAACAAATTTGAAAAGCATTTCAGCTGGAAAGATTGACTGGGAACCAAAGGGAAGCCAGCTTTAAAACAAATAATTTCCCCGAAGGACTGTAAACAATAGCCCCACCCCAAACTTGTAGAGCAGCACAGAATGACAGGAATGGATGTGACCTGCCCCATCGCTGGGATTTATTGGCAATCTCTACCGTTCTGGTCCACCATCTCTAACCCGCCCTCGCGTCTGCTCACTCAACGGAACAGCTCTGAGCTGCACCGATGACTGTGATCCCTCTAAGACAGTGAGATTATGACTGATACAGTAAGCTGTTTTCTGGAGGGTCGTGCATGACAGGGAGATTCTTCCAAGCTGGGACAGAGTAGGGCGAGGCAGTGAATCCAAGCCAGACCTTTCTCCCTAGGGGCAGGGGATGTTGCAATTCATAGCTGGAAGCTGCATGGCTGTGTTCCATGCATGGTCCGATCTCTCTCCTCCTTGGAGAAGCTTGTGTGTGGCTTGCAACTCAGTGAGCAAGTTCCTGGCACCAGAAGAAAAGATCTTGCCCAAGAGCTTCTCATTTCCTGGAGCTCCCCCTCCCTGAATCCCCATCGGAGTTCCCTTCAGCCTAGATGGCAAAACAGAGCCTCACAAACTCAGCAAGGGAAGCAGGAATATCCTTGTTCCACTCTGGGAACGGCAGTCCCTGCCAGTGGCTTTTCCCCCCCTCACAAGACAAGGGTGTAGGGATTTTGTCTTATTATTTCTACTTTTGTCAATTCTGTAGTAATCCTCTACTTCCCTGTCGCCTGAACCCCATTTTTAGAAAGAAGAGTGGACAATCACATTTTGGTGGGCCCAAAAGGTAGGCAGGTTTAGGAAGGAAGGAAGGAAGGAAGGAAGGAAGGAAGGAAGGAAGGAAGGAAGGAAGGAAGGGAACTTCCCTGTTGTAGATGGATATTATGTTCATTTGGGACTGTATGCTCCTCACCTAGCCTGAATACTAATAGTAAAAGAAAATAAAAATAAAGGAGACTAACCAATCTTGGTCATTGTGTTCCATCAGGAGTCCAGAAGTCTCTGTGTTGGGCTACCAAACTCACCCCTCTATTTGTTTAACAGCTGTGTCAGTGAAGTACAGAAATCTAACCTTTTGTTGTTTAATTTCATTGTACACAGGTTGTACATTGACAATGAAGGTATTATTGGTATTGATGCTCCTATGTGCCTCATGCCTTATAATTACATCAGAAGCATTCTTATGAGCATCATCCTCGAGGACTTCTAGACTGATGTCCTTTGGTCTCTTTCCAGCTCCACTTGTCCCATGATCTACTATGCCTTTTATGATTTAATCAACAAAGACTCTTGTAGCTCCGTGGAGACTAGCCCATTTATTGTGGCTTATGCCAGGACACACTTTAGCTGAAACAATAACATAAACCTGCTAGTCTTTAAGGTGCCCCAAGGCACTCTGCTGTGTAACAACTAACTGTAACAACTAACATGGCTTCCTAGCTAGAGGGATGCGGGTGGCGCTGTGTGTAAAACCTCAGCACCTAGGACTTGCCGATCGCATGGTTGGCGGTTCGAATCCCTGCGGCGGGGTGAGCTCCCATCGCTCGGTCCCAGCTCCTGCCCACCTAGCAGTTCGAAAGCACCCTTAAGTGCAAGTAGATAAATAGGTACCGCTTTATAGCAGGAAGGTAAACGGCGTTTCCTTGTGCTGCTCTGGTGCTGGCTCGCTAGAGCAGCTTCGTCACGCTGGCCACGTGACCCGGAAGTGTCTCCAGACAGCGCTGGCCCCCGGCCTCTTAAGCGAGATGGGCGCGCAACCCCAGAGTCGGACATGACTGGCCCGTACGGGCAGGGGTACCTTTACCTTTTAATTAGTTACTAGAAGAGGTCCCAAGTCTAGAAACAGTTTGTTTCATCGCCTACCATATATGCAGTATCAGAATCAGGATGAGCAGTGGCATTTCCTTATGCCTTCTCACAACAAATACTGTGGTAGAGTTGGCAAGCTGCACCCATTTTATAAATCGGATAAGTGAGCTTGAGAAAGTGTGGCTTGCCTAAAAATGTCAGGTAAGGACATGGTGCTTACCTGGAATTTGAACCCCCAAATACCCATGGCCTATATGAAGTGGGTTTGTTTTTGGTTTAACTCTATTGTATATTATGGAGTTTTTATGTTGGGCAGATTGGTTTGCCTTGGAAATGGCTTAACTGAAGGGTCCAGAGTAGAGCCTTACCTTTGTAGCCTATATCCTGCAGCCAGGATTGGGCCAAAGTTTTGGAGTACTGCTGCTGTGGTAGCACTAGAGGGCACTCAGTATCCATAAGTCAATCCCCTACCTATTCAGAAAAACCCAATATGAGAATAGATATAAAAATATGAAAAATGTATAAGTGTAAGCCCACTGCACTATGATCCAGGAAACCATTGTAACAATTCATGTGATCAAGGATGCAGAGAACATGGACAATATTTAACCAGGGGTATAGACAGGCCGAAGGTCCAGATTGGTCAGGGTTTTTTCTTTAATCTGCAGAGCAAGAACATTTTATTATTATTTTGCTAGGTATTTTTGAATAATGGAAAACATTTTGCAGGAAATTGGAGTGAGAGTAAGGAGATAGCCTTTGTAAAGTCTAGTAAACATTTAGAGAAGGAAAACACTGTGGCTCGTGCATTAAGCAATGTCAATATATTTGAACAATAGTTGTAACAGAAGATTCCTATTCATTGAATGAACAGAACAAGTCATTAGATGCAAGGCCAGCATCAGTCACTGGGCATTTTAGCTGTTGCTACCACTACACAGGAACATCTATAGCTCTGTGTTGCAGCACACACTTTGCATGGAGAAGATCCCAGATTCAGTTCCAGAGAACTGTAGCCAGAAACATCCTAGTAACCTACTACAACTCAGAATATGAAATACTGGGCTACAGTGGCAGGGATGAAACTAGAGGTGTCCCTAGGATCCCTCTTGCCCCTGGCAAGCAGCTGTTTCAGTGCCCCCCTCCTGAAGAAAATAACTTTCCTGCTTGCCTTTGTGCCATGATGCGAGAAGGATGGGAAGCTTCTGTGTTTGATCTTGCTGTGACAGCAGCGGCGCATCACCACACATCTTTAAGTCATACATTCCATAGTCTGATAGGTGATTTTTGTAGGGGGAGGCAGGCCTGCGCCCCTGGCATGGGCCAGTTTCACCAACCCCTAGGTACACCTCTGGACAAAGCACAGCCGCTTATTCCACAGCACTAATCTCCTGGGGTGCTATTTGTCAATCCGCTGCATGTCAAATAAATAGGCTATTCTCAGGCAGGGGTGGGGCAAGAGACTCCACCAAATCAGTTAAACAGAAGAAGCAATTGTTGGCATCAGCCTGCATAGCTAAGGGTTAAACTGCCTGTTTCATTTTGAAAAAAATGGCAAAGTCCCTTGACCAATCCTAATGCTACAGAATAGTGAGTGAATGTTAATCAAAGTAGAAGGGGGTAAGAAAAAGCTGTCTTGATATTGAAGCCATAATGTCTTTATTTGTCAAAAGACTCTCTCTCTCTCTCTCTCTCTCTCTCTCTCTCTCTCTCTCTCTCGTCTTAGAATACCTGCACTTCAGAATTAATCACTATGATACTGCACTGAAAAATAATTTCTGACCTGCACATAACACACTTCCTTTTGAGGGGAGATTCGTTCACACTTTTTCTTAGCTGGTTTGTGGCAGCAACACATTGTGGGGAATGCATCTCTGGTGCTCCTCAGGAATAAGCAAGAAAGCATCTCTCCTAATGCTCGTAACTAATGCTTAGATGTGCAGCTACTGCTCTAAACCAAGAGCTGACATGACTCTTCTGGAGCCTGAATGGGAGACAAAGAAGAGAAGTGGGTACAGTATTTTAATTGGCAACCAAGTTCCAGATTGTCCAGTATCAGTCCCGCTTAGATGTGGTCAACAGCTATAGCATTGCCTTTAATCCCGAAGGGTTCCTTGTATGTTGCAGGTGCCACCTCTGCCTCCATCCAAGGGATTTGAAACAAGGCTGCTTTTAGCTGAAATGGGAGTCAGGCCTTACTGTTCATATACATCAATTGTGGCTCACAGTTGAGTGCATAGGGTGGTATTCAATGAAGGACTTGTCCAGGCTTCTTTTTTGTGTTGTGTTTCTAGGCACAGATCCACTCTTTAAAGCGCTCAAGACCTGCACCTAGAAAGCACAAGACAAAAGGTGTGTGGCTGAGCCCTTAGCTTTACTCAGAGTAAACCCATTGAAATAAATGGACCTGACATAGTCATGTTCAATATTTCAGTGGGTCTGAGTAAAACTTAGTTGAATACTATCCATAATCCATCCCTCGTCACCCCATTTATCATCCTAGAAATACTTTCTTACCTGATATTTGAGAGTAGCTCTATTGAATCTTCCTTTGAACACATCTCTTTCTTTTTTAATAAGATATTTATTAGAATTTTACAAAAAGCAGAAATTTACAGAATAAAAAGAGAGCAAGAGAAAAAGGAAAAATACAAAAAATACAAAAATACATAGAAAAAAAAGAAAATACAAAATACAGAAAAAGTAAATAGAAAAAATTAAAAACAAATCCTTTTTTTTCATATCTTGGATTTCATTTGCTTATTTCCCTGACCTCCTCGCACCTCCCTTTTTTGTATTCCCGTTCACATAGTCAGTTCAGCAAATCCTTACCCTCTTTCATTTATCTTAACTCTCTATCTCAACATATTATAACTATATATTTTCATCCGTTATCAATCCATTTTTACATATTCTTATTAACCTTGTTGCTAATGCCACTTAATTTCAATCCAACATCATTTTAACATTCATTAATTTTACAATGTTTCCGCAAATAGTCTTTAAATTTCTTCCAATCTTCTTCCACCAACTCTTCTCCCTGGTCTCGGATTCTGCCAGTCATTTCCGCCAGTTCCATATAGTCCATCACCTTCATCTGCCACTCTTCCAGGGTGGGTAAATCTTGTGTCTTCCAATACTTTCAATAAGTATTCTTGCTGCTGTTGTAGCATACATAAAGAAAGTTCTATCCTTCTTTGGCACCAATTGGCCGACTATGCCCAGGAGAAAGGCTTCTGGTTTCTTCAGGAAGGTATATTTAAATACCTTTTTCATTTCATTATAGATCATCTCCCAGAAAGCCTTAATCTTTGGGCACGTCCACCAAAGATGAAAGAATGTACCTTCGTTTTCTTTACATTTCCAACATTTATTATCGGGCAAATGATAGATTTTTGCAAGCTTGACTGGTGTCATGTACCACCTGTATATCATTTTCATAATATTCTCTCTTAGGGCATTACATGCCGTAAATTTCATACCTGTGGTCCACAACTGTTCCCAGTCAGCGAACATAATGTTATGTCCAACATCTTGTGCCCATTTAATCATAGCAGATTTAACCGTTTCATCCTGAGTGTTCCATTTTAACAGCAGGTTATACATTCTAGAAAGTATCTTTGTTTTGGGATCTAACAGTTCTGTTTCCAATTTTGATTTCTCCACCTGGAAGCCAATTTTTTTGTCCAAATTGTAAGCCTCCCTTATTTGATAATAGTGAAGCCAGTCTCGCACTTCATCTTTTAATTTCTCAAAACTCTGCAATTTCAATTTGTCTCCTTCTTGCTCCAAAATTTCCCAATATTTCGGCCATTTGGCCTCCATATTGAGCTTTTTCTGAGCCTTTGCTTCCATCGGTGACAACCACCTTGGGGTTTTATTTTCAAGTAAGTCTTTATATCTTATCCAGACATTAAACAATGCTTTCCTGACAATATGGTTTTTAAATGCTTTATGTGCTTTGACCTTGTCATACCACAGATATGCATGCCATCCAAAAACGTTATTAAAACCTTCTAAATCCAAAATGTCTGTGTTCTCAAGAAGCAGCCATTCTTTCAACCAGCAGAATGCTGCTGATTCATAATAAAGTTTAAGGTCTGGCAGGGCAAATCCACCTCTTTCCTTTACATCAGTTAGTATTTTAAATTTTATTCTGGGCTTCTTGCCCTGCCAGACAAATCTAGAAATGTCTCTCTGCCACTTCTTGAAACAATCCATTTTGTCCAAAATTTGCAATGATTGAAACAAAAATAACATTCTTGGCAATACATTCATCTTTATAACAGCAATTCGACCCAACAAGGAAAGCTTCAAATTCGACCATATTTCATATTTCACTTCTGACCAGCATTTCTCATAGTTGTCTTTAAATAAGTTTAAGTTCTTAGCAGTCATATTAACCCCCAGGTATTTTACTTTCTTAACCAATGTTAAGCCTGTCTCCTTCTGAAACCTCTCTTTCTCAAACGGTGTTAAGTTTTTCTCAAGAACTTTAGTTTTTAACTTGTTCAACTTAAATCCTGCCACATGACCAAATTCTTGAATCAATTCTAATACTCTTTTAGTACTAGATTCTGGCTCCTGTAATGTCAAAACTAAATCATCTGCAAAAGCTTTCAGTTTGTATTGTTTGGCTCCGACCTGTATACCTTTAATCAGACGGTCCCTTCTAATCATATTTAGCAAAACCTCCAGGACCGAAATAAAAAGCAATGGGGAAATTGGGCAGCCTTGCCCAACCTTTCTCTATCTTGAATTCCTCTGTCACCACATTGTTAACTATTAGTTTAGCCTTTTGTTCTGAGTAAATTGCACTTATACCATTTTCAAACCCTTGACCAACCCCCATCCCCTGAAGATTTTTCTTCATAAAACTCCAAGAAATATTATCAAAGGCTTTCTCCACATCTACAAAGATTAAAACTGCTTTAGTTCACTTGCAACTTCTCCAAAATATTAATTATAATCCTCGTGTTGTCAGACAAGTGTCTACCTGGGAGAAAGCCGGCTTGGTCTTTATGTATCTCTTCCACTAATACTTTTTTTAATCTTTTAGCCAAAATATCAGCAAATATTTTGTAATCCACATTGAGCAGGGATATGGGGCGGTAGTTCTTAAGTTGTGTCTTTTCAGACTCAGTTTTCGGTATAAGTGTAATATAAGCTTCCTTCCACGACTCTGGCGCTTTTCCCCCCTCCAAAATTTCGTTACAGACCTCCTTTAGTGGTTGCATTATCCAATCCTTCAAGGATCTATAATATTTGGAGGTTAAGCCATCCGGCCCTGGAGATTTGCCCAACTGCATATTCTGGATGGCACCTTCCACCTCCTGTTCTGTTATTTTATAGTTCAGCATTAACTTATTTTCTTGAGAGATTTTTTGTAGTCCATTTATTTTTTAAAATTGGTCTATATCAAACTCTTTGTGTGGCCCTTGTGTATATAACTGTTTAAAGTACCTCTGGAAGCATTTTCTAATTTCCACTGGATTCTGAATGTTCTTTCCTTCCACTTTCAAATTAGCAATAGTGTTGAGCTTTTGTCTTTTTTTCATTTGCCAGGCTAACAATTTTCCACATTTATTAGCCGATTCAAATGTCCTTTGTCTCATTTGTTTAATTTTCCATTCGATTTCCTGATTCATCATCTTCATATATTGCACTTGATATAACTTTATATCTCTCAGAATGTCTTGTGACTTTGGTTTCACTCTCAGTTTCTTCTCTTTTATTTTTTCCAAAATTTTATCTTTTTTCTCATTTTGAGCTCTCTTCTTTATTGCATTCTGTTGAATCAGAAACCCCCTCATAACTGCTTTGCTTGCGTCCCAGATTACTCTTTTTTCAATGGTGGTGTTCAAATTTATCTCAAAATAGTCTCTCAAGGTTTTTTGGGCCTTCTTGATAACCTCTTGATCTCTAAACAAGGTGTCATTCATCCTCCATCTGAAGGAACCGATTGGTGTTAATTTCATCTCCATTTTCACAGCGTTATGGTCGGAGCAAGTTTTAGGGCAAATTTCCACTTTTCGAGTCTTAGGTGCCAGTCCTCTAGTAATCCAGATTTGGTCAATTCTTGTCCATGTCATTTTGGCTTCAGAGAAGAAGGTTCCCTCTCTACCCAAGGGATTCTTAGTTCTCCAAATGTCAATCAAGTCCATATTGTCAGTCAATTCAAAAAACACATCTCTTGGGCAAAGTCATTGTTTACACAAGCCATGCCTTAAGTTAATTTTCTGCTGCTCATTATGTCATGACGTGCTGTATCTTTTTGAACTTCCACCTTCACAGGCTGCTGAATGATACAGCCTATCAGCTCAGTTCCAAAGATTCCCAGAAAAAGCATGACTGGTTTCAGCCCAGGGAGGAGCCATAGCTCATTGATAAAGTAGATGCTTTGAATGCAGAAGGTTTTAGGTTCAGACCCTGACATATTCAGTTAAAAGGGATCAGGCTGCAAGTGGTGGGAAAGTTCTCTGCTGGAGATCCAAGAGCCACTGCCACTTGGAGTAGATACTAGGCCAGAATGAACAAATGGGAACCTGCCTTATAGGTCAGACTACATTCCTCTCTCTCTCTCTCTCTCTCTCTCTCTCTCTCTCTTTCTCGTTTCCACTAAAACTGATCTGAGATTGTACACCATTTCCTTAAAGCTCAGCTTATTTCTTACCGTAAGGTTGCAACAGCAAAAGATTGGTCTCCTGCTGCTGACCATTTCCTAACTTCCATGAAATGGTTTGGCTGTGCTTTCCTGTATCTTCTCTCTCTCTCTCTCTCTCTCTCTCTCTCTCTCTCTCTCTCTCATGCCAAGGAGGTCATTTCCCATAAAGGAGACAAATGTTCCAATTAACAGCCTTTTACTAGATGACTAATTTTCATGTCACAGTTCTGTTGGTTATGTGTGTGGCACTGGGAAGGAAGAAATACACAAACCATGAATTATAGCAGGCAGGGTGTTTTTGCGTTTCCCTGTTATTGGCCCCCTACCTACTCCAGTCCACTCACTACACCTTAAATTCATGAAGTGAGTTCTGCCTATTGAAGTCTTGAATGTTTCTCCTATCTTTTTAATTTTGTTATTTCAAAATAATTTATTCATTATTATTTCAATGGATATAGTTTTACAGATACAGAGTTGGGGCTGTAGACCCTTGGTTGTTCTGCCTATTCACAAATCCTTCTGCTGGAGCTGAACCTGCTCAAATACTGCTTGTTTTCAGTTTGGCATCAAAACATACTCATGTCCTATCATAGTCCTGTTGAGACGCAAAGCAATTGCTAGTATCCATAATTTTGTCCAGGGAGTTTCTTGTATTAAGGCAGGGTGGCCTGGATGATTTAATAGGTCACTTTCCATCTTGGCATGCTATGAGTCTATAAAAGTTGTAGAATCACTGACTGTCACAGGCAGGGGAGGGAAAATCCTAAAAGAATATTAAACTTATGGAGGACACCTTACAGTGTCTTGCAACATTATATGGGTGAAGATATTGGCAAGTGTTTTTGGCTTAGAGTGAGGAACAAGATCAACTCTGTTCTTGTTGCTTAGGGAAGAACCAGTTGTACCTACCAGTGATGGGTGCTGAACTAAAGCTGCTTTTTTAAAATGTCTTTGTAAAGATAGTTGCATGGGCTGGTAAACTTTGCAAACAGTGTTGTTGTCAGCCCAAAAGTTCTGGTACAATTTCTGTCTAGCTATTTCTAGATATAGAATCAGAGAATTGTAGAATTGGAAGGGACCCCAAGGGTGATCCAGTCCAACTCCCCACAATGCAGGAATCTCAGCTGAAGCACCCATGACTATTCTACATTTGGCCAACTTTCTCTTTGATTAATTTGAATGCTTTGTTTTGTGTGATCAACTGGATTTCCTAGTCACATACATTGGGGTTGGGATTACATTTCCTCCTGTGCAGAAAAACTGCCCTGCAAAACTTAGAATGGTCTCAGCCCCATGAGAGAGAACAGGCTTTGCAAGCAGAAGATCCCAGGTTAAACACCTGCCATCTTCATGTAGGGCTGGAAAAGACTGTTGCCTAAAACCCTCAAGAACTGCTTGTCAGTCAGTGTATGCAATACTAAACTAGGTGGATCAGTGGTTTGACTCAACATAAGGTAGCTTCCAATGTTCCTAAATGACTTTCCACTGGGGTTTTGAAACAGTCCTGTACTTCAGATACGAAAAGCAAGTGCCTTGTTGCCCTGTAAAGGCATCTAACTTGTTCCCGGCTAGCAAATTTCAGCTAACCTGCAGTGCTACCCTAGAATTGAGCTTTATGAGGAAACGGTTGTGAGAGCCAGTCCTTCGACTGCCGGTGTCTCCATATTCTGGAACTTTACAGAACACATAGAACAAAGTGGCACATACCATGCTTGATTCTGTGATTTCTTCATTACAGAACACAGTTGCCAGCATCACCAGTGAGCTACGGACCTTCCAGGCACAGTTTGAGGACGCAATGGCTGCCCACCAGAAGGAGGCAAAGCGCTTAAATGAACACATAAAGGAACTGGCAAGAGAGAAGGAGCTTGTTGGGCGGGAGGTATGTTTGGGTTCTTGGCTGGGTCTTCTTTCTGTGGAAGGATTCTCTGTCCCTGTTCAGTATGGTCCTATAAGTGCTCTATGTATCTCTTTGTCAACAGATAGGTGTTTGCCCCAGTTCAAGCCATCTGTGAATAAGTTGGTCGCAATGGAAGCATTTCCCCTCTCTGCTGAAAGAGCAGGCAGTAGCTTTAAAATCTGAGGTCTTCTGCTCCTATGGAAATCAGGAGTGCTAAATTACGGCAGAATCGGCCAGACTTAATACTTGAGCAGGGCTTCGGTGTTGAAGGCAGTATGACTGAAGCAAAGCTGCCTGTAGGGTACAAACTCATAGCACTTCCATCCCTGGAAAGACAAGTTTTGTTAGCTTTGGAAACCTGCAAAACCTATTTGGCCAGTGAAGACCATGGCACAGAATGAAGGAGAAGCATTGGTGCTTGTACTCTGTCACTTTCCATTCTCTACTTAGCAATCCTCCTTTTGTAACCTAGAATTGGATTGGATAGGTGTGAATTGAAGGACGCGCTGTGGTTTAAACCACAGAGCCTAGGACTTGCCAATCAGAAGGTCAGTGGTTCAAATCCCCGCGACGGGGTGAGCTCCCTTTGCTCGGTCCCTGCTCCTGCCAACCTAGCGGTTTGAAAGCATGTCAAAGTGCAAGTAGATAAATAGGTATCGCTCCAGTGGGAAGGTAAACAGTGTTTCCGTGTGCTGCTCTGGTTCGCCAGAAGCGGCTTAGTCCTGCTGGCCACATGACCCGGAAGCTATACACCGGCTCCCTCGTCCAATAAAGCGAGATGAGCGCCACAACCCCAGAGTCGATCACGACTGGACCTAATGGTCAGGGGTCCCTTTACCTTTACCTTTGCCTTTAGGTGTGAATTAGGAAGAACAGGCAGTGACTCCAGCCAGTCAGCACCCTTTTCACCCTTTCTAATAATGGCGTGCTATAGGTTAAATTGCAAACAGGGATCCCTGCCCACCCCGTTGCACCCCCTTTTTCCTAACACACATCTCCGGGTGGTGACTCTTGGGGGTGGAACAATATCTGCAGCTCTGGAAAACATCCCCAGGTGGAAACCCTCACCCACTGCCAGATGCTTTCTGAGCTCTTGTTCTCTACAAACACAGTACATCAGAACAAGAGAATGACCCCCAGCCCGAAAAGACTGGGGTGGGGCGAAGGGGGGAAAATAGAAAATTAAAGGACATAAAAGAGGAAGAGAGAGTAATTTAACATGACAGGCTGTTTATTTTGGCAAAAAAATGGCCTCCTTTCAACAGATTTCAAAGTCCAGCCCCAGGAGGGACCACACAAGCAAGCAGAAGAGGGTTGTTTCAGAGGGCAGGGAGGGCAGAAGGAATGGGGATGGGGCGAGAGGGGGTGCATATGTTCCTAGATGGATGTAGGATGGGCAGAGAAAGAGTAACACAGCATGGGAAGGGAGACAGCAGCAGATGAGAGAAAGAGAGGTGGGGGGAGTGGGAGAGGACAGTTGTGGGACTAATATAACAAGCTGAGGGCAAAGAAACACAGAGTGAAATCCTCACAGGCGCCAGCATTGACCTACTTATCACCATGGGAACCATAACATTTTCACAGCCTTTTAACTTGAGGAAGTCAGGCTCGTTGAGCAGCCCTGCCTTCCCTTAAATGCACGCCACGCTCACATAGTCAACATACATACACACAAGCCCACAACTATACAAGGCACATCTGCCACATTCGCGTTTTCTCATGAGTACATGCATCATCAAGTGTACATGTATGCACATACATGTGTGTGTGTATGTGTGTGTGTACACACACACATACACACACACACACACACACACACACACACACACACACACAAAGATGTAGTGTTGCGTCCCACCCCAGTCTTTGAGCTGAGTGAGATTCCAGGGCTTACCCAGGCTTCATGTTCCTTTCTGGAAATGAGGCACAGTGGAGACAGCAGTATCTTTATGATATATGGTTTATTCATGCATATATAGAACCTGGAGGGCTTCACAGCATTAACACCCCAAAAGGGTCCTGTTTCTTCCATAGCCGCAGCCTTGGATTCTAACAGACATCGAGCACTGCACTCTTGACTCTCTCTCTCTCAAGCTTGCTGCTTTTTCCTCTAGGTCACATCACTGCAAATGCTCAGCTGTGGCTTTTGCCCGCACAGAGTCCATTTCCTTTGTTTTTCTTAGTGGCCCATCACCCAGGCACACCCACACCCACACACCCACACACAATGTTCTTCAGTGGTTCCAACTTGAATAAAATATTGGGGGCCCCAGGTAGGCCTCATCCCGCGTAACTGATCACATGATGCTGTGCGCACACACCGTTTGAATGGCAATGCCTGTCAACTTTGGGGGGCAGACCCCCCCAGATATTTTATTGGGCAGGTTGAAGGGACCTCAGCCCCTTGGAGTTGGCTCCTACGATGTTCTTACTGTGTGGAAATAGTTGCATGAATTCACACACATGTGCATATAAATATATTCCCACATCATTCTGTGAACTCATATGCACACTCACTCCCGCCTCCACCCCCCCCCCCGCCCTGTCTCTCACACGCATGCACATTTCCTCTCCCACCATGAAATACCCTATTCCATGTGTCCAGGGCTCAGCTGGAGACTTGGCTGCCCAGGCATGATTTCAAAAGAGACTGTTTATAAAAAGTTCTAGTCAAGATATAATTATAATAATCACATTAAGAGCTTTGCTGCAGTGTTCCTGTAAATGAGGAAAGCTCTGCCCTTACACAGAGAGTGAGCGAGCCAGGAAGGAGGGTGTATGTGTGTGTGTGTGTGTGTGTGCGTGTTTGAGTTGGGGGGTGGTTCATGTGCAATGTTTTCTTTTCAATCTCACCCCCTGCTAGCCCCCCTTCCTTTATCCTGGGGAATAAAAACAGTTTATTTTATGATGGATCGCCCCTCTCTTTGGTCACTGACCTTTCTTCGTGAATTTCTGCTGAGCTCAGCAGAAAACCGCTGACTGCATTTGTGGATCCCATATGTAGGTGGGGGTTGGGAGAGAAAGGGGCTCACCCTAATCCTTCTCAAAAACAGAACAACAATAACAGAGAGCTGGTCGGAATGAGACAGGCCAACAGGGAGGATCTGGACAATGTTAAGAGCTTTCCAGAGTAAAAGCGTTAGGAAAGAAAGTTGGGAAGGAAAGAAAGGGGGTTCATATTGGAATTGTTTGCCCGTCCCCGATTCCAGTAATATAAAGGACCAAGGGAGCAAGAGCAGTTGTGTGTAGCCTCAGGTTGTCCAGAGAGGCAGAATTAAAACACAGAGAACCCTATTTTCTCCTGCATCTGAGGCACCCTGTGCTGCTATCCCAGGAAATAGCTTATCATACCTAGTAATTCACTGTGCAGCCTCTGGAACACATTGCATTGTACTAGAATGCAGGCTTGCTTGTACCTGTGTGGCTGAAGAACTGATGAGCACACATGTGCTACTCTGTGGGTCTGGGCAAGTTCTGGCCCTCTGTACTGCACCCTCATTCAGAAAGAATGAAGGTGGCTCTGCTTTTTAAGATGCTGTTACTTCTAGCCTGCTGCTGCTGAGGATTTTTCTTTTCTGCCTCCACACCACACTGTGGACCAAGTGGAATGCGCAAAGGCATCAGAAAAGAGCAGTGTTCCAAGGACAGATCAGCTTGGCACAATGGCCAAGCACAAATTTAATTCAGATTTCCATCTCTTTCTTTTTCTTTTCTTTTTTAATGCATTTTTCCAGTTGTTAGCAGAAATATTAATCCTTCTCAAATGAGTACAGCTTGGCCTGCAAAGCACCATTTTTAGTGCCTATACAGGTTTCCACATATTTTTAGTAAGGATGCAGCATGCTTAAATGCAACACTCCTAGTGCAAACAAGCGTCCTCAGGACCAGTAGTTTTTCTCACTGTATCTGTAGAGTGCATGAAATGGAACAGCCTTGAGATCACCTAAGGCCACGAGTTGCTGCTGTCGTTTATCTTTAGCAACTGAGCTCTTCCAGTTGTAGCTTGCTTCCCCCCCCCCTTTCCTTGCATTCCAAACATAATCTTCCTCCTCTGCTCCTACTCAGTTTGGCACTCAAATCTAAGAGCATGCTGATAGCTCCAATTACGCATTCCCACCACCTGATAAATGCCTACTATCTCACACATGAATCACAACACCTCTCACTCCTGCTCCTGTTGAGATGCATCCGCAATCTGAAACATTCCTATATCCTCCATTCACACATGCTTGCATGCTTTCCTTTGCTGAAGTGAGAAATTCCGCTTTAAAGCCACATGGCTCCAAGAGAAAAAGAGTTATGATGGGCCCAAAGTTATACAGGTTATTTATTCTTCTCCCCACTTCCTCTAGTGGCAAGAAGTTCCATGGGTAGCATTTACCCATGATTAACACTTCCCCAGGGGATTGCTTCCCTTAGGAAGAAGAGGTCACTTGGGAATTATGGCCTACTTATAACATTTTGCCCCATTGATACCCCCAAAAGGCAGTAAAACACCACAAGAGAGTTTTAGCCATATTTCCCCAACCTGGAGTCCTTCTGCTGATGTTGGACAATGTATTGTCCATGGTAAAAAAGGTAAAGGACCCCTGACAGTTAAGTTCAGTCGCAGACAACTCTGGGGTTGCAGCGCTCATCTCGCTTTACTGGCTGAGGGAGCTGACGTTTTACCGCAAAC
This sequence comes from Podarcis raffonei, assembly GCF_027172205.1. Lineage (NCBI taxonomy): Eukaryota > Metazoa > Chordata > Lepidosauria > Squamata > Lacertidae > Podarcis > Podarcis raffonei. The sequence goes on along the minus strand of NC_070606.1, from coordinate 66,580,497 downwards.
AGTTTTTCTGGGTCATGTGGCCAGCATGACTAAGCTGCTTCTGGTGAAACCAGAAACACCGTTTACCTTCTTGCTGGAGCGGCACCTATTTATCTACTTGCACTTTGATGTGATTTTGAATTGCTAGGTTGGTAGGAACTGGGACCAAGCAACGGGAGCTCACCCCGTCACGGGGATTTGAACCGCCAAACTTCCGATCAGCAAGCCCTAGGCTCAGTGTTTTAGACCACAGCGCCACCCGCGTCCCTTATTGGTACCATGGTACATATGACCATGGTAGCTGGTGCCTAAGGGAGATGGAGTCCAAAACATCTGGAGAGCACCAGATTGGAAAAGGCTGATTTTAACTTTTCAGAGTTAGAGCAATCTGTGTTTGTTTCACACTTAGGGTGCCTCCATACCATCACTGATTTGTGGGAGGAATTCAATCACATACTTCAGATATGCACAATTCAAGTGGATTAAAGGGTTCTGTTACCCTAGCACAACATTTGCACTTTTAGAAAAGAATTTGGCTTTTTGCCATTAGGAAATGGATGGGGAAATGCATGGTCAAGTGTAGGGTGAATGACAACATATAAACATCTCACAAGCAAATCAGGATAAATGCAGGATGAATGCTTATGTTCGTATAACTGCCCCGTAAACAAATCAGAGGGAAACTCAGAAAAAGCCTGGATGTAATCTAAGCTCCTTGTAAGTTTTGTGCAAGCAAGTCAGGCTGAATGTTTAATAAATTGGTCCTCCAGAGGAAGGACTCTGACACTGCAGGTATTTCTCCTCTCACTGTTCCAAAGTGTGTTTCTGTTGTTCTTTTCACAGCCAGCTCTAGCTTTCAGCCTCCTAGCTGGGGTTGGGGGGAAGGGATGGCGGCGGCAAAGATGTGTCCCTTCATAGACAACTCTTTATCAGTAACCCATTTTATATAGTCAGCTCTGATAAAGAGATGCCCATTGGCCATTAAGGAAAACCAACCAGTCATTAAAGAAATGATGTAGTCGCTCATGGCTGCCACAGATTGGCTAGTATTCAGTACAATAGATATCCACTAAGAAGAGGTAGGTCTCTCTTTTTGCTTTTTGCTAACAACCTGGATTTTGAAATAGCATACTGCAATCAATCCTGACTCCAGCTAGCTTTGATTTCTGCCCAAATGGGGTGTGAAGGGCCATTCTTTATCTATCTACTGAGAAGTATGCCCTGTTGAGTTCAGTTGGGCTGATTTATGGGTAGACATGCCTTTGTAATTGCTTTGCCTTTGTAATTAAGATTTATTCCCTGCCATACAGTGAGCTCTAGATTAGGACTATACAGCGGTACCTCAGTTTTCGAACGTCTCCATTGACTAACATTTTGGTTTTCGAACACTGTGAACCCAAAAGTAAATGCTTCGGTTTTCAAACACAGCTCGGAAGTCGAATATGCCATGTGGCTTCCACCGCGTGCAAGATCCTGAGGCCTAGCTGTTGGCTGGTGAGTTTTTGGTTTTCAAATGTTTCAGAACCTGAACAGTCTTCTGTTCAAAAACTGAGGTACCACTGTACTTTCCAAATGCCTATGTTTCAAATATAGTATACCTCGGGTTAAGAACTTAATTCATTCCGGAGTTCCGTTCTTAACCTGAAACCATTCTTAACCTGAGGTACCACTTTAGCTAATGGGGCCTCCCACTGCCGCCATGCTGCTGCTGCGCAATTTCTGTTCTCATCCTGAAGAAAAGTTCTTAACCTGAGGTACTATTTCTGGTTTAGCAGAGTCTGTAACCTGAAGCGTCTGTAACCCAAGATACCACTGTAAATGCTCATTTTGCTTAGGCGTCAGCATCACCCTCCAAGGGACAGTGCAAGCATTGTTTTAAACATGCATCCCTATTTGCTGCAATCCTAAGTGTGCTTACGAGGGAGTAAGTCCCAGTCAAGTCAATGGGCTTATTTCTGAGTAAGCCTTAGGATCGTGCTGTGGGTTTCAGGTTCCTGGCTCAGCCGTGTATGCTTTTTTCTTCAAGGCAGAACAGCTAAAAGCACAGCTGCGGCTGGCAGAGGATACCCATGCAGAAATTCGCAAGGAGCTGGTTGAGCTTCACCACAGGCTGCAGGAGACTGAAGAGGCTCGTGACCACCAGCAAAAGGAGCTGCTGGAAATTCGGAGGGCTGTGGCAGACGAGAGCAGAGAAAAAGAAGCCCTGCAGAAATCCAACAGTGAGCTCAGAGCAGCTGTCAAGAGAGCAGAGAATGAGAGGCTCAGGTAGGTAGCCTTGGTACAGGACAGGTGTGTTGCTGGCATAGTGGCTATTGGCTCACAGCACTTGTAGAGGTTACCAGTAAGGAGAGATTATGAACCTGTGCATCTGCTGCAGCTTGCAGAGATCCGAAGAGGAGAAGGAGCAGAAGATTGCTGTGCTGGAGGAAGCAAAAGCAGCCGTTGAGGGAGAGGTGGGGGAGGTCCGAGCAAATCTACGAGAAGTGGAGAAGTCCCGCATGGAAGCACGAAGGGAGCTGCAGGAGCTGCGCAGGCAGGTATAAGTGTGTCTTAGAACTCTCTCCCCATACCCTTCTTATCACAACCCTAAGGATATAATAATTGCAACAAGAGATCCTTGACATCCACCCAGTATTGGATTCTTTATTCAAAGCCACTTGTAGCTGCTGCAGACACTGTCAAAACACAAGTTTGTAGATACAGTATCTAAGCAGAGGACAAGAGAAGCATCATCACACCACCCAAAATGTCTTTCTGGCTTGTTTAATTTGCGCCTGAAATTTCCTATGAAAGAGCCTTGAGACCTCGATCCTCTGTCATAATTCCTACCCATAAGGCCTCTCTTTTTTAATATTCCCACCTGTGTCTGCCTCCCACTAGGACTGTCGGTGCTACTCCCGCCCCCTTTGGGGTTCCTTACATCCAGTTGAGGCTGGTCCATTAGAGTGAGTGAGACACTGCCTCACCAGCCTTGGTCTGCCCTCAGCTAGCACCACTACCACCCCACCTGCCTGCCTGTTCTCTACAGGGGAGTTGCTCTGCTTGTCACTGGCTCTGGCTTCGCCTGCTGTTGGGGTCCCTCCAGACTGGTGTCTTGTTGTGGGCGTATTGTGCAGTGGTGTTCTTGACATCATAATAGTGCATTAGTGGTAGGTTTATTTATTCTGCTTTAGGTTCTTCTGCAATACTTCTGCAATGCTACCACACTGTTGCTGTCCAGAGGGGCAGACCCGAGTGGAACAAAAATAAACCACAACATTTGTGGTACAAAAAGTTGCAGGATTTAAACAGGAGGTTGCAGGATACACTGATTTGGAAAGGAAGCAGTGTGGCCACCCCAAAATGTTTGCAGGTGCAAATAGTATTGAAAGTGGAGTAATGTGTGACACCGCCCCCCTCCAGTAATATCACAAGCACATATAACAATGATTGTTTAATAAAAATGATGTCTGGAGGGGGAGGGCCTTGACTTCTTCGTCTTCTGTCCTACTAGCCCTATATAGTTAATCATTTCACTCTAACACCAATTGCCAAATGTGACAGTAGGGATCCCCTCCCAGTGTGGTGTAGTGGTTAAGTGTGGTGGTCTCGTAATCTGGTGAACCGGGTTCGCGTCTCCGCTCCTCCACATGCAGCTGCTGGGTGACCCTGGGCTAGTCACACTTCTCTGAAGTCTCTCAGCCCCACTCAGCTCACAGAGTGTTTGTTGTGGGGGAGGAAGGGAAAGGAAAATGTTAGCTGCTTTGAGACTCCTTTGGGTAGTGATAAAGCGGGATATGAAATCCAAACTCCTCCTCCTCTTCTTCTTCCTCCTCTTCTTCTTCTTCTGCTTCCTCTTCCTCTTCCTCTTCCTCTCCTCCTCCCACCCCCACAGAAGCTTTTTCGTGTGAGCTGGGCCTCTGAGCATAGAGCCCATATAATAGATAATACCCAGAGTTCTGGCATACCTTTTGCAGGTGAAGGCCTTAGAGAGTGAGAACAGCAAAAAAGCCCAAGAAATCAGTGAACTGCAGCATCGTTTGCTCGAGGAGGAGCAGCAGGAGCAGCAGAACAGCAAAGAGGCTCTGGAACTGAAGCAGAAGATAGCCGGGTTGGAGATCAGCCGTGAATCTGCTCACAAGGAGGTAACGTGGTGGGCGGTGGAGGACAAGGTTCAGGAGATGGAAGAAGTAGTGAAAAGTAAGCTGGGAGAGTTGAGGAGGGCAGCTTACTCTTCTTCCATCTCCTGCGTCTTGTCCTCCAAGAGGTGGCAGTGGAGATAAGTTGCATGGAGGGTTGCATACAGAGGTGAGAAGACAGGGTATCTGTGTGGACCGGGTTTCCTGCAGCCTCATCTACTTTAGCTCTGAGTGTGCAGCAGGATAGTGGTAGCTGGCTGGATATAAATCACTTTTATACACGTAGGTGAAGAACCATGAGTGCAAGCTACATTTACAGCTGTTCTTGGCTTCCCTGTGTCCTGAGAAGGTGGTGTGGACGGTGGTAGTGCCCGTACATTGCCATGGCCTGCCGACCTTGTTCTTTCAGGTGCTGAGCTTGCGGAAGAAGCTGTCTGCCATGGAGGCAGAAAGCCGGCTTCAGGAGCAAGACCTTGCGCAGAGCCTTGCCGAGAGCCGTGCAAAGGAGAAGAAGCTGAAGGACGATCTTCATCACCTGGAGATGAAGCTGCAGGAAGCCAGCAGGGCAGGCGAGAGCCTCCAGATGCGCCTCAGCACCTGTGAGGGGCGTTCCCAAGGCTTGGGGATAGAACTAGCCAAAGCGGAGGCAGCCAAGAGGGAGGTGGAGCTGAAGCTCGTGGCACTGCATTCGGCTCTGCGCCGCACGCTGGGGCTTGGCAGCCGGAGTCCATCGCCACAAAGATCCTGCTCTCCAGTCAAAGGTCAGAAGGCTCCTAACCAGGATATCCTTCATATGCTGTGCATTAAATTTCAGCTAAGCAATAACTGCAGTAGACATCAACCTCTAATTGTGGTAATGAAATATGCTCATAGCTAAGGAAATTACTCTATTGGGGTTGGACAACCTTCTGTTGAACGCCACATTCCCTTAAGGGAATCTGTTGGAGGCCACACATCATTGTGGTCAAAAGTTGATAGGGCCACCAAACATTTCTCTTTTTCTTTTTCTTTCTCTGCTTTCCACCACCCTTTTTCCTTTAGTCTCTGCCAACTCCTTCCTTCCTTCCTTCCTTCCTTCCTTCCTTCCTTCCTTTCTCTCTCTCTCTCTCTCTCTCTCTCTCCATATACAGTGGTACCTCAGGTTAAGAACTTAATTGATTCTGGAGGTCCGTTCTTAACCTGAAACTGTTCATAACCTGAGGTACCACTTTAGCTAATGGGGCCTCCTGCCCCCGCCGCACAATTTCTGTTCTCCTCCTGAAGCAAAGTTCTTAATCCGAGGTATTATTTCTGGGTTAGTGGAGTCTGTAACCTGAAGCATCTGTAACCCGAGGTACCACTGTATATTTATGCTACCCCCTGCGTACCACCCACTGGAATAGATTGAGGGCTGCAGGTTGCCCACCCCGATTTATACCAATGCACCTGGTACAGCTATGAGGAGTAGGAAATGTGCTTGTTTTCTTAAATTAAGGTTGTTTGCCACCACTTAAGCAGTGGTCTTGGTGAGCAACCAGGGAGCGCTGTCATAGCTCAGTGGTAAAGCAAGTGATTTGTGTGTAGAAGCACTTGCTTTCCAGATTCAATTTCTGGCTTCTCCAGTTCAAAAGATACCAAATAACAGGGCTGAGGAAGACTGAGCTAGGTGGTCCATTGGTCTCCCTCTGTATAAGCAAGCTGCATGTGTTCACTGCTGTGCTCAGGATTCCGTTTTCGGTTTGTAAGACTGCTATTGAAAGCCAAGTCCTGCCTCTGGCAGTGGTTGACTCATGCCCTGACTGCTTACTGACCAAAGGACATTTTTCATCATCACATCGTGTATCTGATGTTTGTGTATCTAACAGGTCTCTCAGTCCTGGGAAGAGGTCATAGTTCAGTGGAAGAGCACCTGACATAGTTCAGTCATTGGCACATCCAATGAAAAAGGATTAGGTATCAGATGATGGGAAAGATCTCTACCTGAGACCCTGGGGAGTTGTTGATAGTCAGAGTAGACAATGCTGGGCTAAGTATCTAGAGAACATAAGCTTTGTTTAAGGTGCTTCCTATATTTAAAGACCCCTTTAAAACGTTTTGCTGAGTTGTGCAGAATTTCCCTTTACCCATCTTGAAATCCTGATCAGAATCTCCCTCTTTGACTTCTGAGACGTTAAGAATTTATGTTTCCACAGGAAGCAGTGGCCGGCAGACACCTGCCTCCCGCACTGGGTCTCCTGAGAGGAGCCGCTCACGTTCCCCATTTCACCAACGTTCTCCTCTCAGAGGTGACCAAGTCACAAGTGAAATTGACCCGGATGTAGTTCGAGATGCTTTGAGGGACTTCCTACAGGAGCTGCGGGACACTCAGAGAGAGAGGGTGAGTAATGTCATCTCTTTCATTTACCGTTTTTCTCGTATGTATGTATGTATGTGTCAGGGAACTGCCATCGGAGGAGCAGGAGGTGAAAGGGCTCACAGAGGCTGAGAGAGAGTATTCAGCTGAGGAGGGAACCAGCAGGGGGAGAGGTGGAGTTCCAAGGGAAAGTGAGTCGGAGGGAGGGCTCAGAGACACTTCCAGCAAAAATAGTGGGGAGGTTTCAGGACCTCCCATAGGGACACCTACTCCTCGCCGGAAACTGTCACGCCGAGAGTCCAGAAGACGCGTTTCCGTTAAGGAGCTTTTATGCTGGAAGAAGTTCCGTAAACGCCCACTGTCCGATTCTACGAGCGACTGATGGAGCCATGCTTAAGGAGCTCCGTCACAGACAGAGGTTTGTGGACTTAGCCAAACTCTGAGGGACTAGGATTTTACGCACAAGCAGCTCACCATCCCATCACAGCAATCGGACAGTCCCTGAAAGCAGCTTGTGCAGAGAGGCATCATGAGCAACCCAGCCGGAGCCGGGGGAGCAGGAGGAGCTGGAGAGGGTCCAAGCCTGGAAGAAAGGTACAGGGTGTTGGAAGTCCAGCTAGCGCTGCAAACGGCGAGGCTAGAGGAAAGGAGGGCGCAGGATGCAGAAAAGGCAAAAGGCGCTACACTAGCAAGAAAGATGCCAGGATTGGTGCAGAAGTTTGGGGGGGACCCCAGGAACTATCAAGCCTTTAGGTCAGAGATGCAGTATGCTCTCGAGCTGCAGTTTGACGACTTTCCCGACGAGGCATCGCGAGTGGCGTTTGTGGTGGGCCATCTCGAAGGGGGGGCGAGAGGCTGGGTTAGACCCCTGATGGCAGGGAATAGTGAAATGCTGAAGGACACGAGGAAGTTTTTCCGCACCATGGATTTGATGTTTTCCAGCGAGATTGAACAGGGACTGGTGCGCAGACAATTGATGGCTTGTAAACAGGGGAGCCGATCAGTTCGGGAGTACTGGACTGAGTTTACAATGCTGATACATAAATTGGGGTGGGATCTATCGGCGGAACCCATTCAAATGCTTTTTGAAGAGGGGCTTTCTTCGGCGGTGAAAGACGAACTTTCCCGGGCGCCCAGGGCGGAGTCTATGGATCAGCTGACCAAATCAGCGCTGACCATTGGAGCGCGCCAGGAGGCAAGAGCCTTGGAGAAGCGGGAAGGGAAAGGAGAGCGTTGGAGGGATTTCCGCATTCCAGAGATTCCGGAGCCAAATTTCCCGCCAGGAGAGCCGATGGAAATTGGAACAGCGCGCGCGCGCGCAGTTTCAAATCCCAGTGAAGGGAGGAAGAAGGAGGGGAAGAGCACCAAGAAATGTTATCTCTGCCAGCAGCCAGGTCACTTTGCCAGAGTCTGCCCGCAAAGAAAGGAATGGCAAGGGATGGCGGGAGCTGTTGGGGGGAGGGAGGAGGGAGTCCAGGAGCCAGTAAAAGCCAACGCCTGGCTGCCACCGTCAGGGCACAGCAGCCAGGCCAAGGAGCAGTAAAAGTGCCCACTCCGGAACCTCCAAGACCAGCCCTAGTAATAGAGGTGTTGCTAGAGCTGGCAAACGGATACCCACTAAAGACAAAGGCGCTGTTGGACTCAGGCAGCTCCTGTAATTTTATGAGTAAGGAGTTTGCAGCTGAACACCAGATACAGATACTCCCTTTAAGCAACCCCCTGCAGGTGACCACGATCGATGGGAGGGAGCTGTTGGGAGGAGAAGTTAGCCTACAGACCGTCCCAATGGTTATGAGGGTGGCCAGGCACACCGAAAGGATAGCGTTCAATGTGGCCACCCTGGGAGGGGCTCCCGTTATTTTGGGAATGAGCTGGCTAGCATGATCCGCTAGTGGGCTGGCATCAGAGAGTGGTCTCCTTTGGGTCAGCACATTGCCTGGAACACTGCAGAGAGGGAAAGGTGCCGGAAGGGGCAAAAGCCTTTCTAGCAGGGACGGAAGTGGCGGACAAAGGGAAGGTGCCCAAACAATACGCTGACCTGAGCAAGGTCTTCAGCGAAAGGGAAGCAGATAAACTACCACCGCATAGAGCCTTTGACTGCCAAATTAACCTGGTCCCTGGAGCCCAGCTCCCCGTGGGCAAGCTGTACGCCATGTCAGACAGGGAAATGCAGGAGTTAAGGGAATTTATTGATAAAAACCTGAAGAGAGGTTTCATCAGAGAGTCCAGAGCGGTGGGGGGCAGCCCAGTGTTTTTTGTGGACAAAAAAAACACGGATAAACCGAGACTTGTAGTGGACTTTAGAGCCCTAAATGCAGTGTCAGAACCAGTGGCTTTCCCCATGCCCAGAATTGATGACATTTTGACCAGGGTGAGGAAGGGAAAGATATTCACTAAACTGGACCTGAGGGGGGCATACAACCTGATACGGATAAGGAAGGGGGATGAATGGAAAACCACCATGTTCACCCCTTTGGGGGCTTTTGAATATCTCGTTATGCCATTCGGATTACAAGGAGGCTCAGCATGTTTTCAATCATTCATGAACCACGTCCTGGGACCTCTGCTCTACAAGAATTGCGTGGCCTTCCTCGATGACGTGTTGATATATTCAGAGAATGAGGAGCAGCATGTAAAGGATGTCAGGGAAGTGCTGAGCCAACTGCAAGCAAACCAGCTGTGGGTGAAATTGGAGAAGTGTCAGTTTCACACCAAGGAGGTGGAATTCCTGGGGTACCGCTTATCAGACAAGGGATTAGCCATGGATCCAGGCAAGGTCCAGGCGGTGCTGGAATGGAAGACACCGAAAACGAAAAAGGATGTGCAAAGGTTCTTAGGGTTTGGGAACTTTTACCGTAAGTTCATCAAGAACTTTGCCCACTTAACGGCTCCCATCACGGACTGTCTCAGCAGCAAGAAGAAATTCATTTGGACGGCGGAGGCGGAGCAAGCATTTGAGGAATTGAAAAGGGCATTCGCTTCGGAAGAACAGCTCCTGCATGTGGATTTACAAAAACCAATGAGAGTGGAAACTGATGCCTCAGACCGGGCGGTGGGGGCGGTGCTGCTTCAGCCGGGGAAGAATAAGTCGGAGTGGAGACCGTGTGCCTTCTTTTCGCGTAAGCTGAACAAATCCGAGAGGAACTACACCGTATATGACCGAGAACTACTCGCCATTCACGAAGCGTTCCGGAGATGGAGACATTTACTAATTGGCGCACAGCATAAGGTGCAAGTGTGTACGGACCACAAGAATTTGGAGTATTGGAGAACGGCACGAGTGCTCAACCAACGACAAGTGAGGTGGGCCCAGGAGTTCTCCAAATTCCATTTTGAAATTTGCTATGTGCCAGGTCCAGAAAACATCAGAGCGGACGCTCTCTCACGCAAACCTGAATATTTGGAGGGGGAGGGAGCGCCTGAAGAGAGACATATCATCCCAGAGGACCACTGGGTGTGTGGGGCGGCCTGGGTGGGGCAAAGGGAACTGGTAGAGGGAACGGTAAATGATGAATACGCCCAGAATAAGCTCAGAGGTTTAAGGAGAGAGGGAGAAGACCCCGGAGGTTTTGAAGAAAGAAACGGGGCATTGTATTACAAAGGGGCACTATATATACCCGAAGGGGAATTGAGGGGGAGAGTACTCAAACAGCTGCACGACAACCCCACAGCGGGGCATTTTGGGCAACACAAGACCATGTGGTTGGTGACCAGGGAGTTTTGGTGGCCCAAGGTGAGGGAGGATGTACGGGAGTATGTAAGAGGGTGTGACCAATGCCAGAGAGCCAAAGGAGAAAGGCGGGCGCCAGCGGGGTTATTAGAACCGTTACCCACAACAGAACGACCGTGGGAGGCGGTATCGATAGATTTTATGACTGATCTGCCTAAATCCCAGGGGAAAACCGCCATACTAGTCGTAGTAGACCTGTTAACTAAGATGGGTCACTTTGTAGCTTGCTCACATGCAGTCACGGCGGAAGAGACAGCGAAATTGTTTGTAGAACATATTTTTAGGCTGCATGGCGCCCCCTTGAGGGTGGTCTCCGACAGAGGGAAACAGTTCACGTCCAGGTTCTGGAGGAAACTTATGAGCTTGTTGCACGTAGAGGTCAACTTTTCGACTGCCAGGCACCCTGAAACCAATGGGCAGGCGGAGAGAGCAAACGGTATCCTCCAACAATACCTGAGGTGTTATGTTAATGACAGAGAGAACGATTGGGTCGAAAAGTTGGCCCTAGCGGAATTTGCCTACAATAATGCGGAGAATGTGTCCACCGGGATGAGCCCCTTTTTGGCTAATTATGGGTGCCACCCCAGGGCGTTTCCAGGGGGAGGAGGGGAGAGATGGAGTGTCCCGGCCGCCGAACATTTTGTAGAAGAAATGGAAGCGATCCATCGTCAACTCCAACTCAACTTAGAAAGGGCCAAAGAAGAATATAAGAAGCAGGCAGACAAGAGCAGAAGGGAAGGTGAAACCATTAGGGTGGGGAGTCAGGTCTGGCTGTCAACCCAAGGGTTGCCGTTCAAGGGGGGTTGCAAGAAATTGAGACCTAAAAGATTGGGACCATTTGAGGTCATCCAACAGGTCAACCCAGTGGCTTTCAGACTCCGGTTACCGAACCACATGAAACTGCACCCAGTATTCCACAGGTCATTACTGTCACCATATAGGGGGGAAGGTGAAGGGGTATCCACACGGGGGCCAGTCTTAGAAGAAAGGGAAAGCAGCAACCATGTGGCGGAGATCATCGACTCCAGGTGGAAGGGTAATCAGGTGGAGTATTTGGTCGCGTGGGAAGGGGAACCGGAGTCGGAAAACACCTGGGTGACGGCAGAGGAGGTCAGTGACGAGATCTTGATCGAAACGTTCCACCAAAGGTTCCCCAGGAAACCTCAGCCAGTAGCGAGGTTCCGGAGGGAGTACTTTGGCACCACCGACGATGAGGAGGAACTGGAAGGATTCAGGGAATCGGAGTTGGAAGAAGGAACAGACTCCGATGAGGAGGAGTACTTGGAAACCGGAAACAGCAACCGGTGGAGGGAAGTGTTCGAAACTTCGGAAGATGAGGGAGGTTCTTTCAGGGGTTTTGCTCCCTCGCCTCCCGCAGAGGAGGGGAGGGAAGGGGGTGAAGGGGGCCCTGGAGGGGAGGTGGATGTCAGGGAACTGCCATCGGAGGAGCAGGAGGTGAAAGGGCTCACAGAGGCTGAGAGAGAGTATTCAGCTGAGGAGGGAACCAGCAGGGGGAGAGGTGGAGTTCCAAGGGAAAGTGAGTCGGAGGGAGGGCTCAGAGACACTTCCAGCGAAAATAGTGGGGAGGTTTCAGGACCTCCCATAGGGACACCTACTCCTCGCCGGAAACTGTCACGCCGAGAGTCCAGAAGACGTGTTTCCGTTAAGGAGCTTTTATGCTGGAAGAAGTTCCGTAAACGCCCACTGTCCGATTCAACGAGTGACTGATGGAGCCATGCTTAAGGAGCTCCGTCACAGACAGAGGTTTGTGGACTTAGCCAAACTCTGAGGGACTAGGATTTTACGCACAAGCAGCTCACCATCCCATCACAGTATGCATCCCATGAAGCTCTGGAAAGCATGAGGTTAGGGTAATGAGGTTGAGACCAGTTGTGACCTTATGCCCACCAGCTCTTGACTTCTATAATCCCTCCATCTGTAAGAATTTGTGCGCACACATAGTGTCAGCAATGCAATATATGACACATTACCTCACATCACTGAAAGACATGCGTACTGTTTGTGGGGCTGCACATAATTAGACCCATGTTAAGGACTCACTATGCTATAGGTAGGGAAGCCTTCTGCAGTCTGAGGGCCACATTCTCCTCTAGGCAACCTTCTTGGGGCCACATGCCAATGGTGGGCAGGGCTAGAGGCAAAAGTGAGTAGGAAAATGGATGTAAATTTTACCTTAGTACAGTAGGCTAGTTTCTATGCACACACATACACCCACACATCTCTATCCTTTATCCAGACAAGCAAGAGGCACTTTTAGACAAAAAACGGATGCGGGTGGTGCTGTGGTCTAAACCACTGAGCCTCTTGGGCTTGCTGATCAGAAGGTTGACAGTTCATGAAGCTCCTGTTGCTCTGTCCCAGCTCCTGCCAACCTAGCAGTTTTGAAAGGACATCAGTGCAAGTAGATAAATAGGTACTACTGTGGTGGGAAGGTAAATAGTGTTTCCTCCATGCGCCAGAAGCAGTGTAGTCATGCTGGCCACATGGCCCGGAAAGCTGTCTGTTGAAAAACACTGCCTCCGTCGGCCTAAGATGATGAGTGCCACAACCCCATAGTCGCCTTTAACTGGACTTAGATGACCAGGGGTCCTTTACCTTTTTTTTCCCCTATTAGACAAAATGCCAGAACATTTTCCAGACAGGCAGGGCCAGTGAGAGTGTGGCTTGGGGAGTGTTTTGAATCCCAATGAAGAGGCCTTCACTGCAGCTGTGAACTCACTGACTAGCTTTGGACAAATCACCATCTCAGCCTCAGTTCTCCAAATGTATAATGGGTACAGATTAGCAATGTAAAGATTACAAAGTGGTTTAGAAAATATTAAACAAGCACAACCAATAAATATAACTGAAATGATCAATGTGAGATCACTTCTCCAAGCCTCTCCCTGTGGCCTGAGCCTCTGCCTACATGGCTTTTCCTTTCCTCCCAGTATTTTGCTGTAAAAGTCTCAGCCTTTCTTCCCCATGCCCAGTCCTGACACTCAGACCACCCCCTGCCAAAAACAAGGCATTAAAAAAATCCGTATTTCTGCAAAAAACATTTTGTAACTAGAGCAAAAGCATGCAAATCAAGTAAATATGTGTAAAAAATGTGTGATTTATTACAGCCACGTAATATAATTATTTTTTAGCACAGAACTTTAGACCTTTTGCATGCATGTTGTTCCATGCTTTTCTCAGCCCAGGACAGAGAAAGGAAGAGTAGATTCCACTCCCGGCAGGGCGCAGGCTCAGGACCACTAGTTTGCTTAGGTTGTGCAAGGATCCACTTCATTCTCCCTGCCTTCCAATCCATTAGGCTATCCCACTTCTCTTTAGCAGGAGCCAACCTAGCTCAGCTTGACCCCAAGTTGACTTCGAAGACATATGTTTAGCAACATTCAAGGGCAGTTCAGCCCTTTCTCTGTCATGTGCTATTTATTGCTCAAAAGCATGCCTCTTATAAAAATGCATAAATATTTATACTGTACTAGAATAATTAAAAAAACATGGTCTGTCACAATAATCATAGCATCAGATCATCCAGTGGCCTTTCTGACAAATAGAGAAACGGAGAAATTTTTTAATTCTTTTGGGCTGCATAAAATCTAAGGCATTCCTTGCTTTCTTGTCTTGTCCCACCAGGATCCTAGAGTTCAGTGTTAACATGCAGTAACCAAAAAGAATGTCTACAATCAATAACATCTTTCAGTTAGCAGCTTTGTAGCCCTGGCCTTTTCTCCTTTGCTCAAAATTAAATCCCATTGAGTTCAATGGGTCATGCAGATTACAACCTAAAATGTTCGTGTCTACTCAGTGTTCAGTGTGACTTATCCCTGAGTAAGTCTACATAGACGTGCATAAAGGAAACTAGTGTGCCCTGGAAATACTTTGGTGAGGCCTGTTGTTTTCAAATTATTATTGCCTCAGGCCCCGGTCTCAGGGAAGACTACTCAGTGTAATGCTTAATTCGTAAAATAATAGCATGCTTTCCAACATTTTATAGATGAAAAACAGGACATGCTTGTAATGGCCCTGTTCTCAGACTAAGGGATTGCTGCTTTAGCACTCCCCACCTCAGATACATATTGCTGATGACTGCAGTTAGACCTTTGGATGACAAGGTCAAAGGAGTTGTAAAGGAAGATGAAGAAATTGCAGAGAAGCCAAATGATGGGACAGAAATAGCAAAACGGATGCATTAAAATAAAATGCAGTTTCATATCCCAGGTGTACTTCTTGGTCTTCTCTGGTGAGAAGCTAAGGATATCAAGAGAATGTCTATATATCTTGTTTCCAGGATGACCTGAGGATTCAGGTTATGAATATGAGCCGTCAGCTGAATGAAATGGAATCTGATCGTGACCGGACAAAAAGTCGCATCCTGCAACTCCAGAAGCTCCTAGCAGACTGTGAGGAAGGCATGTTCTCCTTTCTTTCCATCCTTTATCCCTTTCTATACCTCTCTGTGGATGCCTTCTTTCTTTATCTTGCTGATGTGACTCTTTGCTGGCTTGTTGTGGCAGAGCTCACAGCTCAGTAGAAGGCAGCTTCCAATGTCCCTATGTAGGCATGTGTAATGAAGCTTTAACATTTTTTAAAAATGGAAAGTGCAGTCTAGAACAGGACGGCCCAAGCTTCCTTACCAAGAATACGTCACCATGGAACCTGCAGGCCGCACACTGCCTTGTCGTGTGGGGTGTGTGCAAAACTTGACACACACACACTTCAGCCCTCACACTGCCTTCCCAAAGACAGGTAAGCAAGGTGCTGGGGTTTGGGAAGGAGGCATGAGGCTCCAGCTGGATTCTAAAGCCCTTTCACCTCCTTCCCAAAGCTGGGAAGGCACCAACTAAGCTTTGGGAAGGAGGTGGGAGGACTCTAGGACCCTGTCAGAGCCTTCCCACCTCCTTGCCAAAGCCCAGGGCATCTCTTACCTGGCTTTGGGAAGGCATCAAGCATGGCCAAGGGCTACCAAAAAAGGCCTCAAGGGCCGCATACATGTTGGACCACCCTAGTCTAGAGGGTACCTTAACCCTTTTGCTACAGAGCATTGGTCTTTTCAGAATCGTTACCCCAAGCAGCTCACTTGGGAAGGTTCCAGATGTGTGTTTAACCACAAATGCATCTGGAACACTGGAGGGCAGAAAACAGGTTGGTAAGGCTGGGAAAAAAGGATAAAGCATTCATCTCCCTTGCTGTTTATTTGCTCAGAATGGCAACCTCCCAAAGCTGCTTTTCATTTTTGTAAAAATGGGGGAACTTTGCATATCATGTATACTTTGAACAACAATCAATTGAACATTTCTAAAAATTTGTTCTAAAGAGCAAATGCCATGTGGGTCTGTGCTCTCAGACAGGCAGGTGCTCCTAAGGCAATTCCTGGGGCGAAACCTTAACCATACAACTTTAGCCATGTAAAATACTAATCTGATTTCCTTCATATAATTGGATATCAGAGGAGTTTGGAGAAAACAAGAAAGATGCCAGCAGGCTGTCTTTCCCTATTGGTTTGTTCCCCACCTCCTGACATACCCCCCCTTGTACAAATAGATCCTTCTTTAGGTTTAGGGCAGTTGACAGCTTCTTCCCTTCCGGAGGGATAGCAATTTGTAAGTGTGGCTTTTATATGGAAGGACATTCAGTGTCCTCCCCAAAGCATAGGTTCAGCTTAGCCAGGCAGGCAAAGCAATGCAAGAGCGCATGGATGAATGGTTTTTAAGTACACACCCCATTTTGCAGCCATCCTTTCCTTTAAAAAGCAACCTTTTGTTTTCACTTGCAGGCAAGCGGGGAGCAGACGGGCGCCTAAGCAGCGCACAGGCAGCACTGATGCTGCAAGAGGAGACGGCTAGGAAAGCAGAAAGAGCGCAGCAGGCCCTTGCAGATCAGGTGGCAGCCCTGGAGCGCAACTTGCAGATTTGTCAGGAAAAGAACAGGGAACTGCAGGTGGGCAGAACCCCTCTCCCTGGAGGGGAAAGGCATTCAGTGACATGTCATGGGGCTGCTCCCTCTAAAGGCCATTCCACATGTTATGTGTCCATAAACTTAGGTTTGCTATGGAGTGTACACTGCTGCATCCAGGCCTTGCGTACCTGTATGAGCGAACCTGTATGATACACATTGCTGAACGCTTTCTTCTCATCCACACTTTGCAGTTTTAGGTGTACACTTTAAAATACCTTGTGTGTGTAGACAGATACGCTCAAAGCAGTCCTAACAGTAATTGATGGCAAAATGCCCTACAGGGTGGGGGAAGAGAAGTTAATATTATTGCAACCAAAGATGCTAATCCTAAGATGTAGATGCTGGGACTTCCTTTTTGGTAGATATGCATGGAGTTGAGCTACAAGGCACTTTAACTGCATGAATGAGCAAACTGGTTTGTGAAGCTTATTAAAAAGCAGTACAAAAAATATTTTAAATACAGATATCTCAAAGATCCATAAATACAAATACCTTTTTAAAAAATCAAGAGCTAAAGAGGGTTTGTAAAGAGTTAAGCAGTGAGTAGGGGGGTATAAGGGTATAACTTGCTTTAATGCACACACAAATTACCTACTCTGGTTCTTAAAATAGAGGTGTGAGCAAATTAGTGCTAGAGAAACCCCAGCGGAAGAATTGCTGCTTTTTCTTCTTCTGAAGGGACTTTACCCAGCTGTTTAAAGAGCACTTTTTATTCCAACTGGCACCCTCAAGCAAGGGTCTGGCTGTGTTGACTGCTTGGGCTAACATGGACTGTTTGGGTGGAGTTTCATCCTGTGTACATTATCACCTGTCTCCATAAAAAATATTGATTCTTTCCATTTCTCTCTGTAATGCTACCATAAGGCTGTGTGATGTGGTAAGTTTCCATGTAAACGGGGTCTGTAATTCACATTGTGATCTTGGCAATATGCTGAGTGGTGGCACTTTTATCCAGATGGTGGCTAGAGGCTAATGGTGCGCAGGGTGGGTGTTGGGACCATCCTGAATACTGCAGCTTAGTCCTGGGTCCTGGGCTGGTAAATAAATGAGCTTGGGAGTGTTGCTCATCCTTTCAACACTCCCAACCAGTAATGGCAGCACACATCACTAATGTGCAGCCTGAAGTCCCCTTTTTTCCCTCTCCCTTCTTTCATTTTACACCTCTCTTTGAAGCTCAGATATTTTATCAGTAGGCTGACTCAGGGCACACCATTAGGTAGGGTGAAGCATCTGTCTCAGGCAGCACATACCGAGGGTGGGGGTGGAGGCCCACCTACATAGCCCTTGAGCACCCTAAGCTAGCCTGCCCTGCACCTCCCAAAATATGAGGCCCTCAGGTTGATGGATGTTCATGGATTGGGGGAGGGTGCCATATTATCCTTTGCACCAGGCAGCAGAATATATTGAATCAGACCTGCACTCATTTCTCATTGCTTTATAAATGGGTACACATTCACACATACAGTACAGTTTGCTTTTGCTCCACATCAGGCCCAGCGCTGGTTCTTGCACCTGCACAGCAAGGCTGCAATGGCATCCACTCTTGTTCACAAAGGACTTTCTCCTTTTCCTCCGCAAGTATGGGCCAAAACAAAAGTGACCAGTGGTGTTCATGCTGGGTTGGTTTTTTTATTATTCTAGGAGAAAGTCAACAAGCTGAAAACCAAGGAAGCCAAGCTAGAGACAGAGAAGTGGAAGCTGAAGGAAGTCCTGGAGGTGGCAGAGAGTAGGGCCACCAAGTTGGATCTGAGCCGCAGGGCTGCTGAAGGAGAACTGCAGCGGGCCCAGCTCAGCCTCACTGAGAGGGATGCAGAGATCCAGACCCTGCAGGAGCAGACTCAGGCGCTCCGCTGCCAGTTGGGAGACAAAGAGAGCAAAACCACCCAGCTGCAGCAGGAGCTAGACCACTTGACCCATTCTCTGGCCAGGACTGAGGGCACGGAAAGCCACCTAAAGGACCGTGTGCAAAGCCTGTCTCAAGCTCTGTCTGATGCTACCGCTGGCTCCTCCTCCCTCCAGGAGAACGTCTCCCAACTGCAAAGGGCCCTGACTGCTGCAGAGCAAGACCGTCGGCTACTCCAGGTAGTAGGAATCAGCTGCTTCAAATGTTCAGCCACTGCCTGTTTGTGTGCGAAGAGATAGCATCTCTCCTGAGTCAAATAGTATGTGCCCTCCTGTAAAACATGTTGTGTAGACCAGTCCCACCCCAATGCTGAGCACCTGCTACACCCAGTGGCCACCTACTCCCCAAATGACCTATCCCTATTTCCTTAAGATACCGCAAATTGCAAGGGGTGGCACATTCAGAATAATATATGTAAGCAAAAATGAAGGGCCTAACTGTTTTATGTTGTGCATGTGTGCACAAGTACAATATCTTAGGGTAACATAGTGTGTGTTGGGTAGGAATAGATGAATCTGTCAGTTTTTGGTTTGCTCAATTTCTTTTTTCTAGCCTTCAGTACTCCAAATTTCTGCAGGAATTTTTGTTTTATTTAATAAAACAACCCTTATGACAATTCATCAGCATTTTAGTGCTCCTAATAAATACATTTTTGCATGCAGTTTTGACAAATATACACATTTTTGGAAGCACGTTTCCCTGATATGATGCCTTTTTGTATGGTATTTTTACTAATACAGTGGTACCTCGGGTTACAAACGCTTCAGGTTACAGATGCTTCAGGTTACAGACTCCACTAACCCAGAAATAGTACCTTGAGTTAAGAACTTTACCTCAGGATGAGAACAGAAATTGTGCGGCGGCCTCAGCAGGAGACCCCATTAGCTAAAGTGGTACCTCAGGTTAAGAACAATTTCAACTTAAGAATGGACTTCTAGAACGAATTCAGTTCTTAACCTGAGGTACCACTGTATATGCTTTTTTATGCACACTTTACCCAACACATTGCTTGGCTGGAGAACTTCACTGCAAAATTCAGAGAAGTGCAAATTTTGAATGATGGCTGTGTTTCAGTTTGCATATTGTTCTGGAAAGTGTGCATTTGGTAAATTCACCTTTACTGTGAACAGAGTCAAATTTCTCCCCTGAGTCTAGTGTTGGGTGACTCCAGGAAAGTTCATGCTTTGGCTTGGATCTGCTGTAGTTTCTACAGGCCCTATTGTTTTGTACAAAATACTCCCTCCACCCATTCCACCCAAGGAACATATGAAATTGCAAACTAAATGAAAGAGTTGAGTTTTTGCCTGGTTCAAAAGCCCTGTGGAAGTTGGGAATAGCCATAGGCTGACTCCAGGAGTATCTGAGACAGAGGCTGTGATTAAAATTAGTGGAGTCAATGAAGTGAGAAGGCTGGCCTAAGTGTCTATATCTACAGTGGTACCTCTGGTTATGTACTTGATTTGTTCTGAGGTCAGTTCTTAACCAGAAACTCTTCTTAACCTGAAGCACCACTTTAGCTAATGGGGCCTCCTGCTGCTGCCCCGCTGCGCGATTTCTGTTCTCATCCTAAAGCAAAGTTCTTAACCCGAGGTATTATTTCTGGGTTAGCGGAGTCTGTAACCTGAAACGTATGTAACCTGAAGCATATGCAACCCAAGGTACCACTGTACTTGCTTACTAAGTCCCTTCAATGCAATGCAAATACTCAACATTCTGATCAGACAGCACGAAATCTTAACGTATGTTGGAAAGATTCCTTACGCTGGGTTGTATCACATCTGTGCCTTTCTAACAACTCAAAACAAAATTCCAAAACACAGGTCCTTTTTGCCATACCTCCACGATTAAACCAACACTTAGCAATCACCTAGATGTAAATAATCTGGATGGGCCATAGCTCAGTGGTAGATGACATGCTTCTCATGCATAATGTCCCTGGAACTTCTGTGTGAGACTGAGAGAAAGCCCTGCCTGAAAGAATGGAGAGCAGCTGCCAGTTTGTACAGGCAGCACGGAGCTATATGGTCCAATGGTCTGACTTGATATAAGGCAGCGTCTTGCGTTCCTTATTCTTTTCTGGAGGGATGTCCATACAGAGAGTAGAACACTTTCCAGCATGACAACTAGTTCCTTTCTGCTGGCTTGAACTGACAAGAGACTAGAAGGAGCATGATGATTTGGCTGTGTATGTACGAATCACAAAAAAATGGTATTTGACCAATAAATCTCACCACAAACAGTACATATCAATTCAACCTAGTGGTTTTGGCCCATTCTGTTTCTTTCTTTCCCCCCAGTAGATTATATTAAAGTTTGAAAGAAAATATTCAAAGATTAATATCAAATATCCAATACCTTTTAAATGAAAGATAAAACACTAATCTAAATAAAAACACAAAGGAAATGAAAAGAAAAGAGAGTAAAGGAAGCTAAAAGAAAAAAGAGAGAGCTTCCAGTTCTTCGTCTGTCAGCTACATATAGAAAATTGTTTAAAACAACCACTCCAAGATAACATCCAATAATTCCATTTTCTATAAACCACTATTTTCTTCAGTCCTCAAACCCAGATATCATAAGTTCATTTTCTTTTTCACATGAAAAGTCTATAAGGAGTTTCCAGTCTTTAGTAGGCCCATTCTGGATTTCTTTTCCCCCTGTTTCAGGATCGCTTGGACTCGATGCGGCATGCATTGTCAGAGAGCAAGAGGCAGAACCATAGCTTGACGGATACAGTACATTTGCTGCAAGATCAGCTGGGTGAGATGGAGCTGCGATGCAGAAACCTGGAAGGGCAGTTGGAACATTTCCAAGAAGTGAGTAATGATGAGGAGAGAAGGACGAAGCAAGAGACAGTGGTCTTGTGGATGTAGCTATCTCACACTCGTGATTATATGGATTGCAGCAGGCCACATCTCACAAGCATCTATTGGAGAGTGCCCATGCTTTCACTGGTGATGAGTGACAAAGCTTCCTTTTCTTCTTGTTGTTGTTGTTGTTTAGTCGTTTAGTCGTGTCCGACTCTTCGTGACCCCATGGACCAGAGAACGCCAGGCACTTCTGTCTTCCACTGCCTCCCGCAGTTTGGTCAAACTCATGCTGGTAGCTTCGAGAACACCATCCAACCATCTCGTCCTCTGTCGTCCCTTTCTCCTTGTGCCCTCCATCTTTCCCAACATTAGAGTCTTTTCCAGGGAGTCTTCTCTTCTCATGAGGTGGCCAAAGTATTGGAGCCTCAGCTTCAGGATCTGTCCTTCCAGTGAGCACTCAGGCCTGATTTCCTTAAGAATGGATAGGTTTGATCTTCTTGCAGTCCATGGGACTCTCAAGAGTCTCCTCCAGCACCATAATTCAAAAGCATCAATTCTTCAGCGATCAGCCTTCTTTATGGTCCAGCTCTCACTTCCGTACATCACTACTGGGAAAACCATAGCTTTTACTATACGGACCTTTGTTGGCAAGGTGATGTCTCTGCTTTTTAAGAGGCTGTCTAGGTTTGTCATTGCTTTTCTCCCAAGAAGCAGGCGTCTTTTAATTTCGTGGCTGCTGTCACCATCTGCAGTGATCATGGAGCCCAAGAAAGTAAAATCTCTCACTGCCTCCATTTCTTCCCCTTCTATTTGCCAGGAGGTGATGGGACCAGTGGCCATGATCTTCATTTTTTTTATGTTGAGCTTCAGACCCTATTTTGCGCTCTCCTCTTTCACCCTCAATTAAAGGTTCTTTAATTCCTCCTCACTTTCTGCCATCAAGGTTGTGTCATCTGCATATCTGAGGTTGTTGATATTTCTTCCGGCAATCTTAATTCCGGCTAGGGATTCATCCAGCCCAGCCTTTCGCATGATGAATTCTGCATATAAGTTAAATAAGCAGGGAGACAATATACAGCCTTGTCGTACTCCTTTCTCAATTTTGAACCAATCAGTTGTTCCATATCCAGTTCTAACTATAGCTTCTTGTCCCACATAGAGATTTCTCAGGAGACAGATGAGGTGATCAGGCACTCCCATTTCTTTAAGAACTTGCCATGGTTTGCTGTCGTCGACACAGTCAAAGGCTTTTGCATAGTCAATGAAGTAGATGTCTTTCTGGAACTCTCTAGCTTTCTCCATAATCCAGCGCATGTTTGCAATTTGCTCTCTGGTTCCTCTGCCTCTTCTAAATCCAGCTTGCACTTCTGGGAGTTCTCGGTCCACATACTGCTTGAGCCTGCCTTGTAGAATTTTAAGCATAACCTTGCTAGCATGTGAAATGAGTGCAATTGTGCAGTAGTTGGAGCATTCTTTGGCACTGCCCTTCTTTGGGATTGGGATGTACACTGATCTTCTCCAATCCTCTGGCCACTGCTGAGTTTTCCAAACTTGCTGGCCCCATTTCCAACCCCATGCAAATTTAGGAATTCCATAGCACAGCTAATCCATGCCAGTTTTCTGTAAATGCTGGTCCACTGTTTGGTTCCTCCAGGAAGCCCACTGGGACTTCTACAGGCTTATTGTCAGCAGATCAGCACTGACATTAAGGCTCACAATTGTTTCTTGGCAGCTGCATTTCCAACTGCTTCACACCTGATGTTGCATCTGACAACAGTTGTGAGACAGGTGGCTTTGGTTTGGGGGAAATGGCCTCACAGGCCAAATTGGAACATAATTTGGCGAGTGTACTGAAGGTTCCTCACTGCTGATCTCAGGCTAAAAGATTGTTACTCACCTTTGCAGAACCTCTTGTTCCATCTCATCTTTCAAGTGCACAGTTTTGTTGAAGAAGGGAATTATACCCACCTGAGCATTCAGGAATATTATCAACTGCCTTCTTCTGCCTTCTTCTGTGGCAGCCAAGAAACAGAAATGATTCAATAATTCACAGAGAGTGACAAATGAATGCAGCCCTCCCTAAATAATGGTGCTGTTCCAAGTAAAGTCCCACCCACCTACATCATCCCTATTCTATGACACCCCTGCATCGGCTAATCTGAGCTTTCTGCCTCTGAGCTCTCTGTTCTACTACCCGCAATGCACACCTAGTCCTGGGAGGGGGGTGGTCAGGAATGCTTTCCAAGGACACTGAATCTGTCAGCTGTCTCTCCCCTGGTGCTTCTTCTCCCTGCCCTCTGCAGCCTCTGAACTGTGCCCTTCTGCAAACCATTGTTCTAAATCTATACTGTCCTGTTCTGAGGAAGGTTCAGGAGAAGGTCCTCACCATTCCTCCTTACTCCAGCCTCTGACATCATCTGAGCCCTAGCAATAGGTTAAGGCAGAAGCAGATTCTAAGAGCATTATGCACCTCCCATGGCGCCTGAACCCAGGACTTGTTTAGCTAGGATGAAACTTTAGTTAAGAGATTTTGAGCTGAAGGAGTCTATTGGAGACACTTTTGATGCAGATCTAATTACTTATTATAATTCCCTTCCTATTCTAGAGCAATCGTGACAGAATTGGATTTGTTAAGATACAGATTTCTAAAAATAGGAGAACAATTTCCTTCCTTGGTAACTCCAGGAAGTGTTTCATGGATGATGTATTGGTATCTCCCTCAATAGAACGTCAGCCAGCTTGGTCAAAATCTTCGCAAAAATGATAGATTCTGACAAAAACCTTCTCCCTGCAAAAAAATATAATTTTATGCAGTTAACTAGCAACCTCTAATCATCAGAAGATGGGAGGCACACAAAGAAGGTTGAACAACCTTTTTAAAATGTTCTAACAATTCCCAGATTCTTGTTCAGCCTTTTCTATCTAGTGACAGAAGTGTATTTGAAAATGCTTAAGGGGTCCTTGATAAAATAATTGCTTTGGACTGACATTTAAAGTTTCTCTCCTGGAACCTTGTGGGCTAGAGTAACGAATTATATTATTATTTGGCTTTTATTACTCCCCCCCCCAAAAAAAATTGATATTCTGTGCTGGCAAAAGCGTAGTCCCTAGAGTCAAATCCTCCTTCACTACAGGGATATTATTCACATATTATTCCTTTAGTTAAAACACATTTGAAAGGGAGGCTATTGGACGCTTACTTACTTCCGTTTCAGTTTACCTAGATGTTAACATTCAAACGTTGAATACTATTTATCAGCAAATTTTTCAAGTACCTTTGTTTCAGGGTAAGCAGATGGATACTCTGCTTTGTATGAATGATTGTTGATGCATCTTGAATTTCAGTTTCCTAAAGCTAAATTTGTACTATGTGAAGATTTTTAACTCACAAATTGGCTCTGGCCTATGTGGGTGAGCAGAAAACACTCTGCTAGTAGTAAGGCAAGCCTTTAACTGCATGAGGGCCTCATGTTGTCATTTTCTTTTTTAAAAAATCTGAGGTTCATAAGTTTAGTAGCAGGGTTGAAAGTGATCATTATTTGTCAATTCTGCTATATAATACTAAGGTGTGATCTCAGGTATAGGGCACGTGGACAAGACTGGGGGAAAACTGCCTGGTGAGCCTAATCTTACCTGTGGGATGAATGTTCCCTTTGCCTGCCTTAGAGCTATCTGTGCTGTTGGCCATGATTATTGACAGATATTAGACTTTTCTTAAGAGTAGCTGCTGGACTAGACGATGTTCCACATTCAGTCTTATTTTGTCCTTTCTACTTAAGTTTCCTATTTTATTGGGATTACACTCTGAAACCAGCAAGGGAAAGATATGGTATTTGTTGCCAGAGACTGACCTTTCTGCAACGTACGGTATACGGTGTCTCCTTTTGCACTTGGTGATAGAAGGATAAATGGGAAAATGCTTTTGGAGATAGCTACAAATTGTCATGATGATGCCCTTATTTGAGAGAGAGAAAGAGAGAGAGAGAGAGAGAGATTGCCTGTTTTTCTTATCCCTTGTTTTTTATCCTTGAGTCTGGCTTTTATTTACTATATTTTACATTTTTCTTACATAGCTGAGTGGATGAAACTTCAGTACCAAGTGTTAATAAGAGTGGCTGTGAGCAGGATTGACACCTGCATTTGTCTACTCTTGTGTAATGTAGTGTAGTGTAATGTAATAGTGTAATGTAAACAAATAGCATTATGTATGCTTTTCCTAATTCATACGCATTTCATATTAACTTTAGTATAGAATAATAGTGAAGAAACATGAGAAATTTAAAAAACACAATGCTTATTCTGACCTAGTTATATCCCTTCACAAGAATGCATGTTTGTAGCTCATGGCACTCTGCATCTTTAGGTTTCAAAGGATAGATATCAGTAATAAACTTCCATTAATTTGCCTTTAGGCTATATGTGTAAATACATCTGCTATTCAGTGGTTTACACTATAGGGTATGGACCTTTCACGTGGCTGTTTTGAAAAATGTAGAGATGAAAAGAGAACCTTGCTCAGTCCCTTTCTGTCCCTTCAGGCACGGAACTTCAGTCACTTTCTACAAGTGGGGAGAGAGTGTTTGTTGGGTATAACTTTTGTTTTGTGGCCCCTGTCCAATGACTTCCCAGTACACACAAAATTACTGCTCTCAGATTCTTTGAATGCAGTCCAAACAATGCATTCAGAACTCTTCATTAAAGTAAAATCTCAGCTCTCACAAGCGCACATTTATGCATGCACATCCTCAGGCTACCTGCTTTCCTCTCCTCTTCAGAGAAGCAACCAACAACACTCAGCTCCAAGGAGCTGGTTCAAGTTCACAGAAATAATTTGTCACACATGTGTTTGGTATCAGCAGGGGCACTCTTGGATCAGCCTAATTAGCTGTAGTGATGGAGAAACAAAATCCAAACCATGTGGCAGATCCTTCTCCTAAAGTTCATGTAAGCCTCTTCGAGTCAACCTTTGTCCCTTCCAACCCCCCACCCCTCCAAAAAATCTATATGCAGAAGTTTCCGGATCTTTAGTCAATCCTTGTCCCTTCTCCCTACTTTGTCAACAAACTTGCACTCTCTGCTGCATTTTTAGCAGGGAGTGGGCTTGCTACAGTTCCCAACCAGCTTGATACAACTGGAATGTATAGATTGCTGCCTCCAGATGTAATCTGAAGTGAGTGGGAACAGCAAGAAATATTCAGGGCAGCCTCCTAGGCAACTCCCCACTTTGAGGTGCATTTGCCTGTTTTAAGAGGCCATGTCATTAAAGCTTAGCCTAACACGATAGTGCCAAAAATCCTTCCATTTTAGCTACACTTTTGATACTGAGTTGTACTGTGTCACAGTTGTCTATACTGCATTTGAAAGATTAGAGGAGAGTTTGGGCATGGAATACCATGCCATGGCCAAGCTTGTGAGTATCCAAACCAGAGATTGCTGGAGGGGGCCTCAAAAACATCCTTTCTCATCTCCTGAATATGCCGTTAGACTTTAGGCTACAAACTTTGCCTTGGTACCTAAATCTGGTTTCTTTTCAGCAGCTCTACTCTATTAATCAGCCTCTGATTTGCAGATCAACTTACTCAGTGGATAATTCACCCCTGAAACTGGGCATCTTCGTAGCCCTAAGGACTAAAATAGACAGTATACTCCATGCGTGAAGACATTTAATGTGCCCGGATGATTGCTATTTAAATAGCAGCTATAAGGATAGGGAGAATTGGGACTATGGGTGTTTAACCCTCCCTGCACTGTAGTCAAGATGAAAATTGCTCTCCCCCAAACTGTTATTCACCTCCTGGGGCAAACAAGAGCTTGGGGTGATTTCCAGTGGAGATTACGCAGCACAAAGGGAAATGTAAGGATGACAGATGGTTGGTTCTTTAATTATATATCTTTATCACACGAGGGGAGAGAGGCAACTTGTTTCGCTCAGTCTCCAAAATACCCAGTGGTTTCCACATTTCCAAATAATGGATACCGCCAATGAGGTTTTTCTTTGTTTAAAGCTTATCTCTGAAATACACCCTTCCACTTTGCTGTAACACGAAGTTGTCCACATCTCTGTTAGTCTTGCATTACGTTATCCATTCATAAGTGCTGAGCACCAGGTGCTGCCATCCGTCGGTGACTCATAGGCCAGATATAAATAACAAGAACCTCCAGAACAGCACAGAGGGTAAGGAGAGGGAAGATTGTTCCCGTGAAGTGCTTGTTCTGATGGAACAATTGCCATAGCACAGGCATGTTCAGCTCCCAAGAGACTGCGATCTACTCCCACTATAAAAACACTGGCAGTGATCTACCCATTGGATTGACCAAAGTTGATGAGCTTTTTTGGGGGAGTCAGACCCAAAGTTGTTGAGCTTTTTTGGGGGGGGATCACAGAATCGACCGGACATCCCTGCCATAGCACAGCATCTAATTCCTCCTGTGGGATGTCCTGGGCACAGCTTTGGCTTGTTGTTATTTAATGTTG
The DNA here is from genome assembly GCF_027172205.1 of Podarcis raffonei. Lineage (NCBI taxonomy): Eukaryota > Metazoa > Chordata > Lepidosauria > Squamata > Lacertidae > Podarcis > Podarcis raffonei. The sequence goes on along the minus strand of NC_070606.1, from coordinate 66,553,186 downwards.
AGCCAGTGTGGTCCAATAGAACAGAGGGTTCAGCTGTGATCCTGTAGGCTTGGATTTAAAATCTGTCAGCTGCAACTACGTTGTGTGACTTTGGGCAAGTTTTTCTTTCAGCACCAGAAGTTCCTTCTGTGTGATATAAAGTTTCATGTTTGCAACTGCGTCTGTTTATTTGCCCAGTTCCTCATCCTGAACCGCTTTCCTATCTTTTCTTTCTTTTTCCTTTTCTTTTTTGGAAACCCAATTTTCTAGTACTTTATATGCCCATAATACAATGGGTTTCCCTTACTGCTATTCTTAAAATAGTGTAAGGATAAAAAGAAAAAAGATATCCAGGGTATTGCTTATTCAAGTTAATATTTTGATCCACCAGCTGTGAGATACTATACTACATTGCTGACCTTTCCAGATATCTGTCACTTATTATATAACCCCTGGATATGTGTATGGTCTGTATTAAAATTGTACTGCAGTGCCTCAGCTAATGGGGATGTGCCATCTCCAGCAGATGTCATCTTCCCTAGGAAGGGTTAAAGCATGTCCTTGCCAGGCCCAAGTGTTAGGAAGGGCCAGGCTTGGCATTTTCTTGAAGTTGTTTATTGTTCATCTTTAATGGATTTTTCTAGCTGTAGAAACGAAGAGGGTGACGAATATGATGTTTTTCTGTTATGGCAAAACAGCATTACAAGCATTTATCTCTGCAAGCATAAAATAGCCTTGTGTGCTGTGCCCCTGAATTCCCCCATGCACAACCCCTTTCCCTGGGTTGGAGGAAGGGGAGAAGCTAGTTAATGAGTTCCAGAAGATCAGCTGTAAATGGCCAGGGAGGGTAATTCATATCAAGCTCATAAAACTCTTTATTGATGTCTCCAGAGGGGAAATCCGGATGTGGCCGTTTATTTATTCTGGATTTTGCTTCTCTCTCTCTCTCTCTCTCTCTCTCTCTCTCTCTCTCTCTCTCCAACCCCCCCCCCCCATTTAATGTTTTCTTCTGGTAAGTTCTGCATGGAGTTTTAAAGGAACAGAATATCCCATCACCCCAACAGTTACTGGGAATCTTTTTCCCTCTACACAGCACAACTACCTCTCCCCACCCTCGATTCAATTCTGCCCCTCTCTTTCCCCTCCTCATAGGGGAGCCTTGCTTCTTCCGGCATTATAGTTTGCTCTTTTTGGATCTGGATCTCAATTCTATCCGAGATGGCTAGACAGCTAAAGAAATGTGGTGGAGTAGGAGGGTAGGTGGGACAGGCTGAATTTGCCATTCTTTTCCTTAACCCATATTTTTTTAAAAGGAAGAGGTGACACCTTCAGATCCAGTGGTGGTTTACTTAAGGCCAGCTAGCATTTAAAGACACTCGAACTCAGGGTGCAAGGGAAAAATGTGCTAGGAGGAAGGGACTCTTGGCAAATCCACACCGTGATCAACTCCTGCCCGGAAACCAATGTCCCCACTGTGGAAGGATGTGTGGATCCAGAATTGGCCTCCACAATCACTTACAGACTCATTGTTAAAACCCTGTTTATGGAAGACAATCTTACTCGGCTACGAGTCGAAGAAGAAGAAGAAGAAGAAGAAGAAGAAGAAGAAGAAGAAGAAGAAGAACCTAGAAGCTGGCAAAGAAGTATAACTGACATTTGGTGTTACCTTCCTCCACTTGTGTTAAACTTTTGGATAGCATCCACAGTTAAAACCTATAAGCTTCATACTCCTTCAGCAAAGTGTCTAGCTTAGGTGGTTTTTAAAACAATTAGGCAAATTCATGCAGGATGGGTCCGGCACTGTCTATGGACCATGGCAGCTGTAAATGCATCCACGCGATTCCGCTGCAAAGTATCTCTGATTAACAGATGCTACAGCAAGCCCACAGAGAATGGAGGACTCTCTATTGGACTCTGTGAGTTTTGCTGCCGCTTGTGAGTTTTGCAGTATTCTGTTGGAGGCAGAATGTTGGACTATATGGATGCTTTGCCTGACCCAGCAATTGTAATGTTTCACGCTAGACAGTTCTGTCAGCATCCTTGAAGAAGTACAAGGATGTGGGCTTAAACCCGATGTTCACATGTTTCTGCTTTCTTTCATAAAAGGCTGTAGCCTCCCAACATTTCATAGAGGAAAACAGGTCCCCTGATAAGGGATGGAAGGATCCATCAAGTCTGGTTCCCTCAGTTTCTCATTTTTCCAGTCTTAAATTTCGTTTTCCACATTTCTGCAATGAATCGTGAATTTTCTTTGTAAAATCCACATGAAAATTTTAGTGCAGTTGTCTTCTAAGAAGCACATTTTCATATGCAGTTTTGACTGTTGTGCTGATTTTTGGAAGCAGTTTCTCCTAATACAGTGGAACCTCGGTTTTTGAACGTAATCCATTCCAGAAGACCATTCGACTTCCAAGGCAATTTCGAAAATGGAAGCAATTACTTCCGGGTATTCGGTGTTCGGGTTCCAAATTGTTCGGCTTCTGAGATGCTTGAAAACCGAGGTTCCACTGTATGTACATTTTCACAATCTTTTTTGGGGGGTGGGGGGGATACCTGCTTCACAAAATTTGGATAAGTACAAATTTTGAAGGATAGTTATGTTTTGGTTCTCATACAATTTCAAAAGGTGTGAATCTGATAAATACAGCTTTAAGTGTGAACTGAATCAGATTCCTCCCCCATCCTACATTTCTTTTGTATATAATAACCTTGGGATTTATATGGGGCACTTCCATGGGGTTAATAGGATGAAGGGACCACTGTTCCCTTCAGCCCCAGCCAGTATAGTCAGGCATTGTTGGAGCTGTAGTCTCAAACATCCAGGCAGGGGCAGTGGGGTTGTAGAAGGCTAATGTATCCGTTCTTATCCATGTACCACCAGCATCTCTATCTTTGCATAGGACGTTTATTTTTTGTGCTGCTTTCCTTCACCAAACTTGAATTATTAATCATTTTGGTATCTTGCCTGTTCACTTCAGTAGATCATCTCTTCAGTCATACCTGTATCCAGTTATCCATTCCATTCACGCCCACAGATAGGCTGACCCTGTGCATGTTTACTCATGCAAGAGGCAAGTCTCCTTGCATTCAGTGTGGCAGGAAAGTTTTCACAGGACTACAGACTGAATGTGCCCTCCATTAATCTTTCTGACAATGACTCTTCCAGGCCTGGCCTGGCCATTATTCACAGTGATGTGGGCACCTCATGCAGCAGATGCTGGGAGAAGTGACGTGGTGGAGGACAAAACACTCTGCCCTGATCCATCACTGATACTGAAGTAAGATTCAACTGTCAGCCCACTTGGCTTCTGTACATAGAACAGGATGGCCATCTTGCCCTTTGCCTCGGGCAGCAAAATATATAAGGCTGGCTTACTCTCTTTCTCCCTTTTTTAACCCTACAGTCCAGAATAACCACTTCACAGCCCCCCCTCCCATTCCTAATGAAGTTGGTGAAGACATCTTCTCCACTTAGTTGCCTTGGTGTGACCTCCAGCATGGTTCCTTGGAGTCACTTTCTAGGAATCACTTTTGATTTTCATTAAGTTCTCCCTCATCCTCATCCTTTCTCATTTCTGGCTGTTCTTTTGGCATTTTCCTGGGAAGTCATTCTTCCTTGACTATAATTAGTTTTATCTGGAGATGACTGCTCAGCACTCTCCACATTAACACCAAATTTGCAGCATCAAGTGCGACTTTTAAGCTCACAGGACAAATTCATGGGGATTGTATATAGTATTGGGGACTAATTTTAGAAAGAAAGAGAAAACAAAGCATGTTTCTGCAGTTGTGTGTGACCTGGAGCTAACTGCGCTGTTTTTTGCAAGTGCCAAACTGAATACGTATTGTGGCACTTAATTAGATCGCAGTCTCTTCATGGAATTTTAATGGTTTCAGCCCAGTGGTTGCCCTCTTCTTCGCAAACTTTAGCACCTTCAAACTTGTCAGGATTTCCCCCAGATTTTCCCCAGGTGTGGGGAGAAAAAAAGCATGTAATGGCAGTATCTGAGCTGTGCCAGGTACTGGATAAGGGATTGTGGTGTCTCCTCTGCAGGCAGAGCATGAGAAATTCAGGAAAGAAGATGACACATTTAGGTTGAGTCACATGAGGGAACAACTGGACCGGTCCCTGAACAGCCTGCAACAGGAATTGGAGGATACCCTGAGGCAAAATGAACAACTGCAGGTCAGCAAGGACTTACTGAACCTGGAAGGGGGAAGGCAGGAGGACATGAAAGGATCTGGTCTGAAGGGACATGAGGCGTGAGAAGGCACATGCTGAGGCTGAGGAGGGTGATATGGAAAACATGAGAGAGAGTGGGTGCTGTGGGTGCTACCTAGTGAAAGGTTACACATATTGTGGAGACTAAAGGGATGGGGAGAGGAGGGCAGCTGAGCAGGTTCTTAATTGTGCCCCTTCGCCCTAACAGCAGTTTTCCACCTGAGCTTAAAATGGGACCATAGGCCTGAGAGCATGTTCCAGCATCTACCTCTGTACTGGACTGATCCTAAAAGGGCCAATTATTTTGGTCTCCTTGTATGGGCCCTTTCTTCCTAGTCTTGCAATGAGAGGAAACAGACCTAAGAGCTCCAGGGGATCATTTGACTAAAGCAAAAGTATTCAGCGGGTATGAGGATTACAACCTCATGAGCTGGGCCCTATTCTGTGTGCTCATTCTAGGCCAAGATTGCAGAGCTGGAACGAACACATGCTCAACAACTGATGGCTCTAACATCCCATCATCAGCTAGACATGGAGTTGGAAACAGAGAGGCTTCACAGTGCACAGCTCCAGTCCGAACGTAAGCTGGAGTCACGAGAGAGAACTCACCGGCAGAGAGTGAAGGGCTTGGAGGAGCAGGTAGAGTGGAGAACTAGACTGGATATTTCTGTTCATATCCAAATTCCCCAGTGAGGCCCGGGTTCTGTGACCAGAATTTATTGTGCAAATCAAAAGCGGTTTGCAAAATTTTGTAAAGGTATTTGGAGTTTTGAGGTGAGAACTGGGGTGATGGTTGGAAGTAGAGGGAAGAACTGGGAGTATGGGCATTTTTGAAGTCAAAAGGGTGAGGACACTGAGGAAAGAGAAGAATGCACCATTGTTTATGGATTCCTCCTCCCAAATGCTTCCTGGCTCTCTAGCGCAGAATGCACTAGAGTCCAAGAGGTAATTTCTAGTGTTGAACAGCAAACATCCATAGAGCACAAGCTAACCTGTGAGGACTAAACAGCTCCATGGTTTTCTTGTACCAACAGCTTATACTGCTTGTGAATCTGGGATATGATGCAGTGGTGTATTGCTTTCTCTGCCCTGGAGAAAGAGAAGCTGGCTGGTTGCTTAACCCCTAAACCCGATAAGGGGTACCATTATGGAGCTATTTCACACACTGCTTTTCTAAGTTATGAAAGAATCGACTTGACAAACGTGTGTTCAACTACCTGCATTGTGCAAGTGCCCAAGAGGTTGGGATTGATGGACTGCGTAAATGATATCAAAACACATTTACTGCCATTCAGTGTGTAAACTAGCCCTTCAGATTTGACAGCATAACAGCTAGAGGAGGGAGGTTAAGTAGGACTGCAAGAGAAGTAGGGGAGATGGGGAGAGATCCGATTTAATCTACTGTTCAACACAAGGCCTTCTCATCATGAGGACAATAAGAGCACCAGACCCTTCTCCTGCTTCAATTTAATAATCCTTGGTAATAATAATTGTGGATATTTTTCTCAGTCATGCCGCAGCCCTAAGAAAAAGAATATGAGTATGAACTTTTCCTCTCTTGAGGTCAAAACTACATGTTTATACTAGCTTTATGCTAGCTTCCTAGCACCCAGAAAGAGAAGGCCAGCAAGTGGACAGAGGTGAACAGGCTTCTGCCATCTCTCTAGGCAGCACCATATGCTCTGGACACCATAAGCAGTTTGCCATGGTGCCCAGACAGCGTGAGCCAGAGATAAGAATAGTGGTTTAAATAGTGGAACAGAATAGAATAGTGGTTTATATGAACATAGCCCTATTTGTCGACATGTGTTTCCCCAGGTGAATGCTCTGAAAGAGCAGCTAGATCAAGAAGTGAGAAGACGACAAGCCTACATGAGCCAGAAACTTCACACTGCAAAATGATTCAGAAATGAACATTGTGCCCTGATCCCAGACAACCAAACACAGAACCAGCCTTCAGCTGAATCCTCGCAGCTCAACGATTGGATTTATCAATCTCCTGCGTAAGGGTGCTCATCCGATTCATGGTCTGAGAACCCAGAGCTCCCGGACTAACAGTGCTAGGAAGTAATCTCTCCCCCACCCAAGGAGCAAATACCCTGAAGACTTGGAAGGCACAGTCAAGACAGCAAATGACTAGGCAGCCTGCAGCCAAGAGGAAACCCTGCTGTGGGGGCAGCTGTTCTCTCTAAGATGCTTGAAACCTAGGGCACTTATGCTTAACTAATTAATTTAGGACATTTGACGAGGGCATTCTCTGTTGTTTGGTTTTCTGGGTAGAGTATCCCTGCGTGATCCCCGTAAGGTTTTATATTCAGGCTGTACAAATTGGAAAATTCCACAGCCCAGATAGGAGCATTTATTATTGAAATACCTCTGCATTTCCATCACTGACCAGGTTATTTTATTCTCCCTCAGGGTTTGAAAGTTGCTGTCAAGTCCTTCCTGGTGCCTCGTACTGTAGCCATACCTGTTTAGTCAGTGGTATCCATGGTTGTGGCGGCTGTCTGCCAATGATGTCACAGATCCATCTATCACATGCCCTTCTGCAAATGAAGGAGGCAGGTATTTCTGCTGCCATCCAGATCACACTGTGCTATAAAGAGAAGTTTTGAAGCAGAGTGTGAGCCACACCCAGGGATTGACCAAATCCTTTGCTGTGTCTATGAACATCAAGCCATTTTCATGGTGGCAGGTGGCTGAGATTAGCTCAAAGCCAAGCCATCTTATGACTTGCTGGCCCCAAGACATGTCAGAGTGTTAACATTCAACATTCCACCCACTCTGCCGGCTGACAGGCTCCAAGGAAATCCCTTTAGGAATCAAACTTTGGTTTCCTTGGTGATGACAGGGAACCATCTTGGAGCTGCTGCGAGTGTCACCTGTTAGCATTGTTCCACATTTTTTCCTCGTGAATGTTTGTTTTTCCAAATGTGGTACTGTGAATTATTAAAAATAAAGAACCACTTCCTAAAGAAACCGAGGAGAGCAATTTCCACTGTGCTAATATATAAATACTGCACATTCTGTACTGGCTTATTTAATATTTGTCATGTAGCCCTGAAAATTACCGTTTTAAACAACAAAAGAGAGTTTTGTGGCACCTTTTAAGAGTAGCAGATTTACTGCAGCATAAGCTTTCATGCCAACTCCAGTGGACAGTAATTCACAAAAACATAGGCTACAATTAATCTGTTAGTCTTTCAGGGGCCATAAGATTAACCCCATCCACTACAGTTCCCCATGGCTGCTCTTCTGAAAGCTGTATAAAATAATTGTCCTCCTTCTTATCATAGAGTTGGAAAGGACCCCAAGTCATCTAGTCCAAACCCAACGCAGGAATCTCAACTAAAGCATCCAAGACAGATAGATGGCCATCCAACCTCTGCTTAAAAAACTCCAGGGAAGGAGAGTCTACAACCTCCCAAGGGAATCCATTCCACTGTCAAACACCTCTTACTGTCAGAAAGTTCTTGCTAATGTTTCATCAGAATCTTCTTTCTCCAACCTACCAGTGTTGCATATATTTGGGGGGAAGTGTTCCAAAAATGAATAGGTTCATAAGGAATAGCGTACAGAAATGCATAACGTTGTTTTCAAAAATGTGCCTATTAATCATTTTTGGGGAGAAATTCTACTAAAATGCTGGTGAATTTTTATGAGGTTTCCTTAAACAACAAAAATCACAAATCATTGCAGAAATGTGGAAGACTAAATTTAAGATGGGAAAAATTAGTAACTGAAAGAACCAACATTGACAGATCCTTCCATCCCTAGTTGCAGTAAATTATTTGGGCTGAACTTCTGAAGTAAGGTGCTTGTTCCTTAGGACTAGTTCTGATCCTGAGCTGGTGTCAAACCACGATTCTGTTAACTTCTGCTGGGAAACACACACATGCACCCAAAAAGTGCTGTTTAAATGCATGTAAATTAGGATTAATTTAGTTGAACTGCCACAAGCCTTATATTGAGTGACTAACAATGGCAGATGACTTTTCAACCTTTCGATACCACGAGCATAGTATGTCAAACTGTGGTCCACAGACCACTGCTGGCCCTTTCATGTAATCCACAGAGAGGTTGCAGAACAATCAGAATATCTGCACGTGGTCCTGCATTTGTTTAAATTTTTTTCTGAGCAGAGATTGAGGCCATTCTGATCAGGGCCAAATTTACTGAGCAGCTAACAAGGCATTACCCTGGACCCCATGACAGTCATGATATGCTACTTGTGCAGTCCATTGATCTTTCCCTAAAACTTTGCCAGTTAAAGGGACACCACTCAGTCACCTGGCTCAGGGCCCTTGACTTCCATAATATGTCACTGGTTCTGACAATGGTGCTGGGAGTTCATGAAGGGGTCCACTGAGATCCCCAGCAGTTTGCAAGTGGTCTATGAAAAAAAGAAGTTTGGGAACGCTGGCCTGGACCATTAAGTGCCAGATAGCAAAGGGGATGGTATGCCAGCCTTTGTTGCCATATGTATTAGGAGAAGTTGAACGCTGCCCAGTTTCCACCCCCAGGTTTTGAGCTATCCATAGGCACAGAGCTGGGAATCCCAGAAAACGTCTATCCATTGCTGGCACAATCAGGCTTCAGTGAGGGAAACTTTCCATGGGGGAATTTAGCTAATCTGCTGCTGTTCCTTCTGAGCCCTGCTGTTCTTTTCTGCTCAGTTTCAGTTCTTACACAGGAATCTGTTCCTTGGCCTCAGTTCAGCATTGAAACGGACCTTGCAATAATTACTACGGCGGATATTTCTATTGCCTTTTTATTGAATACAATCACAGTTTCAAAGCATGTTCCCAGTGGGAAAGAGTTTTATCTTCAGAATGTTGGAAGCTAAACACTCGGTTGCAGCTACCAACAAACCACTACGCATAGGACCACTTTTTGCTACAGATACTCAAAGTATAATAGCAGTTGCAATGGTGTGGTCTTAAGAAAAGAAGAATGCAAAGGGATTAAACATGTCAGCTTTGTTCTGCCACTTCTCTCTCTCCCCCCGTCCCCCCCCGTCCCCGGATCACAAGCTTTGCAGAAGAATTTAGAGCTCAGGCTAGTAGCACTGAAGCTGAGAAACCGAAGCCTTGAATGTAGTGCATTAAAGTAAGTCCTCTCAAAAGCCAATGGGACTAATTTAAATGTACTGGCCACAAATCCTGCAAAACCTAGCTAAGGCTAATACGATTGAATTGTATCCAGCTCCATTCCAAACTCTGCCCAGGGAACAGCAGGGCTTTTACTGGAGCAGCAGAGCCACTGCTGTACGTGTACCCTGTGTAGCTCATGCCAGCTGGGGTGGAAGGTGGGGATGTTGGGAGGAGGCAAAATGCCAGTGTGGTGTAGTGGCTAAGAGCGGTGGACTCGTAATCTGGTGAACCGCGTTTGTGTCCCTGCTCCTCCACATGCAGCTGCTGGGTGACCTTGGGCTAGTCACACTTCTCTGAAGTCTCTCAGCCCCACTCACCTCACAGAGTGTTTGTTGTGGGGGAGGAAGGGAAAGGAGAGTGTTAGCCGCTTTGAGACTCCTTAGGGTAGTGATAAAGCGGGATATCAAATCCAAACTCTTCTTCTTCTATTCTTTGGGATCCTTTAACTGGCACAGCAGCTGGGCTCAGATTGGGACCAATGTCACTGTGTGATGGCAGTGGGCTAGGACCCAGAGCTTGGGCTGCCCTTTGAAGGCCCTGTGCCCATGGCCGGCGCACCAGTGAGGCGACCTGAAGTGGCCCGCCTCAGGCAGCATGCTTCACGGGGGGTGGGAAATCCCGATTCCCCCACTATCACCACCGCTTACCCTCTTTTCTTCCAGCAGCTACCCCTCTCCAGCTTCTGCAATGGCACCTTCCAAGTGTACTTTGGGTAAGCTGAAGACACAGCTGAAAGCCAAAGCTGTGGAGAGCAGCAACAGCACCTCACGGAACACCCCAATTTCACCAAGACTCATCCAAAAGGCATTCCCACAGAGTGGCTGTGTTGCTGCTGGTCTTCCACTCCTAGAGCAGTGGGGAGATTGGCACCAATGCCTCACAGAAAACCCTCTTTTTGCCAAGACTCTCGGTGGAATGCCCCCATTCCTTCAGAGTGTCTGAGTTGCCACTAGTTTCACACCATTTGGGGGTGGGTGTTGACAGTGTGTCTTACCCGAGGCACCAAAAGGTCTCTGTGTGCCCTTGCCTGAGCCAATGGAGTGGCTTTGGCGTTCCACAGATGGTGGCCAGCAGAGGCTGGTAGGATTCAAACAGCTTCCAGCCTGGAGCAAAGAGGGTTTGTATTGCAGTGCCTGTCAGTTGAGCTTCACTCGCTTTTATAGCAATGGGACTCATTGCATTGATTTTAGTGGAAGTGAAGTTCAGCTAACAGTCTGGATCCAACTCATTGTCTTATACATACTTACCGTACTTGGGATTAGGGCCAAATGCATATGGCCTTTTGGTAAATGGACATAGGAATAGCCTGGATGTTCCATTCAAGGCAACAGAGTGGGAAATGCCAGCCCAATCCTATTCATTTTCATTCAGAAATAAGTCCTGCTGATCTCAGGCTGGTTTTTAGGTAAGTACACGTAATATTGCAGCATTAGTTATTAATTACATGAATGGAACGTAATTGTAGTAACTTGTGTTGGGTTGTATTAGGTGTGATAAGTGAAAGAACTCAGCTCCATCATTAGAGCATGAGACTCTTAATCTCAGGGTCTTGGGTTCGAGTCCCGCTCTGGGTGAAATTTCCTGCATTGTAGGGGGTTGGGCTACATGATCCTCAAGGTCCCTTCCAACTCTACAATTCTTTGGTTTTATGATTCTGTTTTAAGTGCTATTTATCATGACCATATTGACTAGGATGACCAAGACCACACTTACTGCAGCATAACTTCACAATTTTTCAGTTATTTTGCAAGATAGATATCCCCACTACTGTCTTATAAACTGGAATCATGCATGACATAGTTAAGAACATAGCACAGCAAGCACACTGCTTCAATGCTTATTTAATTTGTTATCAATCCACACAGACCCCCTCATTCCATCTGAAAGCCCAACCCACAGCAAAAGTTTGTGAGGGTGAGCCACCAAGCATCTTTCCCTGCTTCCTTAGTAGGGTAACCAAAGGCATCCCATGAGATTTTGCTTCCTGGGGCAAAGAACAAGATGGCACCGACTCCCCACTCCACATACAGAAGCTGACCTGATTGAGAGTTGACTCTTACTTCAACACTTGTGATGGGGTAGCATCCCTCATATTATCTGTCAGCTGGCTAGATCATGGTCTCAAGACAGACTGTGTCCTCCAAAGCAAGCAAAGGCTGCTGGTGATGGGGGCATAGGCACAACAGTCAAGGGGCTGCCAGTTCTTTCTCTCTGCAGCTGCCACCTGAGGCGGTTGCCTCACTCTGCCTAATGGCAGGGCTGGCTCTAGATTGTGAGAACTATGGACCTGGGCAACTGGAATGCGGTTTGCAATAATGAGGAATGGAGGAAAGAACAGAAGTACATAAGACAAGAAAGGGGAGGAATGCTAGATAACTAAAGGGATTAGTATTAGAGATTAGTTCACTTTGTGGAAACAAAGCATGTATTTAAAGGCTCTGTACACTGTTCTTGTGGCTAGTTCTCATGTAACCTTTCCAATTATTTTCGAGACTCCCACCCTCGCCCCCCAAGTAGAAAACTGTATTAGTGGATACTAATCAGGGGTTTTGTGATGGTGGTAAAAATGCCCAAATATTTCTCCGTGTAAAAATGGGGTTGAATAAGAGACTGCTTTCACAGGAATATTCACATATTTGGATGACATCTATGGACTCAGCTGTGGTTCAGAGAGAAGCAGGCACCCTTATTTGAGGATCCAGTTTAAACCATTCAGTGCTTTTTAAACAGATGGAACAGCCATGTGGTGCCATAGCAAAGTACTGGGATACATATTCATGGGGAATGTGGTGACCTCACTCACTGCTTGTACGACCATTTTCCCAGGGGAATGAAGCCACAAAAGGGAACACCAGGACTTGCCTTTTAATGTTCATGTTAACGGCACCATATGTCTGAAAGTGGGTACATGGCTTCAGTTAACTAGTTTCCAAATTACTAATAAGGAAAAGAATTTGTGCATGTAAAACGTGTCCACAGCCAAAGCTCTTCCCTCTGCATATGGAGGTGCTTTGCTCCTACTTCCGTGAGATGGAACTGCCTCCCTACATGCAAATTGCCAAAAAGTAGGTGCAAGCCTGGTTCCAGCACTGCTGTCAACAAGGAAAAAGGAGAGCGCCTCCAGCTGGCTGGGACACTTCCCCGGAGACCTTCCACAGGAAGATGGGCAACCCAAGTAACAGGGAATATTTGAGAAGCTGCTCTTGGCTTATGCTCCTCAGTCCAAAGATGAAGGCCATCTCTGCATTCAAAACACTATTTCTGTGTCAAGAGTAGGGGACCTTTTTCACCCCAAGGGTCACATGCTCTAGGCAACTTTCTCATGGGCCTGTTGCAAAGTGGGGGGAATTATGAATTCAATTTTTAGCTTTATACAGTAGGCTTATTTCTACACCCATGCTCCTCTCTAGCCACCATCCAGGGGAGCAAGAAGAATTGTCAGAGTTTAAAGACATCTTCCAGCCAGGCAAAAATTACTTAAGGCAGTGCCAAGCAGGACCAGCAGGGGTGTGTGGACTGAGGAAGCATCCTGAGGGCCAGACAAAGAGGTGGAGGCCTTGGGCCTGATATTGCCTCCCTGTCCCCACCTGTTTCAAGACAGATTTGTACTACAATTCAACCAGCAATGATCTCAGCCTAAGACAAATAGGGCTCCAAGTGTGTTTTGCCTTTGGGATCATTCCCACTGTAGGAATGTAGACTCTTCCCTTAAGCCCTTCATAGGGTGTGCATGGGCAAAAGAGGCTATATGTTCTTCACCCATGGCATCCAGGCTGCAGTTGGTTCTTTCTGGCTTGGTTGCCCAAAACTTGGGCTGCCAGTCTTGTGTTTCCTCCTGCACTTCCAGTTCTCTATCTTTTCATGTTTACTTTGTTAGTAGGTTAGTAGGGTTAGACAAACCTTCTTGGTCCTCAGCTTACTACTTACAATTCTCCCATCAAATCTCATCAGCTGATTCTCCTCAGCCATTCCTGACTGGGAATCTTGCAAGTGGACTTCCACGTCCCCTTATTTGACCCCAAAAGCTTTTTAAGCATAAATACCTTCCATAAAGAGGAGGCTGCACTTTGCAATTGTCCAGGGCTTCTCAGGCTAATTTCATGGCAGGCTTTAAGACAGGGTGGAGGACCACTGGCTTGTGGGCCATAAACAGTGTGCAAAGCCTTTTCTGAATGGCCCACAAGACTCCTATTGTTTTAGGCCCCTAGTTGAAGTGGAAACAAGCAAACAAGCCGTTTGCTTTCCTTCAGCTTAATTCCAAATTCTGATGGGCAAGAAGTTTTCATAACTGAATAGCTGTCTCTGCTGCCAACATTCACTGGCAACATGAGGGCAACATCCATGTGCAACCTTCACTCCCTGCTGCTTTTGACGTAATTGCAGAGAACTTTTAAAAATGCAGAATTTCTGTACATAGCTTAGGGATCAAGCCCATCCTTGGGACTCCCTCCAGATCTTATTCCTCCAGTTTCATGGTCAGGGTGTCTCTATCCACAATTTCCAGGATATAGTTTGAAGATGCATAAATGATGCAGTAACCTTATGTTATCAAACCTAAGCAGGTTTGGCTTAGATAATAGACTGCTGAGTGACCCTCTCTGGATAATTCTGTGTTCCATGGAAGAAAGAAAGTACTGTTTATAAATGTAATAAATAAAATTGTTAGGGGGAGAGTGGTTATTTATAAGAAAGGCCCAAATCTTGTGAATACTTTTATATCTCTTATTTGAATTAGGTGGGCTTTCTCAGGTTTGTACACATATGTAGAAATGGGTATAAATAAATAAATGAGACTTTTGTGGGTATAGTGGAGTCCTGAACTCTAGTTTTTTTTATAAGATCCTGATGTGCCAGTTCTGTCATAGCATCATAAATCCACAGCAGCAATTTCAAAGTATTTGTTTACCTTATACTCTGCAGACTACATTTTCATAATCATTAAGTGGGAAGCATTAAACAGAAAATCACTGCTCTGTTTGAGATCTAAACTGAACTTGTATTTAAATTTATTTGTATTATAATTGAGAGTGTCATGGGGCTTTCATAGCTCTGTGAGGGTGTTTTGTGCTGCCTTTGCAGTAGTAACTTGAGCCTGCTAGATAAAATTATTTGCTTAAGATAAATGTTGCATTCTTCCTAAACCAAGACAAAGGGCTACTTGAGCATGACATGTAACTGAAAATGTTGCATTGCTACAAATAATTTCTCAATAATATTTTTAGCACCACAAAACTGCAATGTGGTATTTACTGTTAAAATATTGCATACCCTGACTTTGCAACTGTATTTAGTTCAGTGACATTTCAGGTGACGGAAATGTCAGGGGTAGAAGACAGGTATGCTTTACCTACCTCATCATACAAACTCTGGAAAGGTTCAAAATTCACTCTGGAGAGTGAAGTATAGGAGTATTCTTCAAAACAGAAGGAATGCAGCCCTGAGTCAGAAATGTCATATTCAGAATATCTTCTGGTACCCCTCTCCCAATATGAACCTACTGGGCCTTCAGATCTTTATCTGAGACCCTTCTCCAGGTTCTTCTTCTGAGGTAGGCTAAGAGGTGAGTGACAACAGAGGGGGCCTTTTTTTTTTCTCCTGTGACTGCCCAGTGACGTCTGCCTGGTGTCTTTGGGGCCAAGTAAAGACTTGTCTTTTTTCCCAGGCCTTTAATGGGCTGAGCCGATTCTGTTTTATTGCCAGTGTGCTGCCAAAGCTTCCTATGGCTATTGGCAAGGGTTGCATATTGTATTAAAGAGTGCTTAGGTTTTATATGATTTTTTCTTCTTTCTCTTCATTGTATAATGTATTTACATCTATGCTTTAAATGCTGGAGGTGTATGAGGTAACTGGCAACTAATAAGTTTAATCAATAATTACTATTCCAAAAAAAATTATTTGCACCTCTTTGGAATGAGAGTACTGAGTAACAATGCAATTGTATGCATACTTAATCATGAGTAAACCCCACTGAGTTCAATGGGAATTACTCCTAGGTAAGTGGGTATAAGAATATAGCCTTAAGCATTATTCCTATCCCTTTGTCCAAAGGAGGGTGAATCCTGTTTGGATTCAGAAGACTTCAGTTGTGATTTTGATTGGTTTTACTACCAGTATTAATTAGTCTGGGAATGTTTTACAGTAATTTTCAATAAGAATATGCAGAATAAAGACAGAAAGTTGAATTTGCTGGTGAGACAGAGAAGCTAGACTATATTTGTAATTAATCAATGGTTCCCATCAGGAAATTGCTAAAGGGTGGTATTCAGTTTTACTCAAAGCAGACACACTGAAATTAATGGACTTAAACTTAGTCATATTCATTTATTTCAGTGGTTCTACTCTGAATAAAACTTAGCTGAATAATATCCAGTTACTTTGAAGGTGCTCAGTTTTAATTCGGTGTCACAAACCACTACAGCCCCAGCTGCCCATCATTCTTTTGATTTGCTTTTTCCATGAATCTGGTAAATCAGCAGGCAGAGACAGAGTGAAGCTAGACCTCTTCACAATTAACAAAACTTATCTTATTATAAGATTGAAGACTTAACTTTCAGTGATGGGCAATTCGCCCTCATACTGAGTTCAGTGTATACAAAGGGCATCAGGAGGGATGTAGGAAGAGGAACAAAAAAGAACAAATCAGAGTTCCCCAAGAAAAGCTGAGGAAGTGTTCACTGCCATCAACAACCACATCAAGCACATACACACAGACACACACAAATTGTAGATGTGCTTTTCATAGGGCAGTTTGCCTACCATTTTCTTACTTGATGACTTCTGGCAAATTTGTATGCATGCATGGTGACACGAGGGGCAGAGCTCATGTGCAGGCGCACATATGCACATACATGCCTGCACATCAAAAGGTGCTGAGGCAGAAGATTTAAAAGTTACAAAGCTCAGCTCAGCTACTAGTTTTGCTTTGCACATTTGCTGAATTTGGCCATAAGTTATACTATCGCTGTTGTTTTCTGGCGCTCTCCCAGATTTGTTCTGCTAAAAAGGCCTTTAGAGGTTTCAGCGTGTAGCACTTCCAACAAGCAGCTGGTGTAAATTTGTAAGAATATGTCCTAGTTCTGCTCCCAAAATTAGATTGTATCTCTGTAACCTTTTCACTCCCAAGCAGGCCTGAGCTCACTTGACAAGCATTGTTTTAACTAACATCAATTCCTCATTGCAGCATTCAGATTACGCTACCAAGGGAGTTGAGAATAAAGTCAAGCTTGGTCTTGCAGGCTGTGGCTGATGGGAGTTGTAGTCTAAAACATCTAGAGGGCACAAGATAGGGGAAGTAGTAGCTGAAGCGCTGGTCTAGGATTGGTGAGATCCAAGCACAAATCCCATTCAGCCTAGGTGACTCAGGCCAGTCAATAACTCTCTTTTGGCATTCTGCCAAAGTCCTCTAGTGACTGGGGGAGGGGGGAGAATGTGGGCAGCTCATGCACTAAACCTGCACGCAGAAAAATGAGATTGACCCATTTGCAGTACAAGACTCCCATCCAAACACCTATAAAATTGATAAGGTACCTTTAGTCCAATTCATTTTTGATGCAGGAAATGATAATAAGTCAGTGATGAAAGAAAGGAAGTTTTTTTTTGTTTTGCAAGGACACCACTATTATTTTATGATACTCTGAATTCAATGTTGTTCTGCGATCACTCAGATCTCTTTTCAGTGTTCACACCCCAAATCTCTGCTAGGAATAAAAGGAGCTGGCTTAGTCCATATGGCTTATTGTTGTGACAATGGCTGGCAGCAGATCTGCAGGTGGGGAACTAAGCCTGGACTCCTTCGCATGCAGACGCAGCCCCGTAAAGGAATACTAATTAGGAAGAAGGCATCTTTGTCTAGACACAGAACACTCTGAATCCTCTCATGCCTGGGATTGAGGCGATGGCCCAGAGTGGGTGGCAATCCTAACCACTCACAAGTAAATACCATTGAATGGGGCTTACTCCCAAGTAAGTGGGCTTAGGACTGCATCCTTAACTCGGAAAAAAGGGGGGAAAGTGTGACGTGGCTTGCAAACCGATCCTATGCGTGCTTACTCAGAAGTAACTCCGTCACCCAATGCATGCAGTCAGCTGGGTAATTTTAAGACGCTGGCCTTAATGCTCTCGCCGGAGCTCACATGGCAATGGGTTATTTGCCCACTTCAGAGTTGGCGATGCTGCGCTTGGGGCCTTTCCACTCATCCTGCGGAGCGAGGGGCCCCGGACGGACCTCTGACCCCCTGGCGGTTCCAGTGCTTCCCCGCACACTGAGGTCCTAACTCCCTTGCTCCGCAGGATGAGCACCGCAGCCTGGACGCGCCCGCGGCTCCTCCGCTCGCCTGCCACGCGCTAGCCCGAGCTGTAGCGCCGCGCTTTCGCCGGCCAGCTGTCCTTAGCGCTTTAAGAGAAGACGCGATCCTTCTAACCCCGCCCCTAACCTCGGCGGCCGCCTCCTCCAGGTCGCGTCCTAATTGGCTGACCAGGGTATGAATATGTATACCTCCGAGCTGTGTGAATGAGCCGCTGTCCCCTCCCTCGACGCTGCACAGAGAGGCTCAGTGTGCGCGCGGGTCGCTCAGCAGCTGTAGCAGCCGCCGTCCCGAGCAGAGCCCTTCTCGCGTCCCGGGAGCCGGCGCTGCCCTGCCGCCGCCGAGCCAGAGGCAGCTCCTTGTCCCTTTGGCGCCACGGTCTCCCTTCCTCCCTCCCGGCCCGCGCCGTCTACGCGCTCCCTCCCTCCCTTGCCTCAGCGCCCCGTGTGCGCCTCCGTGCCAGCCCCGTCGCCTCAGCTCAGCTCTGCCCGCCCGTCCTTCGGCGCCCGCCGGGGAAATGCGGGGCCTGTCCGGCTGGGTGGTGCTGCTGGCGCTCGGCAGCTGGCTCCGGCTGCGGGCGAAGGGCGCCGTGCCCCTGGCTGACTTCTACCCCTTCGGGCCGGCGCAGGGGGACACGGCCACCCCGCAGCAGGACGACGGCGGCTCGGGGCTCCGGCCCATCGCCGTGAAGTTCCCCTTCTTCGGCGCGGCTCACATGGCGCTCTACGTGAGTAGTCTGCCTGAGAGAGACACCCCCTTTCCCCCCTCATCCCCGAGGTTGCTTACCGCGGAGTAGTTACCCTGGAATGCTCTGTGCCTGAGGGCCCCTCAGAAATACTTCACCCAACATACTTGGTCCTCGTAATAAAAGGGAGAAAGAGCGGGGAGGGAAACTCTACCGGGCTCACGGCGTGAGAGGCTTTTCTCTACAGAGCGCGCTTGCTTCCACCGACCGGGATGCTCTGCGTTGAGCTTTGCAATGCCACGCCAGGCGTGCTTTCGCTGAAGCAGGTCCCACGGAAGTTGGGTGAATCTCTCTCTCTCTCCCTCCCTGGGAATAAGTGCTCCGGGCTGCAGCCGAGACCCTAAAGCAAGCTTGGCTAATCCGTGGCGCTTCGGGTGTTGTTGGGACTCCTGGCCGTAGGCTAGGAGTTGAAGCAGCAGCGCAATGATGTCTGGAGGAGTGCCTCAGGTTAGCCAGCTCTGCTTTAAAGCTTATAGCATCTGAACTGGGCCAAAGGCAAGCGGGGATCTTTCACTGGCTTTCTCATTCCTAGGGATGAGTGTGGTGCAAAAAGCCCTGCCTTGTACTGCAGCCAGGTAAAGGTGGTGGGGTATTTTGAAAAACTTGGTTTCTTAGACTATGTTCACATGGATTCTCTTCGATACACATATTCAGTAGCCTATGTCAGGGATGAGGGACCACAAATCTCGCCACCCCGACCATTGCCCAAGCTGTCTGGGGCTGGTGGGAGCTTGAGTCGCAACAACATTTGAAGGGTTATATGTTCCCCATATCTACTTTCTGGAGCTCCTGGGGGACCAGTACAGACGAACCACAGGTGGCATGGTAGCTACTTTAAATCTGATTTCTGCAAACTATTGATAAGAAACATCTGCCACGTAAAGAACTGGGGTTTCTGCACACCTGTTTGAATGTGTTTGCTGCCTTTCTGCAGATATGTTCTCAAAATAGCCCATCAAAACATATATAAATAGGCTAAGTATTAGTGCACTGGTGGGTTTCCCAAAGTCCATCCATTTTTCTTCAGCACTTTGACTTTCACATGACAATCTTGGCTATGGGATTATATAGTAAATGCCATATAACAGGATAGCATGGTGGGGATGAGATCCCAGTGATAGGAGGCACCTCAAAACCACCAAAGAAGCAAAAGTGGAGGGTAGAGGTGGGGTAGGAGCCTCAAGACAGGATGGACCAGTGGTCTGTTTTAGATGCATGTTTTTAATGTGTCTTATTTTGGTGTGCTGCCTTGACAATGTATTCTTGTTTATATAATTGTATATTGCATTGTTGTAACCTGCCCATGGTGAAGGATAAATGATAATTTTTGTAATAATAAATAATAATAATAAATAAATGAGCATTGCCTGATAATACCAGAAAAATACATGATAGGTACTTCCAGACACATGGCTTGATAATGTAAAGGAGTAATTTATGATAGTTTTTTTAACTCCTCCTAGAGTAAATCCAGATTAAATAAGGGGGGGGGATGGACAGATACTTTTATGCCTGTGATGCCATGTGGATGCTGCAGAAAATTGCAAGCATGAAGTGCCTTCAGCCCACACTCAGCACCCATCTGGAAGCACCTAATGACACTGCCCTTGAGGAAAACACTGAACCAAAGGCATTCTGACCAATCTGCACATAATTGGTTGCAACTTGCAAGCACCAACTTCGGACCTGCTCCCTTGCACTAAAGGGCTGTTGTCCAGCCAGCTGAGTGTGCTAGCCAGCAAGAGTAAGGTTACCAGACGTCCCTGTTTCCTGGGTGCAATCCCTGCATTTACAAATCAGTCCCCTGACAAAACCCATCTATTTAGTAGGAAGTTGAAAAGTGTCCCCGGATTCATTGAAAAAAAATCTGGTAACCTTAAGCAAGAGGAACCAAAGAGTTAAACTACTGCTAGCCACAAATAACTGTCATGATTCCAGAAAACTGCATGGTGGATTTAGAAACAAAATCTCAAAAGACAATTGCTTGCCATCTGTCTTCCGGGCCTTTCAGTCCTGTTACCATGTTTTTAAACTCTTCCCCCCACTGCAATCATGATCATTACAACAACAACAAAATTCTTCCCATCCCCAAAAGCAGATTTTCAAGATTCTAATGACAGCAAATATACCACTAACTGCCTTGGCAACCGCATAGTCCGCAAGCCAGATGTTTGTACAACCAAAACCAAATTTCGTTAGCCAAGATAGTTAGATAATATAACTTTGCACTTAGGTTGGCTTTAAAGTTTGGTTTGTTTTCCAGCTGCTCTTTCCGTGTGCCTATATGACTTGGCAAGTGTTGGAGGTGGGATAGCCAAGCAGACTATTGGTTAGGCAAGGCTGTTGGGGTCAGATATAACACCAAGCCAAGGTTTGTAAGCCAGCAACAAACCATGGACTTCATCCTGTGGTTTTCCAGGAAACAAACCAAGGTTAGTCTCTGGAGCTGGGTCTACACCATGGCTAAGCTAAACAAACCATGGCTTAGCATTATGTGCAAAACAGGCCTGTGAGTAAAATCTCTAAAATCTGTTCTGATGATGGTTGGAAGAAAAACGTGCTGTGGTAGATGGCTTGTGATCTAATCTAGCCTGGTGGTAGTAAAAAAAATAGCACCATTTACATGTTCAAAGCACTTCACATGAGCCTCACAACAACCTTCGTAAGGTTCAACAGTATTATTATCTCCGTAATGCAGGTGGAGGGATGAGGGTGAAAGAGACTGATGCACCACATTATCAGTTCATTGCAAAGTGAGGCTTCAACCAAGGTCTCTCTGATTCATCTTTGTCTCTCGAGCTATATGCTCCAGCAAAAACATGTACCCAAGCCTCAGTGGATTGGACCCTAAAGTTTGACAATCTGATCAAAAGTTTGTTAATCTAACCTGGTGCCTTCCAGAAGTTTTACACTACATCTCCCAGCCAGCACAGCCAGGTTGGGAAAGACAAAGTTAACTTCGGAAGGTCAAAGGAGGACAATTTCCTGCCCCATCTCCCCTCCCATGCTCATTGTTCAGGAGCCGCCCCCCGCCCCCCTGGAAAGGCTTTTCAAGGATCATAAGGGAAAGAATGGCACATGAAATTTCCTTGTCTTATGATTCAAGCCAATAACTGTAACATCCATTGATTCACAGTCTTTAGACTGATGGTTTGTGCTGTGCAAATAGATCCTTGTTTTATACAATATGACTGGCATCTTTAAATCTAGCTGCCTTTTGCTTGGTTCCTTTTCTTTCTTTTTTAGGTCACTTCAAATTATTCCAAAGTCATCTGGATTTACTTGGGGACAGTCAACAGTTTTAATTTAATTTAAGGCATCAAAGCTGTAACAGGATGTTGCGAATCGGCATGTCTTTGCTATATTTGGCAATTACACTCTGCCGCCAAGGGGTTATAATGGCCTAAAGATTCTGGGTTCAAGGAAAATCCTTGAATGGCTTGGCCTCTTCCACTGCCTAATTCTATTGGCTGATTTGACTCTGTTAGATCTCTGAATATGATTTGTAATGCAGTGTTGCACCTTTGGGTTGTCACTGCCAGTACACAAATATGAGTTTGGCTGCATGAAACTCACCGCAAGGACATTCCTGAAGAGTAGGTGTAAAAACTAGGTGACTCTAAAACTTTTTCCCTTGCCTGCCATGATAGGAGACAGGAAATTGCTTACAATGATGACCAAGCAAAATCTAATTTCCTGGACACATTAATAGATGTTGACATTACCTCAGGAGAGTCTGTTACTGCAGCAACACAATCCAGTAGCCTTAGAAGATGTCTCTTTCTCTGCCTGTGAATAATTCACATGGAGGAGAGTCTTGTGGTTGAGCTTTCATTTAGTCTTGGTGCTATAAGCAAAGAGGGTGCTTCCATGATTGATAATTACTTCAATGTTTGTTTCAATTTCATGCACTGTCATGACATATGACAAA
The DNA here is from genome assembly GCF_027172205.1 of Podarcis raffonei. Classification (NCBI taxonomy): domain Eukaryota; kingdom Metazoa; phylum Chordata; class Lepidosauria; order Squamata; family Lacertidae; genus Podarcis; species Podarcis raffonei. The sequence continues at coordinate 66,530,853 of NC_070606.1, read as the reverse complement.
CAAATGGCCCTCTTCTGTTCCATGCACAAACACCAGGAAATGGTTACCAATGCAGTATGTGTGCAGGGTGCAATCATTGACTTACTTGGAGGTCCATATTTGCTTACGTTCATCCTGTGTGAAGCTGTATTTAAGGTAACAGAGTCCTAAAATGAGAAAGCTGTACTGGCTTGGGTTTAGCTAGTCCGTTGTCTGGCATTTACTTTATCTGCTTATGAGGATACTTTTTGGAAAACATCTTTTACTAGCATGCATTCTTCACTGATCATCCTTTCCTGTGCCTTGTGTCCAAGCACTATTTGTTAGAATATGGCAACACTTTGGTGCTGTGAGGAATACACGCCCTATACAATAACGCTCTTGGAAATGGATGGTTAGTATACTTGCGCATGGCTGGGGTCAAATAATTTTGAGTGGCCAAGCAAGACTCTTAACCACTAGCACATGCTCTTGTCCCTGACTTTGCACTACATTTTAAAAATGCAACAAAGGGTCAGAGGCGCACCAAAGCACTCTCCTTCAAACTGGCTTTCTGGGCCTACTTTCCTGGTGGAATCTAACTGCCTTGCAGATGCAGGAGCAAGCCAGTGTATCCATTGTCCCCCTGGAGCTCAGAGCTAGCCAGAGGCAGTGGAGGCATGCTGGTGTTCAAACCACCCAGTAGATGCTAAGGCAAACTTCCAACTATGGGCTCATCCAGACTACCTTTCGTGCTGTATTTCTAGGCACAGGACTGCACTTTAAAGTGCTATGTCCAACCCCTGCCCCCCCCTTTTCTCTCTGATACTTTCCCTGTGAAAACCTGCTCTTTACCACTGAATCAGAGCACATGACAATCTCTAGAAAACCCAAATTGCTGTTTATTCTGATTCAGTGTTTAAGAGTGGGTTTTTGCAGAGAAAGCACAGAGGCGAAAAAAGAAAAGAAAACCATTCAGGCACGGCACTTTGAAGCTCAGACCTCTGCCTAGAAAGCATGGGGTAAAAGGTAAGCTGAGTCCTATATTTGGGGCCAAGGCAGATTTAGGGCAGCGTGATTGGTTTCGCTGCATGGGATGCAACCTTGTTATCCACATTATGTCTAGGAAAGATAATGGTATAAAATGCTGGAAAAAGTGCTGGCAATCAGTATAGACCAGGGGTCAGCAACCTAAGGCCCATGGGCCAGAAGCAGCCCACAGAGGTAGTTTGACCGGCCCATGAGCCACCCCGAACTGAGCTGCTTGCTCGCACGCTGCACTAAACCAGCACGGTGCAGGGACTCGCTTTTGTGGCGCCGAAAATCGCGGGTGCGCACAATCTAGCCAACGGAGGGATATAAACCTTGCTGACTCCTGGTATAGACAATAAGGTAGTTAGACCAATGGTTTCACTCTGTAGTGTAGAGGATTCCCACCCACTCCCTGGAAAGTTTATAACTTGTGGTTAGTGATGGGGAGGGGAGAGAGAGATTAGCCAGAAACCTGCATTTGGACAATATGGTAAGTGAAACCTTGGCTTAGCTCAACATGGTGTGGGAGTTTAAAAAAAGACCAGGAAGGCACAAAATATCTGAGCCCCTCTCCAGGAGCCTGCACGATCCCAGTAAGTTATCGTTTGGCTTATTGTGACATGTGAACCAGGCAAAGCCTCTCTGTGTGATTAAATCTGGCTGCGTGCCAATGTCACTGAAGGCAAACATAGTCTTTTCAGAGTAGGGGCAGTGGTTCCTGGACAGGTGAAAATGACAAAGAGCTTTGCAGCATCTTTAAAGGATAACAGACTTACTGTAGCGTAAGCTTTTGTGGACGTTCATCCCATTTAATCAAATGCATGAACTGTTAAGTCTTTGATTGGCAGATACGTATACACCTGCCAGCTGAAGATAACAGTTCATGTGCCTAATTAGGAGTGCTGTGAGTCCAGGAAAGCTTGCACTACAATAAATCTTAAAGTGCAAAGAGATGCTTTGCTGTGTTTGCTGAGGCAGACTAAGAAGCCTGCCCCTTTGGAAGTTGTGATCCTGAACATTCTTGCACTCTTTTCACACTCCTGAATATGTTTGTGGAAAGCAGTACTTCTGGTTGAGCTCTGTAGAGTTTGGAAAGAGAGCACTGCTAACCCCTTTGAACTGATATGTTCAAATTAGTAAGGAGTTATCCAGGGCAACCATGATAACTTTATGGGGGGGGGTCTACAGGGAGAGAGCAGGACATAATTTCCTGTCAGTGATGGTTTATTTTGCTTGACCCACTTGCAGGCGTCCCGAAAGGGCTCCAAGGAGGGGGGTAGATGAAGAACAGGAAGCAAAGCAATTCACTCCTAACCCCACCCAGTGTCTCAGTCCAGATAAAACCATGCAGTGGAATAAGCAGAATAGAATGGTCACATTTTTAAAATACACTTTTATATTTTTATTTTTAAAAAATACTTAAATGCCAATGGAAAACCAGCACATTCATCAAATGTGTTTCCTTGTTCTGTTAGTTCCTGGATTTATCTGGCTTCTTTCTTTTACCGTGGGGGAGTATTCAAAAATTGTACCACCCATATATCCACAGTCTGAGGTGGCCCATTCCAATCTAAAACCTCTACATATTATTATTCCCATCAAACATAGGTAAGTGCCAGTCCTTTCTGTATCAAAAACAGTGCCATCCATGTACAGAAGGAAGGTATTAGCTAGGGGAACCCAAAGTTTTACAGACGTACAAACAATATTTAGAAATAAAGCCCTAAAACAGAGGAGGAGAACTACAAAACAGACCTAGTGCAGACTGAGCATGCTCTACAGCCATAGACCCCTCACATACACGGTTGTAGTGAAGATAAACTGGAGGTGGGGCATGTGTTGTTCTTTAAACTGATTGGACAACAAATGTGACAACAGATGCAATTACTAAATAACATGTATCCCATTCTCAGTTGCTGGTGACAGGTACAGGTACCAAAGCACAGTTCTGGCTGTTTGGGTGGTAAGTGAGGGGACACTCTTTCTGCTTCCAAAGGATTAGTCCTCATTGTTTGTTGAAGGTTCTACACATGAAGCAGAAACGTATCTCACCAAAGTCAAGAATGGGCAAATGATTAAACAAACAAAAGCTCATTTTGCTCTTCTGCAAGTTTGTACACTTAATCTAAGAAACAGTGCCTTACAAACAACGGTGATTGCATTAAACAATGAATGTGGGAGAGAAAAGGTCAAGCCAGGACAGTGCAAACTACTTGCAGAAGAAAGTAGAAGGCGTAAGCGGATGCTAGTTGCAGGATTTCCATAGAAATGTCTTTGGCTTCCCACAACATCACAAGAAAGATCCAATGATGAAAAGCCTGTATGCGGATAGAACATTGGATAGTTCATTATATCAGGGGTGGGCAATTTATAAGTTACAAAGGGCTACACTGGAAGTACATAATTAGCAAGGGCTGTGTTTAATTTGCACATTTGAATATAATTAATGAGCAACTCGGCATTGGTAAGACCTCATCCGGAATATGGTGTTCAGTTCCTGGGCTCTAATGCCTTGAAAAGAATTGACAACTGCAGAAGTATTTGGAGAAGACCAATGTTGATGAGGAAAAGACTAATGAAGGGAGTGTGTTTCTGTCAATGGAGGTTGGATGGAATGTATGGGTGAGTTGTATGAGGTTGTTGGTTTTTGAAATTTTCAGTGTGTCACAATAAGAGGCATAGTTTCTTGAAAGGACAAGAGACACAATGATTTTATACAAAGACAGATTGTGGTTCAACATTATGAAGGTTTTGAAATGGCCTTTCTTGTTGATCTCAGGAAGAAGTAGGCCAGGCATCTGGTAGGGATGCTTCATATTATCCCTTTGTCACGTTTGTGTCCCACACTTTCCCTCTTAAAGCCCAAGGAGTCGCACATGAGGTTCCTGTTTTTATTGCTGTAGCAGCTCTCTAAGATAGGTTGGGTTAGGACACTATGACTTCACCAACACCACCCAGTAAATTTCATGGCTGGGTGGGATTCGAGCCTGTGTTCTGCACATTGAACCCCTGCCCTGTAGTTCTTATGCAACACTGGTTCTTGCAGGGACAGAGGCTGAGCTAACAGAACTACCAGTATTATTCTGTTCTTGCTCACAATTGGGGTTAGTTCTCATATGCAGCAGATGTGGTGATAAACATGTTTCTAGATTGTACCACTTTAGACTGTAGGGTTTATGTGATATGAATGCTTCCCCATTTAAACCAGTGGTGGCTAGTCCAATGCTGAGGGCTTGATGCTGCCCTCCACACAGTTTTTTTCTGCCCCCCACCCCCAAGACCCTACTGAATTTGGCAGTGGCAGCTATAATAATAAAAGTACACTCCACACTGGGGGGGACAGAGAAGTTTTAAACTCCAGCACCCTGTTGGCATGTAAATCACCCCCTCCCCAGTCATCAGTTTGATTGTTTAATGAGCAGTGAGGGGTTCTAACCCCCTTCAGTTCATGTAAGGTTAGGCCACATCCATTGTTGACATGCAACCCCTGAAGGCTTAGTAAAGAGTGAATGCAGCCTTTAGCCAAAAAAATGTTAGCCACACACCCCTGCTTAAACAATACAAAAAGCTGAGCTACATACAGAAAATGAATAATAGAGTCATAGAATTGTGGAGCTGGAAGGAGAAAGCCAGACTAGAACCATACACTCCTGACATCTAGCTTTCTAGGAAATATGTTTTTCCCACTTTGCCTTTACCTTCTATGAGGAGCTACTATGGAGGGTGCTGGAATCAAGCAGGAACCACAGGCAGATTCTGTTCCCTCCCCACTCCACTCATGAAAATGTTCCAATGGCCATTGTTAACTTTTTGGTTTCTACTGAGATTAGCATGTGTGTATTTTTTTCTTAGCCTGCTGTGTATCTTAAAGGTCAGTAAAACATACTGTAGTTGGTTTGACTTGTTTATAAGATGCAGTTGGATAGAAATGTTAAAAACATTACTAGCTATTTAAACGAGAGGAGAAGCCAAGGGTTTATTGATCCATGAAAGCATTTACTTTTACTAAGAAGTGAAGCCAGTCAGTCTTTATTTTATTTTATTTTAGTATATGGGCAGTTCTTCAGAAGAAACTTTGCTACTTTGAAGCAGCAAAATATCATATATGTTAAAACCAATCTGATGCTTCTGATTAATGGGGAAGAGGAAAAGTGGGACATTCTGGGATGGCTTCTGTAAATCCAGGACTGTCCCTGGAAAATAGGAGGGTCAGCAATAATTCTAATTTTAAGATATTGCACGCAAGAATCATATTATGTTGAGATAATGCTTGTGTTCTAAGCAGAACTGCTCCATGCTTATACTCACTGCTGTGACTGTCACTGCCCTTTCCCCACCTTAGGCAATCACCACAATCACCAACTTAGTTTGTGCTACTGTGAGCCAATAGTTGCTGTACCTCATGGTATTTATTCTTCCTGTGTGCATCCCATTCTAAAGATCTACCCAAATCCTTGCTCTTTATGTTTTTCTTCAGCCAGCACCCCTTTGTCACGTTCAGGTTCACTAACTGTTTATGCAACAATATCTGTGTTGTACTAGCTGGCTGTTGCCACTCTATACAATATGTCTGGGAGCTGCTTTGAACTTCCATTTGTAGTTATTTTACTGGCAATCTTTCATCTTCTTTTACATTTGACTTCTGGGAGCATCAAAGTCTTTTGTAATGTTTTGGTTCATATCCTGCCAGTGACAATCAATTATTCCCATGTTTGCTGTCATTCATATTCTGTCATAAGGTTCCCAAGCGATATGTACTTGCAGCTCTTTGTGAATAATTGTAGACCACAAACATGACGACTGTGTACTGAATGTACAGAAAGTCTGCTCTGCAAAATTTGAACTTCCAGTAAATATTATTGTTGACCCAAAATAGTGGATTTGGGAGGCACTTCCCAAAAGCTTGCCACATGTATTAATCTGGCAGCAAAGAAGTGGGAGTATTTTTGCAGCCAAAACCTTACAGCAGTTCTCCGTTCTGAGTAGCAAGCCCATTGCTGCGAGTTTTGATATTCACACCAGCAAACTTATAAGCGTGGATTGCATGCATATGTTTTTAAATATCTGTGTTCATGCATCTGGGAACCCTAAGTGGGCAAACAGTTTCTCTTAAATTTTGAAACAGGGTTTATGTTTTAAAATGATTTGGCAAGGCAAATGAAAACTCTGCTCTAACATGCTCTCTAGTTTTAAAACAGATACAGTACAGTGATGATGTTGCATAAATTTTTGAGATGCTGCAAGATTTGAGGGGTGTGTGTTCAGGGACAGGGGACATCCATGCTGGAAATGAGTTTTCCCCCAGTCTTATTTTCTAAAATAGAAGGTGCTGGTGTCCAATCCCATCTGGAAGCTGAGCCTCTAATCCATCTCTGGGGAACCTGTGGTCCTCCAGATGGTGTTGGCTCCAATTCCCTTCATCCTTGACCATTGACTGATGGCTGGGGTTGATGAAAGTTGGAGTCCAAAATCATCTGGAGGGCTACAGATTTCCCATCTCTGCTGGTAATACTAATAGTATAAGGATTCAAGGCAGCTTCTCAGTGGTGAAAGACAAAAAGTCACATACTTGCGCCCAAACCTCATGTGATGTTGGAGATCAGAGGTTGTGGGATACACAGTATTAAATGAATAAATACACCCCCCAATATTAAGCTGTTCCCTGTGGTGCCTGTGACTTCTCTTACTTGTAAAAGTTACAGTTTTGTATATTCGTCCTTATAATGCCAGCAGCAACTACAAGCAAATAAAACCTTTCTGCCTTGTTATAGTTGGACTAATAACACTAAGGTAGGTTGATGAACTTTTTCTTAAAATACCGTACAGCTTTAGAAACCAAACTCAAATCACATTTGTTTGACATGCAGATCTCAAAATTCAGCCTTGACCTGCAGGGAGCAGCTGTTTTTGCTCTACGCTCTCTCTCTTTTTTTCTTTTTCTTTTTTTTTTTGTTGCTTAAGGAAGAATTTTACATGCTCATAATGGTACGAGGTGAAAAGAGAACTCCCCCCACCCACATTCCTGGTTTTGGCAGAATCTATACTTGAAAATTCCTTAATCTAAAAATGCTCAAACGTATCCACACACTCCTCACTTCTCTCATCTTTGCTTCACCAGTTTAATTCTTCCCTTTGTTACCCTAATGTGTTGGGGTGTAGTTTTGTAGCTTGTAATAGTATTATGTAATAATTTTATAATCCGCCTGAGATCCTGCCCGGCATATGGTTTTGGAGAAGAGTTGTGTACTATTTTCCTTTTCATTGCTTATTGTTAGCGAGGGTTGGGTGTTTTGTTTTTTTTTAATCAGTAAAATCACACAGCCCTCCTGCATACGTCGCCCCCACCCAGACCACACTGGCTGAGCTCCAATCTCTACAGAATGGCTGTAAAATGCTCCTATCCTTTGTAACAGAGCCAGACTTTTAGTGGGTTGCCTTTGGCAGTGCTGTAAAAGGCAACACCAAGTGCAAGGCAAAGATGAGTCAGGCTGAGAAAGTCTCCACTAGATAGATTTTCTTGGTGCAGTAAAAGCTTTCTTCCTCATGGAACATGAAAAGGGCTAACAGGGAGGCTAGAATCTCAATCACCACCCCTCCTCCTCAAATCCTATCCGAAAATGTGTGTGTCCATCCTCTGCCTTGCCTCCCAGGTCACACAGCTGGTCCCTGTCACTGATAAGGACTTGTTCCTGGCACTGGAAATGCTAGCAGTTGTCCTCTTTCACACAAGGAGGTAATTGAACAAATCCTTTAGCAACATCACACATGCACACTTGGCACTCCAGTCTGCCTCTCTTCTGCCCTCTTCCAATATGGAATGCGGAAGGGGGCTCCTTTTCAACATGGTGCTTGCAAGTGGCGGAGTGAATGAACATATGTTTTAAATCCAAATCCTCCCCAGTTCTGAGCGATTTTATCACCACCATGGGCAAAATATTTAAAAATCAACTCCTTTCTTGGTTGTTGCTCTGAAACTTTCATTATGAGAAGGGGACATTGACAGCGATAGCATTTATGCATTGCCTGCGAAAGGTCCCAGGTACAGTTCTTGGATTCACCTGGTAAAAAGGATTGTTACCAGCTGATAGGAAATATCTTTGTCAGGGATCCTGCAGAGCTGTTGCCAGCCAGAGTAGACTGCACCAGCTTAGATGGGCAAATTGTCTGGCTTAATATAAGTTGGCTTCCTATGTTTCGGAATCTTCCAACCCTACGTTGGCTCATTGATCTTGTCAGGCCCAGTTTCCGTCTCCCACACTCTCCAACATTCCAGCAATATAGTTTTTTGTCTTCTACTGCCCATGACCAGGACTATACATGGTGTGTGTGTAATTCTAAAGATTAAGTACAGCCAGAGGTAATGGTTGCAAAGCTCAAGCAGTTTTTAGCTCTGTTTCTAGGCTCCTCTTGTGAGGAATCCGAATAGGTTTCCATTTTGTGCAGCAGAGAGGGTGAGGGGGGTGAGAGAGGAGCAGGGGGGTGGACTTTAAATATATGTGTAAGATTTCCAGGTCCGTGGCAAATGCCATGTGCAACATTTGTCTTTTAGAAAATGAAAAACCAACAATGTGATAACTGCTGCTGGGAAGCTAGTAATACTGCATATCATTTTGCACAGTGTGTTTGACATTTTATTAATTCCCACAAAAACTAGGACAAAAACACACAAAATTTGGGATTTCTTTATTCTTTTGCTGACACTGGGACAATAAAGGCATTAGTGACTGTGGATTTCCATAGTGTCTGAAAGGACTCTCTCTTGGCATGCCTGTCTCTAGTGCTGTGGGAGAAAGCTCAAACGAAGGAGAAATCTGCACAGGTAGGTGGAGCAGGATGCACACAACTTAGAGTATTTGAGAAGCTAAGCTTGGATAATAACTCTTATGTCTCTAGCCTCTAGCTACTTATATCTTTAAGAATTTTATCCTGAATATTGGATTAACAGCAAAGCAGCAGATTGTAGAAATATGAGGCGCCAACTAGTGCAGCAATTCCTTTCGTGGCAGGAGATGAATGTACTTCTCCCGTTTTCACAGGTATTAACAGCAAAAGGTTTAAGCTTCAGTTTCCATTCGTGCATGATTTCAGAGCTGACCCCTACAGCCTGCATTTCATATGTTCTCCATAGCAATGTTTTATTTGGCAGCGACCACATGGGGAGGACTCGAGGGAACCAGAATGCACTAAAACGAAATAGCTTGATGCATGGGTCCTTTGGGAAGAGATGGGTGTAACTTTAAAGGAGGTTTTCCCTCATTAGCATACTGAACTCTGGTTTCTGCTGCTGGCTGTGGTGGAAAAGACTATGTGAACGGCCTACGTCTTGGCTAAGGCTCCCTTTCCTCACAAACTTCAGAGGTGAATGTGCGGGGAATCTTGCACAGCTTTTTCTAGTGGGCCGAATTGACACCATTGCAGTAGTGCTCTGTGCTGAAGAGGGAGTCCTGAGATTTTATCTGAAGATATGGTCAAGTCACTTCCCTCAAAAGCTTGCTGCTTATATTCCATGCTGTGATAAGGTGATTTGAAGTGTAAGATTTAAAGGGACCTTTCCTGGGGTGTGTCCACACACACACACCCTAAAAAAAATGCCTTGTTGACATAAACGTACCTGTTTTACAAAGGAAGGAGAGTGCTTCAAGAGAGCCCAGCACGTCAAAAGCCCTGACAATCAGCTGGGATCAGTTCCACTATGGGAGTCCCTATAGTGCAGCTGAGGGGGCAGAAGGAGGCTACTTGGACTCAAAGCACTTTAAATCCAAGCCACTTTCTGTGGAAAGAAAGAAAAAAAATACTGCATTTTAAAACAGCATATATTTCTTTCCCTTTCCAGAGGAAGCAGTTTGTATTCAGTGCACTGGAGAAAGCACTTTGAATACATCTTATTTCTCTGCAGAGAGGAAAATGACCCATTTTTAGGAGCATTTCCCCCTCTGCGTGGACTTCAAAGGGGCCCCATACAACCAATGATCATCTGATCAGTGGTTACAGGGAGGCTATGTGAAGACATGCTCCAAGGACCAATCAGCTGGTTGGCACTGAAAGATCTTCAAAGGAGGCTACCTGAACTGCTGCTCAGCACTTCCAGTACCTTTCTTTGGAGATGTGTTTTCATCGCCAAATACATCCACCTGTCAGCCTCCAGGGGGCAGGAGAAATAAGGCCTGCCTGGTGGATTCACTTCCCTAGCCTTTTTTAAGATGCTCAGCTGGTGAAATTAAAGCCTAGTTTATAAACTTGGCTTAACAGTACATGTGAACCAGGTTACTTTTCTATTGCTGGGGTTGAAGTAAGATTCAGCTGCCAGTCCAATCAGCTTCTATATGGTGAATGGCATTGGAGAGCAGCATTTTGTATTGGGTCAGCTATGGTTCTGGGGGCTTTGGGTGAGACTTCTGGCCTATTTGGGATTAGCACCCACCAAACACATTGATCTGTATGAGTTCTTGGAAGCACAAGAATATCTACAGCTCAAAGTTGTCAGTCCTTGGTTTCATGTTGGATTTGCAGTAACACTGCAGTCCTATACAGTGGTACCTCTGGTTATGAACTTAATTCATTCCAGAGGTCCGTTCTTAACCTGTCACCGCACCGCTGGCATGCGATTTCTGTTCTCATCCTGAGGTAAAGTTCTTAACCCGAGGTACTACTTCCAGGTTAGCGGAGTCTGTAACCCAAAGTGTTTGTAACCCCAGGTGTTTGTAACCCCAGGTACCACTGTACACATTTACCTAGGTGCAGCACTCAGTGGGACTTACTTCTGGGTAGACATGCATGTGGTTGTGCTCTATGAGACAAATTGCAAAGAAGTTGCTGTGTTAAGGCATGCAACAAAAAAGAAAAGGGCCTATGACACTTTTAACAAATTTGTGGCGGATGCATCTGGCAAAAGTGTCTTACAGTATTACAGGCTTATTGCTGTAATACATTTGTTAGTTTTTAAGGTGCCATAGTCTGAACATTCCAAAGCACCACTTGTTTTTTGTTTGTTGTTTTCCACTAAAGGAAAATCAGTACAACCTTATGGTGGGAGCGGGGAGGTCTTTCGAGTTTTCAAATGGATCCTCTGTTGCCAATTGTTTGAGCTATTGAAGAACTGTGTTTTTGAGCTTTCTTAAATGTCAGCCACTAGAGAAGGGCACCACATGTTTCCGAGCATGTTAAGCTGATGTTTACTTTTTGTTTCCCCTGTCCTCCCCCACCCCACAACTCCCTCGTGAGTGTTAATAAGCTGCAGGGTTCACCCAGAAGATTGTGCTGTTCTTTGCACCACTGTATGAAGCTTGGGAATGTTCTATTTTTATCTTTAAAGACATTGGCCAGGATGTGACAAAAGCTCATCTGGAATAAGTAAAGATTTTTTTTTTCCAATTGTGGGGCTGTGACTTTTCCAGATAAAGAGAAAACTTCTAACTGTAAATGGGAGAGGCCCATTGCTCTGTAAGAACACCAACTGCCCTTTTTGCTAAAGTGGATTATGTTTCTCGCATGAGATACATGGGTGGTGTCCAGATTGGCACATATGTTTGTGGGTGCGTTACTTTTTGGATTTCTTCTTTAGGGGTTAGGTATTATTTGGCTTGGGAGCTTTTTTCCCCCCTTCGTGATGTTTCTGGGTTTAATTTAGATTTTCTCCTAATTGTTTTGCTTTCATGTGTTGTGTTTATCATTTTCCTGCTCAGTTTCTTTTTTAGATTCCGAAAACAGTTTCTGCATGAGTGCATCATCCATGACATATGTCATCAGCAGGTGGCTCTGACAAATGGCAACAATTAGAAATGGGGCGCTCTCTGGGAAAGCTTGTGAACCCCCTTCCTGGTGTGGCTTCCCGCAATATCTGCAAAGTGTGGATCTTGTGATTCATATACCTCTACTCTGTACATACATGGAGCGCATCTGCATTTAATTTAGGAATGTGCATTTTCAAACAGAATCTAGATGCAATGCCTTTCCAAAAATAGTTATTTATAATTTGGAAGCCACATCTTAAAGACTTTGTTCAGCCAACTCTCCTAAAATATAAGTGACAAGAGCATCTTCAGATGAGTCCCACTCTAGAGCTTGCCTTGAATGTGCACATGGCTAGTGAGAAATGCAGATGTTATCCCCTAAAGAAAGGTATACACCAGGCTAGTTTGGAACAAACAAGAGGGAGTTCTTTATAATGCCATAGATGCATGTACAGTCTCTCACCATGTGAAATGGAAGCTGTTGGGCTACATGGGATAATAGTTGGATTGAGTAAATATGCAGTGTATGCCCCTAGGTGATCCTAGGCTATCTCCAACTTCAGCTGAGTGTGCTTAAGCTACATTCCTAAGCACATTTGTGTGGAAGTACATGCTGGTGCTGTGGGTTAACCACAGAGCCTAGGACTTGCTGATCAGAAGTTGGCGGTTCGAATCCCCGCAACGGGGTGAGCTCCCATTGCTCGGTCCCTGCTCCTGCCAACCTAGCAGTTCGAAAGCACGTCAAAATGCATGTAGATAAATAGGTACCGCTCCGGCGGGAAGGTAAACGGCATTTCCATGCGCTGCTCTGGTTCACCAGAAGCGGCTTAGTCATGCTGGCCACATGCTGTACCCCGGCTCCCTCAGCCGATAAAGCGAGATGAGCGCCGCAACCCCAGAGTTGGTCACGACTGGACCTAATGATCAGGGGTCCCTTTACCTTTACCTTTACATGCTGCTAGAGCTTATTTCCAGTGAAGTGCACTTAGGACTGAAGTTTTAGTTTGTCATTTAAAACTGTGAAGGATGAAGAGAGACATCAGAAGGTGCCTATCTGGAGACGCTGCAGATTCAGTCAGGGATATTTTGCATGCAAACCAGATGCTCTACAACAGAGTTGCATCCTTTCCCCTTTGAACTTATATCCTTCCATATTTTGACTTGGTATCACTTAAGTTCCCCTGTAGATGCATATAGAACTGATTTCCGCCCATGACTATGGGCAAGAAATGAATGAGCCATCTTGTGAATGCATGAGCCTTTCCTGAACCCCAGCTTTGCAGCAGTGGGAAATAAAACTACTCCCTGCATTATCTGTTGTAGTCAGAGGACAAGGCTTGGTAGAACATTCTAATAACTCAAGACGTGCAAAGCATTTTCAAATGACAAACTAAAAACTCAAGCCTCCTTTTAAAGTAAACACCACTGAAATCAGCAGCACTTACTTCCATGTAAATGTGCTGAGGCTCTCAGTGGCTGTTTGCTGTGACATCCTCGTTTTGTTTTGTTTTCTGTGGACATGCTCCTGGCATCTAAATAACCTGGATTGCTTTGAAAAATCCCAACTAGCTTTAGGCAGCTCTTTCTGAAAATCTTGGCCTCTGCTTCATCCCATATTGCTTTAATAATAGGAAGAATGTTCCCATGTGGACATTAAAAGGTTACTAAGAATTTATGAAACAGTAATCTTATTCCCCTTAGTCATGGCAATAACTCAACATGTGTTTACACAGAAGGGTTTGCCTCATACAAAATGCTGACCTGAGGGGTTGCTATACCAAATTCTTCAGCAATATGCTCCGGTAAGCTCTAGCCCTAGCATCAAGAACATGTAGAGGTTAGAGGGGGTTTTTTGTTTTTCATTCTCCCTGCAACCCAGCTGGGAAACAAAGCAACAGTGAACTGCAATGTGTGAAAAAATTCTTGGGCTTACAACCTTTTTTCAGGAAAAGTGTATGTTGATCAGTTTGAGTAGGAATGTCAAAAAGGGTCACAAGCAGTGTGAATTTGTTAACTTTTGAGGTGGTTTTGCAATCCTTCTCTTACAGAGGTTTTTGAGCCATGTAGAACAAAACCTCTGTTGCTTGCTGGTGAGATTATTCAACACTTATTTTAACCATCTGGATGCAGGGCCCGTTAATATTTGGCAGCTATGATTTTCAGTTAGCAAATCTAGAGGTTCTCTGGGCTAGTCATATCCACACTACGTTTAAAGAACTCTTAAACCACTTTAAGAATCCCAGAGAATTCTGGGAACTGTAGAATTCTGGGTAGTATAAGTCTGTGAGGTCAGCACTCTTGATAAACTTCAGTTCCCACGATTCTTTGGAGGAAGCCATGGCAGTTAAAGTGATATAAGAGTGCTTTAGATGTAATATGTGGATGTGACACAAGGGGCCATGTGTGTAGGCTGCCCTAGGTGTGCATGCTTTCTGTACATTACTTAGGCTGTGTACAAAGTTCAGCCTTTGAAGGGCTATTGTTTCAGGATTCCTAGAAGCAGTTTTGTAGACATCACTGCAAGTGTCCATACCTGTATGCCATGCAGCCCACTTGAGGAGTTGTTAAATCATTGTCATTTGTACACACAGATGGCATGTCCTCTTCCACTAGTGTGCATTGATATCATTGCTCCCTTCCCTATCAATGCCCACCTCACTCCAAATAAATAAATAAATTCAATCCTTCAAGTTTATTGATATACCAAAATGCTGGTAGCAGAAAAGGGATAGGTTTTGAAAACTAGGAAACAGGTTTTAAACCCCATCAGCAGTCTAAGCATTAGGTTATATGATCTGACTTACTTACTATAATTTATTAAATTTGATTTATTAACTTTAACTTTTCTTAGCAGAAACTTTTTGTGATAAGATTGCTCTCAAAGCTCTTAAACTTCATCTTATGTAAATAAATCAATGGGACTTATTTGCATGAAAATATGTTTGATAAGCTGCCATACTCTCAGATGCATCCATAATTGAAACTGCCTTATTTTCCTTGCAAGAATTGGAGATACATACCTGGTACGAGTGGTAATCCTTTTTGAGTGGAGAAACAGGCCGTGTTAGGGCGTTGTAGGGTCATTTAAACAGACTATTGATACATGAAATAATAAGGGCTAAAAACCTCTTGTTTTCCTTGTAAATGAATCTCCTTTCAGCTACATTCCTGCCCATTGTTCACCCTCCACCACCAACCATGAATTCTATTCCTCTACTATAAAATCTGAAAAACAACAAAAGCTCGTTGTCTTTCAGTGCCTTACATGATTTTGTTCCAATTATAAATTTGACAGGGCCAGTCTGATGAACTAATCCCAATGGGATTCCATTTTTGTTTTGAGTCATAAGATGTACAGTGGTACCTCGGGTTACAGATGCTTCAGGTTACAGACGTTTCAGGTTACAGACTCCACTAACCTGGAAGTAGTACCTCGGGTTAAGAACTTTACTTCAGGATGAGAACAGAAATTGCATGGCGGCTGCGCAGCGGCAGTGGGAGGCCCCATTAGCTAAAGTGGTACCTCAGGTTAAGAACAGTTTCAGGTTAAGAATGGACCTCCAGAACAAATTAAGTTTTTAACCAGAGGTACCACTGTAGTCTTAAAATCTGTCCAATTGATGCTTATAAATTGTGCCAGAAGTGATATTGGCGCTTCCATCTTTTGCCTATGACAGTTCCATTTCTTTGAGCCAAAATGGTTCCTTCCTTACAACGTTTGATAAAATCTCTCATGACCTCAATGACTTCTAAGAAGAATGCACTTGTATGTTTTCTCATGATTTCAGAGCTCCCTCTCTGTTTCTCTGCCATCCAGACTGCAGGTAAGCCCTACTTGGGTGCTCAGACTACTTGTGTGTAAGGAAACATGCAAGGGGAAATTCACTGCCAAGTCCCATTCCCTCTCAGTCAGTTTTGATCCTTCCATAAGCTTGAGGGGGGCACTGCTGTATTGTACTTAATGCTGGGCTCTCCAAACAATTTAGAAGCCCTGAATTTCCAGGGTTCTGAATCATGTGGTGAGTCTCTACAAGTAGAGGTGACTCTGTCCTTCAGACCTTCACCCTCAAATTCATTGTGGATGGTAAACTCAATGAAGGTGATGCACCAGAGGTTGTAGCCTTACCAGCACA